>NW_028227270.1:43976419-44196419 GCF_978045245.1 Mus caroli
TCCAACACATAGTACTACCGGAAGATCCAGCAATACCTCTCCTGGGCATATACCCAGAACATGTTCCTACTGGTAATAAGGACACATGCTCCACTATGTTCATAGCAGCCTTATTTATAATAGCCAGAAGCTGGAAAGAACTCAGATGTCCTTCAACAGAGGAATGGATAGGATACTGAAGATGTGGTACATTTATACAGTGGAATTCTACTCAGCTATTAAAAACAATGAATTCATGAAATTCTTAGGCAAATGCATGTGTCTGGATGATATCATCCTGAGTGAGGGAACCGTATCACAAAGGAACACACATGATATGCACTCACTAATAAGCAGATATTAACCCAGAAACTTAGAACATCCAAGATACAATTTGCAAAACACATGAAACTCAAGAAAGAGGAAGACCAAAGTATGGATACTTTGGCCATTCTTAGAATGGGGAACAAAATACCCATGGACAGAGTTACAGGGACAAAGTTTGGAGCTGAGACGGAAGGAAGGACCATCCAGAGATTGCCCTACCCAGGGATCCATCCCATATAAAACCACCAAGCCCAGGCAGTATTGCATATGCCAGCAAGATTTTGCTGACAGGACCCTGATATAGCTGACTCTTGTGAGGCCATGCCAGTGCCTGGCAAATATAGAAGTGGATGCTCACAGTCATCTATTGTATGGAACATAGGGCCCCTATTGTAGGAGCTAGAGAATGTACCCAAGGAGCTGAAGGGGTCTGCAATCCTATAGGAGGAACAACAATATGAACTAACCAGTATCCCCCAGAGTTGAGTCTCTAGTTGCATGTTTATCAGAGGGTGGCCTAGTTGGCCATCAAATGGGAGGAGAGGCCCTTGGTCTTAGGAAGATAATATGCCCCAGTAAGGGAGAATGACAGGGCCTAGAAGTGGAAGTGGGTGGGTTGGGGAGTAGGGTGCAGGAGGGTATAGGGGACTTTGGAGATAGCATTTGAAATGTAAATGGAGAAAATATCTAATAGAAATGTTATAAAAAGAAAAAATAATTCTAATATTTTACCAGCATCATTCATAAGATTAGGGTTTTTTTGTTTTGTTTTTTATTTTTTGGGTTTTTTGTTTTTGTTTTTGTTTTTTGTTTTTTTGGTGATTGCTTAAAAAATACAACCTGTTTCTCTATTGTAAGGAGTTATTCTAGCAATAACAAGGGAATGGTGAATGTCATGGTGAATATTTCGAAATGAAAATATATAAAGTGAAAAGAGACACAAGACATAAAGGTTCTGGGAGTGGAGAGAGGGCGTATAAAATGGGAAAGAAGGCTCTAAAAATAGAAGCTAAGGGAAGCCATAAAATAAAATGATTCTCAGCAAAGCAGAAGAATTCAATAATTACCTTTAGCAAGTTGCAGCTTGACAGAAATAATATAAACATTCAAGACTAAATTGCAGGAGGTAGGGATCTAAATTTGGAGACTTTATCTTTAAATCCTTGCTGAATGGTTTCAATAGTTAAGAACTCTTTTATTACATTTTGGATGACTATACTAGTACTGCTCTTGATTTACTGAGTATCTTTGTGCCCGTGATTCCAAAGTGTTCTGAAAATACCTTGTGAAAAGTGTGATGTCCTTTAACGGTATGGATTAACTGAGGGATATGGGGCCTATATTTACTGTCTCAATTAATCAGTACTAACATTAGAGATGAAATTGAAGGCTTTTCAGTTATCTACTGTAGGGCTGTTTTTTGTCCCATGCAAAATTATCTGTAATGAACTTTCCACAGGAATAATGTGGATTTCTAAGAAAAAACTCATCAGCATAAAACCTTAGTATCACTATAGCAGTAATAAGAACATTAGTACTAGAATTTTTAAAATTCTCAGAAAATTCATATAGCTGTGTTCTTAGTGCACTATTAGTAATTAGTAAATAATTATTATTTTCAGAAGCAATTACTTTCAAACTAAAAAAACTTTTCAAAATCAACACATCTTATTTTTTTGTAATATATAAAATATTCAGACAATTAGAGCAGTTTCTAATTAAGCACAAAAACTCCTGAATGGTTAAACTGATGACCACAGGCATATTTTATAGATCTTATAAGCATTCATGAATATATAGGTTTCAAAATACGGTATACAGCCACTTTTTTCACTTAATACTGAACACAAGTATGTGATCATTCCGTGACAACACTTGGACAAGATTGTGTTCTGAAAGTACAGGTAAAGGCTGGTGTGTGTAAGAATGTCCACAGGAATTGTTACTTTTTGGCTCCATTATGAACTGGTCCAAATAACACCCAACTACAGTTTAAGACACTGTGCAAGGAAGCTGCTACCAAACTGGCCCTTCCTATTCTAACCAGCACAACATGATTCCTAGCTGACACCAGGCATCCTCCAGACAATATGCCTGATATAACCATGATACATTTCATGCAGCCTCTACTGCAAAAGTTCATCAGCAGTCTCCCTGGTGTTACTTACATTGAATGAGTGTAAACTTGGAGCATACTATTAAATTCTGGATTTGATACAAGTTGCCGAAACTATTATGTACCAGTCAACAACTATCTTGTTGTTCTTAAATATCTCCTGATCTTTTTCTCCCTTTTCAACCCTTTCTTTCAATACTATCTGCCAAGGATAGCTCTAATGTAAATGGTCTCTAAAATATAAAACTCTTTGTGTTTAGGAAGACCACACAACTGTACCCTTTCTCCAGCTTCCCCCTTTTCCTTCCTCTTTTAGTCATGTTGAAACATTGGATTACTCTCACTAAGATACTAAAACCAAATCTCAGTGTCTTATTTAGGACTGAGCACCTAAGGCAGCTCTCTAGTCTGAGCATAGTTTACTCACTCTCCAGTATGTACTTGTTAAGAGAGAAAGTAAGCACAGATGAAGGAAAGCAATTCCAGGTGAAAGGTTATCATATTGGTGAAAGAAGAAAAAGCAAAAGCTGTATGTGTAATTTATACAAAGTTGTGGGTTACTAAAATAATTATTTCTCCTAAAAAGAGATGATTTTAGAACACACACAGATTAACAGAAAGAAGTAGTGACTGTTGTTCATTGATGTAACTCCAAGTGCCAAAGGCATGTGATAGCCATTAGTAGATATTTGTTGAATTAGCAGATAAATGTGTCACAAGACTATTTGTAAAGGTACTATGGTGTTTTAGATATTCTTTAAATTTTTATTTGACCCTCAGTTTCTTAACTAGATTTTATAAATAGAAGATACCTAGAATAGCCTAAGTTTGTTGCATACATTTCATTGCATAAATAAACGCAATACAGTTCTTTGAAAAAATTTATCTGTAAACAGATATACAGGATAACAAATACTGCCTATAAGTGTGAATATTGCATACAAAAATGCTTCATTAAGAAGAGAGAGACCCTTCTGATCTGCACCAGTTCCAGGCCACCTTGGGTATGAACTCAGCAGATGATTCCACAGTCCCCAGAGGACTCTCTATGCCACAGGCACCCTAGCACGCCCAGGATCTTGGGATCACTGGTGAGTGAAATGCAACATCTGTACCAAAACAATCGTGAGGGGCCTGTGACAGCAGAAGCAAAGACACAGGAGCCCTGCCTGACCAGAGGCTTGGGTACCCTTCTGGTCAGTGCTGGTATACCTTGGTTTTAAACACAGCAGACAGCCCCACAGTCCCCAGAGGAGATACCACTTCCAGGTGCTATAACATGCATAGGATCTTACCGTTCCAGGATCCCAGGATCCCAGGAGCTTGGTCACACAAGGATCTCCGAGTCTCAGAGGAAGTTTGACTGCCAAGAACTATGACACACCTAGAATCTCAGGTTCACAGCATACCAGAATCACAGGTTCACAGGATCCCAGAATCACAGGATCACAGAGAAAGCTGGACTCTGAAGAGTCCTGAATCAAGCCGGATTACAGGAAGGACAGGCTCCAATCAGATATACTGAGGACAGCAAGCACTTGAGATAATAAGATGGCAGGAGGCAAGTATAAGAACAGAAGCAACAGAAAGAAAGGCTACTTGGCATCGTCAAAACCAAACTCTCTCACTATAGCAAGTCCTGGATACACCATCACACCAGAAAAGCAAGACATGGATCTAAAGTCAGTTCTCATGATGATGATGGAGGACTGTAAGAAGGAAATAAATGACTACCTTAAAGAAATACAGGAGAACACATCCAATCAGGTGAAAGAATTGAACAAAACCATCCAGGATCTAAAAATGGAAGTAGAAAGAGTAAAAAATTCACAAAGGGAGACCACTCTGAAAATAAAGTCAGGAGCCAAGGATGCAAGCATAACCAACAGAATACAAAAGATAGAAGAGAGAATCTCAGGTGAAGGAGATAGAGAACATTGACACAGCAATCAAAGAAAATGCAAAATGCAAAAAGACCCTAACACAAAACATCCAGGAAATCCAGGACACAATGAGAAGACCAAACCTAAGGATAATAGGTATAGATGACAAAGAAGATTTCCAACTTAAAGGGCCAGTAAACATCTTCAAAAAATTATAGAAGAAAAATTCCCCAACCTAAGGAAAGAGTTGTCCATGAACATACAAGAAGCCTACAGAATTCCAAATAGTTTGGATCAGAAAAGAAATTCCTCCCATCACATAATAATCAAAACACCTAATGCACAAAACAAAGAAAGAATATTAAAAGCAGTAAGGGAAAAAGGTCAAGTAACATATAAAGGCAGACCTTTTAGAATGACACCAGACTTCTTCCCAGAGACTATGAAAGGCAGAAGATCCTGGGCCGATGTCATACAGACCCTAAGAGAACACAAATGCCAGCCCAGGCTACTATACCCAGCAAAACTCTCAATTACCATAGATGGAGAAACTAAGGTATTCCATGACAAAACCAAATTTACACAATATCTTTCCACAAATCCAGCCCTTCAAAAGACAATAAAGGGAAAACTTCAACCCAATGAGAGAAACAAAGCTCAAGAAAAAGCAAGAAAGTAATCTTTCAACAAACCTAAAGAAGATAGCCATATGAACAGAATACCAACTCTAACAACAAAAAAAAAATAACAGGAAGCAACAGTGACTTTTCCTTAATATCTCTTAATATCAATGGATTCAATTCCCCAATAAAAAGATATAGACTAACAGACTTGTTTAGTAAACACAACCCAACTTTTTGCTGCATACAGAAAACCCACCTCATGGACAAAGACAAAGACTACCTTATATAGTAAAAGGCTGGGAAATAATTTTCCAAGCAAATGGTCCAAAGAAATAAGCTGGGATAGCAATTCTAATATCGAATAAAATTGACTTTCAACCTAAAGTTCTAAAATAAGATAATGAGGAACATTTCATACTCATCAAAGGTAAAATTTACCAAGATAAACTCTCAATTCTGAACATCTATGCTCCAAATACAAGGACATCCACATTCATTAAAGAAACTTTGCTAAAACTCAAAGCACACATTACATCTCACACAATAATAATGGGAGACTTCAACACCCCACTCTCATCAATGAACACATCCTGGAAACAGAAATTAAACAAGAGACACAATGAAACTAACAGAAGATATGAAACAAGTGGATTTAACAGATATATATAGAACATTCCATCCCAAAACAAAAGGATATACCTTCTTCTCAGCACCTCATGGTACCTTCTCTAAAACTGACCATATAATTGGACAAGAAACAGGTCTCAGCAAATACAAAAATAATGAAATAATCTGATGCACCCTATCAAATCATCAAAGACAAAGGCTGATGTTTTAAAATGACATAAATAATAGAAAACCCACATATATGTGGAAGCTGAACAACAGTCTACTCAATGATAACTTGGTCAAGGAAGACAAAGAAAGAAATGAAAGACTTTTTAGAGTTTAATGATAATGAAGCCACAGCATACCCAAACTTATGGTATACAATGAAGGCAGTCCTAAGAGGAAAACTCATAGCTCTGAGTGCCTCCAAAAAAGAAGCTGGAGCAAGCATACACTAGCAGCTTGACTGCACACCTAAAAGCACTAGAACAAAAGGAAGCAAATTCACTCAAGAGGAGTAGACAGCAGGAATAATCAAACTCAGGGCTGAAATCAACCAAGTGGAAACAAAAAGAACTTTACAAAGAATCAACCAAACCAGAAGCTGGTTCTTTGAGAAAATAAACAAGATTGATAAACTCTTAGCCAGACTAACTAGAGGGCACAGGGACAGTATCTTAATTAACAAAATTGTAAACGCAAAGGGAGACATCAAACCAAATGGAGAGAAACTGGAAGCAATCCCACTAAAATCAGGGACTAGACAAGGCTGCCCAGTCTCTCCCTATCTTTTCAATATAGTACTTAAGTCCTAGCCAGAGCAATTAGACAACAAAAGGGGATCAAAAGTATATAAAATTGGAAAGGAAAAAGTCAAAATATCACTATTTGCAGATGATATGATAGTATATATAAGTGACCCCAAAAATTCCACCAGAGACCTCCTAAACCTGATTAACAACTTCAGTGCAGTAGCTGGATATAAAATTAACTCAAACAAATCAGTGGCCTTTTTCTACACAAAGGATAAACAGGCTGAGAAAGAAATTAAGGAAACAACACCCTTCAAAATAGTCACAAATAATATAAAATACCTTGGTGTGACTCTAACTAAGGAAGTGAAAGATCTGTATGACAAGAATTTCAAGTCTCTGAAGAAAGAAATCAATGCAGATCTCAGAAGATGTGAAGACCTCCTCCCATGCTCATGGAATGACAAAATTAATATAGTCAAAATGGCTATCTTGCTGAAAGCAATCTACAGATTCAATGCAATCCCTATCAAAATTCCACCTTAATTCTTCACAGAGTTAGAAAGGGCAATTGGCAAATTCATCTTGAATAACAAAAATCCTAGGATAGCAAAAACTATTCTCAACAATAAAAGAACCTAGGGTAGAATCACAGTACCCGATTTCAAGCTGTAGTACAGCGCAATTGTGATAAAATCTGCACGGTACTGGTATAGTGGCAAAGATGTAGATCAATGGAACAGAATTGAAGACCCAGAATTGAGCCCACACACCTATGGTCACTTGATCTTTGACAAAGGAGCTAAAATTATCCAGTGGAAAGAAGACAGCATCTTTAACAAATGGTTCTGACTCAACTGGAGGTTAGCATGTAGAAGAATGCGAATTGATCAATCCTTATCTCCTTGCACAGAGCACAAGTCTAAGTGGATCAAAGAACTCCACATAAAACCAGAGACACTGCAACTTATAGAGGAGAAAGTGGGGAAGAACCTGGAAGATATAGGCACAGGGGCAAGATTCCTGAACAGAACACCAATGCCTTGTGCTGTAAGATCAAGAATCAACAAATTGCACCTCATAAAATTGGAAAGCTTCTGTATAGCAAAGGACACTGTCAATAATATAAAAAGGCAACCAACAGATTGGGAAAAAATCTTTACCAATCATAAATCTGATAGTGGACTAATATCCAATATATATAAAGAACTCAAGAAGTTGGACTCCAGAAATTCAAATAACCTTATTAAAAATGGGGTACAGAGCTAAACAAAGAATTCTCCATTGAGGAATACTGAATGGCTGAGAAGCACCTAAAAAATGTTCAACATCCTTAATCATCAGGGAAATGCAAATCAAAATAACCCTGTGATTCCACCTCACACCAGTCAGAATGGCTAAGTTCAAAACTCAGGGGACAGCAGGTGCTGGCGAGGATTTGGAGAAAGAGGAACACTCCTCCATTGCTGATGGGATTGCAAGCTGGAACAACCACTCTGGAAATCAGTTTGGTGGTTCCTCAGAAAATTGGACATAGTACTACTGGAGGATCCAGCAATACCTCTCCTGAGCATGTACCCAGAGAATTTTCCAACTTGTAATAAGGACACATACTCCACTATGTTCATAGCAGCCTTATTTATAATAGCCAGAAGCTGGAAAGAACCCAGATGCCCCTCAACAGCGGAATGGATACAGAAAATATGGTACATTTACACAATGGAGTACTACTCAGCTATTAAAAGGAATGAATTTATGAAATTTTTAGACAAACGGATGGATCTGGAGGATATCATCTTGAGGGAACTCAATCACAAAAGAACACACATGGTATGCACTCACTGATAAGTGGATATTAGCCCAGAAGCTCGGAATCCTCTTTAGAATGGGGAAGAAAATAACCATGGAAGGAGTTACAGAGACAAAGTTCAGATCAGACACTGAAGGAATGGCCATCCAGAGACTGCCCCACTTGGTGGTCCATCTCATAACAACCACCAAACTCAGATACTAGGCAGATGCCAACAGGAGCCTGCTGACAGGAGCCTGAGATAACTGGTTCCTGGGAGGCTCTGCCAGTGCCTGGCAAATACAGAAGTGGGTGCTCACAGTCATTGATTGGACAAAGCACATGATCCTCAGTGAAGGAGCTAGAGAAAGTACTCAGGGAGCTGAAGGGGTCTGAAGCCCCATAGGAGGAACAACAATATGAACTATCCAGTACCCCCAGAGCTTCTTGGAACTATGCCACCAATCAAAAAAAAAAAAAAAAAAAAAAAACACACACACATGGTGGAACTTGTGACTCTAGCTTCATATGAAGCAGAGGATAGCCTAGTTGATCATCAATGGGAGGAGAGGCCCTTGGTCCTGTGAAGGCTTTATGCCCCAGTATAGGGAAATGCCAGGACCACGAATGGAATTTGGTGGTTTGTGGAGCAGGGGGCAGGTGGAGCAAATAGGGGATTTTCGGAGGGAAAACTAGGAAATGTGATAACATTTGAAATGTAAATAAAGAAAATATCTAATTAAAAAAAAGAAAAAAAGAAGAGAGAGAATTGAACTTTTTTGAAAAGATAATGTATTTTCTTCAGATGGAGAAGTTATTGTACATATGTTGAATTTGTAAAAAGAATTCAGTCTCCCAGGGCTATTACTTAGGTTTAGTAGGACAGAGAAACTTGTGAAGAGTGAAGAGTCCATTAGGTAATGACTAGCATAGCCAGGGCTGCTGGCATCACTTCTGACCCACTGCTAACAGTTCTTAGTTAAAGCAGCCCTATAATCATAGGCTTAGTGTTAAACAGCACTTACAGCCATGACCAGAAAGAATACACCAGAAGCTGAGGGTGACCTGAGGGTCATTTTACCCTGTTCCTTCTTGAGGAAACTTTTTCTGAATCAAAACTACAAAGGTCATATCCCAGATAATATCAGAGAGAACCCACAGCAATTCAGAAAGCAATGCTGAAAACTGTAATCAAGTTCTGTTACCTAAGTGGCACATAGGCTGATGGACTGATGACAAAGCAGAAACCCCTAATCGAGAAGTCAGCGTGTTGTTAAGGACAGGGTTAGAGCAGAAGTAATGGTAGCGTGGTTACAAAGTCAAGCAGAGCAGTGATCTCTAAGAACACCACTGTTTCTTGTTGCTTTCTAATTTGACTTGGATATGACATAGCAAGGTGAATGCAGTGTGTGTGTGTGAGAGAGAGAGAGAGGGAGGAGGGGGGAAGACAGAGAGAGGGAGGGAAGGAGGTGAGAGGGAGAGAGATTCAGCTCATATAAACCTGATAACTGTTCACTTTCCCCAAGGGGTTCTTGGTGATTCCACCCATGCCGAGAACAACCAAATACAATTAATAATTAAGATCTATTTACACATCACTCTGCTCTATTGGATAGCACGCTCTCTCAGGATAGGCATATGGCAAGATGATACTTGCCATCTACTAGCTGACTTATATTTCATACAGAGTAACAGAATCTTTTCAGCTAGTTGTTGCTGGGCTACAATCTTGGCTATATCTATGGAGACCTGTGCATTGTGTAGAGGAGTTCTAATCTAGAAGCATGGCTGTTCTGGCAATAGATCACATCCAATGGCGATCTTGCCGGAATACAGACACACCCTTAGTATACAACTTAATCTCTAACAATGAAGGTAAGGTTACTTTTTAGAAAAAAGCAGTCATGTTGAAGATGATGTCTAATGAGGGGGCAGACAAAGTGACAAATCAGAGAAAGATTTGGCAGGATGAGTCCAACTCACATGAGAACAGCAGTGGAAGAGAGGTTACCAAAGAGCAGTGAGAGAGAGAAAGGGAGGTGTTCCTCCTATGGTATGTGTGTGTGTATGCCATTTTAACTGAGACAGTTAGAGACAGATTACAGAAAGAACAAGCTAGACACAGATAAAGATAGGCCTATCCAGAGAATGAGAAATCTTCAGCCAGAAGATTAGAACATATTGCCAAAGTTAGTATGAAGCCAGGCGGAGCAACTGAACTGAAAAACTGCTGAATTGAATCAGTCATCTTGGAAGTCTGTGGGGGCTAGAAGCTTCCAGGCCTAGACTTGGGGATTTGGGCATATGGGGACCTTGTTACCAGACAGGCATAAGAAATGGTAAGGTTGAATGAGCTCAAATCCTGGGCATCTCAGAACTGAGAATGGCAGGAGTGGAGCCACTCCCTACCTGCCTTTACCTTCTCTGGAACATGTAACCATGACACCCCACTGAGGACCATGTAACATGAACCCTGGAGTTCTCTGTGCTAATAAGGTATCTAGACAGCCCCGTAGTGTTTAGTCAATGAGCTTCCCTTCCTGAATACTCCTTTCTGCAAAAGGTATTTAATTCTTGGTTCATCCTGAATAAAGTGTATATATTTCACATCCACCATCAAATAAACCAGTATGACCAAGCAAGGATTGTCTCTGAGAGCTGTTTTATTGAGGATCTCTGTGGAGGAAGGCCTTAATCTTAAAGTGCATAGTCCCGAGAAAGTCTTTCTCCCCTACAGTCCCACTGATGCTCTGGACAGGTTCCACTCATCCCAGGCTCTGCCTTCTGCTTCTTTCCTCATGCCTGACACCCTAAGGGGAACCCCAGTGGCACTAGAGCACCCAGAGAGGAGGCCAGGAACCAGAGCTTCCACCGCAGTTTGTGCTGTTTCTGCTACTAGTGCCTCGAAAGAAGACTCGGGATGTGGACCCACATTCCGGACTTCACTCTGCCTCCCCTGAGTGGGTGTGGAGGTAGCGCCCTGGCACCACTAGCAGCAAGGCAGGATGAGCAGGAGGACATTGGGCTCAGCCATGGTGTGTATCTGCACAGCTTGGGTATGGCTCTCATCTCATCTCTTTTGCTGAGGAAATTAAAGTGAACTTTACTTCATTGATGTAACAGCTGGTATTTGGGGGAATCCAATACTGTCTTTTGCTTCTTGTATAGGGTTACCCTTGGCTCTAACTGGTACGATGTATAAAATAGTCCCGTATATTCCTGAACTCATCGCCAGCTCTGGCTTCTAGAATAGGTGTGCAAAAGGCTCTGTTTTCACTCTGTTGCTTGAACTAGCCAGTAGTTTAGATTCTCAATGCCATAGTTTCCTGGATATTGAATGAGAATAAAAATAAAAATTATCCACGCAGGGTCAACATGAAGACAAAATGAGATGATATAGATAATTCTTATGTCACTGGTGTTAGGTAAATAAATGGCCCTTATTATTGAATTGTGTCCCCTACCATTACCTCCTGCTGCAATAAAATATGCATTAGTTTTAAGACAGGAAATGAGTTGTAGCCAGGAAAATATCACCTACAAGCATTTTCAGGCACATCCAAAGAAGATCTAGAAATATGAAAATAATCAGTATTTTACCAAATTTTTAAAAGTGAGTAAATGTCTTTTCTGAATCTTCTCTTACAAGATCTTATAGCTTCACTAATTATAATTTTATGAATAAAAATAGGTGAGTAATTCAGCTGCTATGTCTTCCTTATATTTAGAAAACAAGCATAATTACTCTGAGAAAATGAGATACCTTATTTGTCAAATCAAGACTTTTACGAAAATTACTATGTATTCATACAAGAGTTCTCTATATTGCTCTTGTTAAAATTTCAAGTGCCTGAGAAATGAAGAACTATAAAAGGCATTTTTTTTATTTAGAATCTGAAGAAAATGCTTATAGTAAAGACAACTTCCCTCAGAACCTCTTAATATAAGAATTTGGAAAATGTCAGTTTCCTTTTTACCAAAGTTGTAGAAATACATGCTAAATTTAAACATTCAATACTCATCACTAGATAGTGAGTTTTAGACGTCCCTCTTTTCAGTGGTAGAATGCTGGACCATGAGGCCAGCAGGACCTTCCCCTTCTCCAATACCCAAGTAGCTGCTCTAAATTCCATCAGATGACCTAGGCTACTACGGATCTGGAGACACTGGAGCAGCTCAGAGCTCTCAAATGAGGATTCTGCTGACTCAGACTTCCATCTTACGAACTATAACCAATGTTAGAAGGAGAAAAACACAGATGACACAATGTCTATTGTTTCTGCTCCCTAGAACAGGGTTGTTTTTTACGGGGAACACAAACCAAGGCTTGTGGGCCATCCTCACCCCGTTTTCACTCAGTCTGTGGAAAGAAATACTTCAAGTGATGAAAATTAAGTGACTTCTAGGTAGAAGTGGAAAGGGAAACCAAGTCTGTAGGTAGGGGTCTCAATACAGAGTTGCCTATGGAGTCTCTCAAGATTCTTCAAATGTTGATGTGCTAACACACAGACCTGAAATAAAACAGATATTTTCTCCTACCTCTGATTTACATTAATTTCTCAATTAAAGGTTTGTGTGTAAAAAACAACATAAGCACTACATTAAGGATAATGTTACAAAACAAAAACAAAAGTATAAACAGGTTGGATTTCAGGTGAGTTAGGAGGCACGTGCTTTGGAGAGATAGTGAGCTCAACAGGAGAGGCTGAGAGGAAACTGTGATTTAGAGACACCAGAGGTCAGTCTCACTAATTTGAATAGACAAGTTTATCTACAGATCTAATAGCAAGTCTGTGGGATAGAAATTTTGCACTTATTTCAGTGAAAACTTAGCACAAAACCTGGGATGCTTTCTTTTTTTCCTTTTGGTTGTATCTGTCCATAAACAACCACACATGCCTTTGAATGTGGGGGAGGGGGAGCTTAAATTCTGTAGCAGCGTTTGTAAAAATAATGGGAACTAATGTAAAAACAGCTTTAACCCCCCTGTTTGCCAAGACCAACAATGTGCCAACTCTGTGAAAACTGCTACAGGTGTTGTGCTTGTCAAGAGTTGTAGAACTGGACTGTTCTGACAATCACCAGGGTGATTTAAGAAGAAGAATAATTACAGCTCCAGCAGGCACTCCTTGAAATTACAGCAAGGCATCTGCATTAAAAGCCACCCTGAGTGTGAACTGCATTGGTCCATGAATCACTCTTACTGTAATCAGCCCCATTATGAGTGAAAGATACTGTTTGACCCCTCGTCCTTGAGCTCTAAAATTCATTCGTGGGACAGGGATAGAAAGTCCAAGTTCCATCCCTTTATGTGTACATCATGTTGAGCATTTCCCCAGCCCCATAGTTGATTTTTAATTTTTTTGTTTTTAATAATACATTTTATCACTTCTTTGGAGTATTTCATATAACGTATCGTCATCACTGCCAGCTGTTCCCAGACCCACCCCTTCCCCTACCCCTGTCATTTCCCCACTCATGTCTACTTTCTTTTTTAAGACATGTGTTATAGCACATATCTCTCATCTCCTGCCCACTTACAACCCTTCCACCCCCTACTCTGTGTGGGAGTATGTTGCAAATGTACTATTTGGGAATGGGCCGTTTTAGGTATTTTCAATTACTTGCTAAACAACAAACACTGTGAAAGACACGAAAGTTTTCTATATTTTATAAACAACTCTAATAATGCAAAAATCAAGAAAATGAGAAGGATCACTGTTCTCATGGAGGGGAGTCTTCTGAAACTTGATGATGATGATAAGGCACATGAACAAAGCATGGAATAATCAATGTAACTGTTGACAAAAGGTCCCAGGGGCAGTTATGTCAGAGCCATCACCAACGCATAGTCTTGAGCTATTTTATAACTATCACCAATGCATGGAGTCTTGAGTTACATCATAGCCATCGCCAGTGAGCAGAGTCTTGAACTAAGAACTGTTCAGGTACAGTCTCACTTCTGTCATTTTATGGACTGAAAGCAAAACAAATGAATAAACCATTGCATGTTAATGGCAAGTCAAGGCCAGTGGCAGCCTGGATGTAACCATTCAGTCTGAAATATCAGTAGCAAATTACTAATAACTATTGATAGGGACAGTTGAATTTTTAATAATTTGAATTATTTTATTTGTATTATTCTATAATAATTATGTTATTTTGTGTGGATTTTAGAGAATTTCTTATGTATCCTGCTCAAACAACTGGAAACTTCAGATGCACACATGATCATTTGAGGACTGACTTCGTTGATTTTGACAATGTTAGGAATCAATCCCCATGCTTGTGAATGCTAGGCTGTGCAGGTGATTTTTCCACCGAATCACATTCCCAGTGGTATTCTTTAAGTTAGGCATGTATGGTCAAAAAAACAGTATGTGCATTTATGGAAATGCAACAATGAAACCCACAATTAGAAAATGCCAAAGTGTTCAACTAAAACATTAAAACAAGAAATAGCAGCACAGCAGGGCAAACAATTGGAACTCACATTCCTTCTGTCTCTTACAGAAAACCATGTGGGGCTTCTATTTGTTTTCAAAACTTAAAATTTATTTTGTTTTTGTTTTTGTTTTTGCTTTGTGGTGCAAGGAATTTAAACTGAGGTCTTACATAGGCTGCAAAAGCCCCAAGTCAATATAACCAAAAAGCAGTACTTGTATTTTTCTTGTCTGATGACAAAGATCATTATTTAATATCTTACTGATATTACAAGTTAAAGTTTCAGTATGCAGATCATCACTAAGGACATTGTCCTTGTACTGTGATTAACTTCCCTCTGTGACTGGTGATGAGAACAGTTTCTGTATATGATGGCAGGTGTTAGACTCATTGGTTCCAGGTGTGAAATGTGCTGTCTATGCCTTGGCTAACAGAAACAGTGTGCCTTTTCCTGATGTCAGTGGTTTCCTCTGATACCACTGGGCTATTATTAAAATGTATGTATTGGATGGATGGTAGAATTGTTGATCTCTTCAAGTTACAGCCAGCTCAGAGGAAGCCAAGATTAACAATGCCTGCAATTTGATGGCAGTGCTTATTTGTGTGCGACTTCAATGTTCTTCATTTGGAAGAAGAAAAAGAAAACAAACCAAAGATTCAATCTTACACAGCAAGGCAGTTATATTTAAATATTCTTTCTATTTTCAGGTCTATATTGCTCAAATTCACAACTACTAAATTGTTAAGATATAATTTCACTCTTTAATTTGGTATTTCACATGTGGCCCTAATAATTATAGGTATTAAATCACTTTGGGGGAGATTATTCTAAAATATATCATTTATTTCTTAATGTATTGTATCACAGAACAGGATATCAGCATCCATGAGTCCCTATGCTAGAACCATAAAACATTTCAGGTGTTTTTGATAAAATTTTAATATATATATATATATATATATATATATATGTTTCTTATCTAGAAAATGAAGATATTAAAAAAACTATTTTAGAATTATTTTTAAAATATTTTCAGAATGGACAACTGCTGAAATACAAAAAATATTTTATTATGTACTAATTAACACACACACATACATGCACACACATTCTCCTGAATCCTTATAAAATATTGTACATGGATAATATTAATAAAGTTTAAGTAACAGAATTGGCATATTGAAATAATACACTTATCTCCCTAAAGATATTTAAGTAGCTTAAGCATATTGGGATTTATTTGATGTGATAGTTGGCTTAATCAACTTGACACAGCCCAGAATTACCTGGGAGGAGAGTCGCATTGAGACAGTGTTTACTTTGGGTTAGCCTTTCTGAAAGAAATGATCTGAATTAAGTTAATTAATGTGGTAAGACTCAGTTTACTATGGGCAGCATGATTTACTGTGCAAGGAGTTCTGAACAGTCTGAATAGTGGAGAAATGAATGCAAGCAAGCAAGTGAAAAATGCATGCATTCATTCTCTCTATGGGTGACTATGGGTATGCCCAGGTCTTCAAGCCTCTGCCCTTCACTTTATCATATGGTGGACTATAACCTGGAACTTTGACTAAAATAACTCCACCCCCAATTGCTATATTAAGATTGTAGGATCTCTTTTTCTCTCTGCAAATATTAAAATAATTGTCTGCAACAAGAAACATTAACATTTTTTAGTTATGATTAACTGTATTTAAAATCTCTGTAGATTTTTAAAGAAGAGCAACATCTGTGAGCATTTGCCAGTATAAGGGATGATGCTCAAAGGCTGTGGCTAACAGAGCTATGGCCATATATTTTACAAAATCTTTGGATTTACTATGGGTTGTTCTAAGATGTTAGCTAGAGGAACCATCTTTCTAATGTAGGCAAGCAAGCAAACAACTGCCCATCTTTAATAAAGGAAAGGAAGAATGTAGGGATACAAGTGAGAGAGCTGCCTTCATGGGGGTGGGGGAGGGAGATGTCTACAGCACCTGCTTCTGTGAAGTGAGCAGTGGCTGAGCAGCCTCCAGCAATAGGCTGTACTCTCCTTAGGGAATTAATCTTGAATAGTAAACCTACAGGAAACATAGCTAATACGGAATTGTTAAATTTCTTTTTTTTCTGACCGTCTTTGTCATTCATGTTTTTGTACATTCTAGCTTGAGCCACTCATTAGAAATTTGAGACAGAATCAAAGCTACTTCCTAATCTACAGGTATTCTCCAGAAAGAAAAATTTCAAGTTAGGAGAAAAGCTGCATAAACTATGTAGACAACTAATGATGAATATTTATTGCTTGTCTTTAACTTATCATCAGGAAACATTTAATATTATTTTCCAACAAAACTATCTTGCTTAATTAACTAGAAGGGAATGGGTACAAAAATCTGGACTGTGATTGAAGCTAGTAAATACTATGATTGTGTTTACTACAGCCATGCATCCAAACGACTTACGGAGCAAGCTACTACACCTCTGCCCTGTTATACCCCAGAGTTCTCCTGGCATCATGCTTTGTGGCTTTTGTCCTGACAAGTTTAAAGTTCAGTCAAGAAGACAGGACCTCTACATGCATGCTGTAGCAGAAAGCGTTATGAAATACAGACTCTGGATGCATAAACCCGTTTTCAATAAGGGAGGGATTTCTTTTAATGGAAGTTATCAAGATAAATTTCAAGAAAGCAAGGGGCATGCACAGGGTATTTAGCTTAATATATGCAAAAAATGACAAGAATTTTTGTGAAACAGCCAAATAAAATCAAACTTGATGAGAACACATTATGAACAAATTATGCTGATTACATCTAATGGGTTTTTACAAGGAAAGTCTAATATAAAACAGGTTTTGGCCCTGTCCTCCAAAAATGAGCCCTGAAATATACTGGCCTCCTTTTCTATTGTAATTATTAGAACATTTCCTGAACTTTGTAGTATGAGTGACATTTGCAAGCCATAACTCTGAAAATTGTATTCACAGAATGCATCTGTAACTGTACAGCTTAAAAGGCGACTGTTCACTTTATCTTATTAGAAGCTCTCTGGCCTCCACAGCACCACTCATCTGGCCTCCACTTCAGGTTCAAGTCATGCAGATTGGACTTGACTCTCAATTATACCAAGTCTTTCTCCAAAGATGACAGTCCAGATACAGTAGAGATAAAATACATCAAGGTTTAAAATAGGCCCGTTCAGCCCCACTGCCGTTTCATCATGAAATGATATAATTCACAATGCCTCTGCCTAGCCTAACATATGTTCTATTCACAGCTGGCGTCACTCTTCATTTGTAATTATTTCCCTTTTCTTTCTTTACCCCATCTTGTAATACTTTGCTTGGTTGAAGACAAATACTGAGAGGCAAAGAGTATTATCATATGATGACCTGTTCCAGGGTGTTAAACCCCTGTCAAGGTTTGATTTTAACATGGGGTATCGCTGACAGTACATCAATTCAGGCATCATGTCTGGAATTAGACTATATTAATTATCACTTGAGTGCAATATGCATGAAAATGCTGTTTCATTGACTAAAAGGACTTGACTGAATAAAAATCCATTTCTCAACTGGTTGCTGATGGATAAAGACATTTTTCTCTGTGCCCTGGATTGTTCTTTATTAAAAATGATTTTATATGATTGTATGAATAAATTGTCTTACCAACAACAGGACTGGATAGCTTTCAACAAATAAGATTTAATGGGTTGTCTAGCCTTGGTATATGTCTAGCAATGTATTTGCAGCTAATAGTTTAGGCAGATTATTTATAAACATACTGTCCAAACCAAAGTTCTTATTTTCAGATTTCATGAAGTAAAGGAAGAGATTTTTCAAATTATTGTCATTTTCATTTAAAGGACAAGAAAGCTATCACTTATAATTATTTATGGATGATGAGACGGAGGACTGACTGCAGTGACAAATGCATTTGAAGTAAAACTAACACCACTCTTAGGTTTTGAAAAGAAGACATTCACGGGAAGCATTGCCATGCTAGACAAAGTTAAAACCACAAGTTTAACAAACACGCAAATCGCATGTGTGCACGGATTCTAGGGAGGCAGCTGGGTAACAAAGGCAGAACATGAAAAAGTCCAACTTAGCTGCTCAGTTTCTTTTAAGATTAACAGAACTATCAGTGTTTTTTTGTTTGTTTGTTTTTGTTTTCATTTTTTTCTAGCTAAAAATTGGATTTTTCTTTTCAAGTTGTGTTTTAAAGCACTTCAAATACCTCAAATCCAACATAAAAAAACCAATTTAAAATATAAAATTAAAACCTCTAAATTCAGCTTCACTAAAGAGAAAATAAATATAGACTGTCTAATGAGAGCTGCGTAAGTGGCTCTTGGGTGAAGCACTTGCCATACAAGTCTAACAGCCTGAGTCTGGATCTCTAGAGGCTCCTGAAGGCCAGAGGCAGTAGTGCACACATCTGTAATTCCAGCATCTCCTTACAGGGTAGGTGAGGGTTGGGATGGTGACAGGGAAATCTCCTGGAGGCTTTTGGGCTAGCTAACAGCTGCGAATAACAAGAGACTCTCAGACAGAGTGAAAGGTGTGGATTGACACAGGAGGTCACCTTCTGACCTGCACACGCATGCCCATCCCCCAACATACACAGATGCACAAAGAAAAAAGATATCTAGGCCTTGAAATGCTTTTCAATATTTATAATGAAAGAGTAACAAATCACTACTGTAAAAAAATAGGCAGACAAATGTTTCCAGCACCAATCTGTGTCAGGAGACATGATTCTTGGATTTCCTCCAAAAATAGCCTTTTCAGTAAAAATTCCAAAATGCCAAGTTTATATTTTGGAGGGTAATTTTTAAAATAGGAAGGACTGTTTCATTATAAAGAAGAGTAACAGTCACTGTGGTAGTTTCCATCTGTAATCTCAACACTAAGTAGACTAAGGGAGGAAAACTGTGGTAGTTTCTGTCTGTAATCTCAACACTAAGTAGACTAAGGGAGGAAAACTGAGTTTGAGGCTACTCTGGGCTTACATGATGAGACCCCAACCCCTACAGAAACAAGTAAATACAATGATTTTTTTTTTATTAGAAAAATAGTTGAAGCTTTATAAAGTAGACTAGTAATGTTCCTATTGGAAAACTAAGGGACTCCTCAGAAGTAACTAAATTGTTCCATCATCCTTTCCATTGGGTTTCACACTTTTAATGTCCTTTGTACAAAGATCGTACTGATCCTGGAAGGAAGGGGAATCTGTGATGATACCCCTCAGTGCTCCTGTCTCAAGAGGAGAGGTGCTCCCATTGTGTACTGAGCCATGTTCTGCATGGGGGAAAATGTAAATAACATAGTGTAGTAGAAAGAACAAACTGGCCTGGAGATGTGAACATCCATGTATGTATGGTACACTCTACAGTTGCTACTTATTGGTTCTAGGAAACGTTATCTTTTAAAGTAGTGAGAAATAATGCCACTGGGATACAACACTCCAGGCTGAGAGGGTGGTACTCCTCTGCTCCAGCCTCATGCAAGGGATAACATGTGAGAACAGGACCTGTGTCAACTGCAGGAGGGAAGAGTGACAGAGCCTGATGTGGTCAACATGGGACTCTGACAGAAAGGGTTGGTAGGCTGAAGGCTCATGGATTCTCCTTCCTGTTTTCTCCAGAGCCCAATCTTGAAGCTTCTCCTGCATCTTTACTCTCTCCCTGCTTTCTACAAAGCAATTCTCAATGAAAATAAGTTATGTTTAATATTATATTGACTAGTTAATTTTTTTTATTTTTAAAATTTGGGGGATTTACTTATTTGCATGCATTTCTGCATGTACCATGTTTGTGCCTAGTGCCTAAGGAGGCCACAAGAGGGCCTCAAGTTTCCTGAGACTGCAATTCCAGATGGACATGAAGCATTGTATGTGTGCTGGGAACCAGTAGGAGCAGCCAGTGCTCTTACCTGCTCTCTAGCTAGCCCCATGGGTGGCCAATTGTTAATTCAGAAGTGAAAAATTCTCAAATTAGTCCTTGCCATTAAATTCAGAATTGTGGTTAGTACACTAGACAGAGCCAGACAATCCACAAACTCAACAGGAAAAAAGAAAATATTTGTTTTTCTGCAATTGACAATTAAAAATATATACTCAGAAGTCAAAACCCTCATGAATTAAGAATAATGAAAAATAGTAATTTATGTTTAACAATAAATTAACTAATTTTTAAAATTTATTTACACTTATTTACTTATTTACACTGTATTCCATAAACAAGTTTTATAAACATGCCTTAAAATAATGCTACATAAAATAAGAATCATTTTATTTCTCTGATACAAATTCTAATTTAAATTTATGAAACAGAAAATATTTTAATTATCATTGTTCTAAGATCAAAACATTTTAATGTTGAGCAATAAAAAGGTAAAAACAAAGTTTTCACATTAGTGTTTTTGTACTTTGTCATCAAAATTTTGTCTCTATTAATATTAATAGAGTAATGATAAATATTTCCAAATTTATGAATACAAACCCAAAGTCTCAGCATTAACTTCTAAAACAATCCTCTCCTCCTTTCTCTCTCCCTCTCCACCCCCCCCACCCCATCATTCTTCCATACACACATACCTCTTTTTTTAGTGCTTAGGAATAAAAGCATATCTCACAGCCCGGTAGTGAAAATGCCCTGTCACGTGACTAGGATGTCATTGGGATGCAGTGTTTCACAGCCACCACAATGCAGGATTGACATATGACATTTATAAAATGTCAGAACCCCTCCCCCAACTTTTACAGTCTAATCCCTAGTATGCCTTCACTGTGTAAAATGAACTGAAGGCAACTGTGTGCTCATTAGCTGTGCCATTTCTGATACATTGTGCTGATTGACAATGAACCACTGTGATATCAAAGTGCAGGTGTAAAAAATAATAAGGCAACTACTTGTGTAACAAAACCGCACTAACTGAGAACGTGTAATAAATATGCAAGAAGGCAGTTTTTTATTCATTGAAAATGTGACAGTGTACATCAAACATAAAACCAAAGGAAGGGTTTTGACATGCCAAACTCAATTAAAATTTGTTTTCATGACTATTGCTGGCAAGACTCAGTGACTTACTTTCACACGTGAAAGGTGATTATGCAAGTACCAGATAGGAGCCACTGAGGACATGGGGAGATTTAGATGGGGCTCAAAACACAGCTAATGGCAAAGCCTGGCATCACTCGTACTTCTTGTCATAATGAAATTATTATATGTTTAGCTATGTCTGGCCTATTGAGAAGAGGTGGGCATTATTGCCTCCCTCATGAATCATCTCTCACCCTTTCAGTAGCCTCAAGAGCTTAATGCTTTAAAAAAATCACAAAGGAGAAAACAAAATAATGAGCATAACAAAAGTGTGGTAAATTTTGAATAGTATGCATATAGTAAAGATATGGTCACATGACTGATTTTATATATGTTGTCTTATAGTGCTTACATTTAAATATAAAAACAGGCAATGTGACATCAAATTAGAAGGCTTATTTTTTAGAAATTTCACAAGATCATTAACCCCCCACAATGAAATACTTGTTTGCATTTTATTGCTTTTTTTAAGTTGTCCACATTCATAGGTATAACATAAAAGGATACAAGATAAAAGAATTAATCATCATACAACAAAAAATCTTGAACCCAGAAGATAGCAAATACATTGGAAAAGAATTTTTCTTTCTTTATTTTACATGCCTCCATCATTTAAAAACTTAAAAATTATTTTTTGTAAAATATGATTTGAAAAATTCCGGAAGGGGGCTGGAGAGATGGCTCAGTGGTTAAAAACACTGAGTGCTCTTCTAGAAGATCTATGTTCAAATCCCAGCAAACACATAACAACTCATAACTGTCTATAGCTCCAATATCTGACATAAACAAACATGCAAGCAAAACACTGGTGCACATAAAATAAAAAAATAAGAGAAAAGAAAGAAAATATTTCATAAGATATCAGAAAAGTTGTCATGGTTTCACTTGCAAATTGTCTTCATTGGGAAAATGTTCCATGAGATCTTCTGGGGAATTTGGGATAACCGATCTATGCAGAATGCTAGGAATCCTATCCAGACAAGAAAGTCTCCCATTACCTTCCATTAGTGCCCTTACCAGACCCTCAGTTCAACACAGTAAACTTACTTACAGAAACTATTTCCCCTCTTGATATCCTTTGTTGATAATTTTGAGAAAATTCAGAAACATTAAAGGGAAATTATCAAAAACATTAATAATACTGATACCAATCATTAAGGATGAATACCGTGGCAACCAGTCATTTCCATAATTTGTTCATGTGATTAATTGCCTTAATCATAAGGAAAGAAAGCACAATAGGAAGAAAAATTGCAGTAAGAGTTCTCAGACTTCATTCTGCATCCAAATTTGTATACAGAGATGATTACAAATGGAGATAATGTGACCTCACTCTAAGAAAATTGAATTAGGTCCTTCATGGTGGGACTATGGTTTGTGTATCTGTATTTACTTTTATAGGTGACAGTGACATAAGCTACTCACTCTCTTGGGTATGGATAAAGAGTTTAACATATCTCTTGTAGATAAAATTTCTTCAAAATTCCAGAGTATTCATTTATTTACTACTGAGAGCCACAAGCCACCTCTCTCTTCTATTCGCAAACATAAAATATGAGCAATGAGTTGCAGATCTGGGAAGTGAGGAGAGCTCATTGCATCTTAAAATACTCTACCCTGGGAACACATTTTCTCTTCCCCAGGCCACACACACACATTGAAGCCATATCTTGACTTTGCTTCTCATTGGAGTTGTGGCACTATTAAAGTACTTCAGCAAAGTCTTCCTCAGATCTTTCTTACATGATGTCCCTGCAAGTGATAGGAGTTTTAAATTCAGATTTCAAAAAGGCTATTTGCCTGGTCACTGTGCCACAACATCTAAGGACTGAAGCGAATAGTTTTTACTGGCAAGTCCTGCTGTGACTTGGTTTTTGTTGTTGTTGTTGTTATTTATTTGTTTGCTTGCTTCAAGTTTTTTTTTATTTGTATGCTTTGTATTTTTTGATATAAAGTCTTATTACATAGCTTTGGGTGGCCTGGAACTTATTATATAGACCAGGCTGGCCTCAATGAACTCTGAAATCTACCTGCCTCAGCCTCTCTAGTGCTAGAAGTAAAGGCATGTGCCAACACACATCAGGCTCTGGAATTTGGTTCTTAGCTGCCTTTCCAGCCCTATTTGCTTCTTCTAGTGTTTTGTTGATGGTCTTTTAGAGTGTCAGGAGCTTTTTCAGTAGTTCAATATTTCACATCATTTGCTCAGTGCTAAGAACAACCTCTATAATCTTCACTCATCTAGATGAAGTCTCAACCTCTGCAAATACCATTCTAATGTCCAGATTAAACCATACTTACTCCAGCACAAATGAGGGACTGATTCCTTCTAAGGCTGTGTTGAGTCTTGGTTGATTTAGGTTTTGCAGTGGGTATATTATAGCTTCATCATCTTCTATGTCCAGAATGGTATGTTAGTCTTTTTACTATTATAACAGTGCTATACAGTGTACAAATAAAATGATTTGCTTAGCTCACAATTTTGGATACCAAAGAGCATGGAATCTATTTTCACTCAGCTCTAGTGATGGTCCCTTTGGCCATAGGGGTGGTATTGTGCTGGACAGTAATGTGACAGGAATGTATGTAAGAGCAATCCAATGGAAGAGTGGGCAGCTAGAATTTGGAAAAGGGTCAGCATTGCTCTTTGTAATAACCTTTTATTGTGGAAACTTAATGGAAACCCACTAGAAAGAAGGTAATCATCTCCAAAGACAATGAGCTCAGTAACACAGGTATCATGCAGTAAATTCTGCCCTATAAAGGTTGTACCACCTACCACATTGGTATCTTAAAGATAAAAAAGTTTAACACATGTACCACTGAGGGAAACATGTACAACATCTAAACAATGGTCCATGGTAATACAAGAAACAGGATCTGTTCTGTTCATTTTCTTAAAATAAGTTTCCTATTGTGCCTTTTGGATATCTAGCTATTAGGGGATCCTTACTGATTATATTCTAGAGATACTTCTTAAATAAGTATCTAAGAATAAAGTTACTGTTGACTGTACCAGAAGCAATATAGAAATTACTTGGGAGTGTGTGAGTAGAGATTTCAAGGTATATTTCTGTAGTAAATCATTCATTATCACTCAATGCAGACACTTCCAGGCCGAGTTCATGGGAAAGTGAAGCGAAATTCAACAAATATTTATCAAGAGTCTCTGCTAATATTCACTTATCAGTGAGTGCATATCAAGTAACTTCTTTTAGGATTGGGTTACCTCACTCAGGATGATATCCTCCAGATATATCCATTTGCCCAAGAATTTCATAAATTCATTGTTTTTAATAGCTGAGTAGTACTCCATTGTGTAAATGTACCACATTTTCTGTATCCATTCCTCTGTTGAGAGACATCTGGGTTCTTTCCAGCTTCTGGCTATTATAAATAAGGCTGATATGAACATAGTGGAGCATGTGTCCTTATTACCAGTTGGAACATGTTCTGGGTATATGCCCAGGAGAGGTATTGCTGGATCTTTCGGTAGTACTATGTCCAATTTTCTGAGGAACCGCCAGACTGATTTCCAGAGTGCTTGTACAATCTTGCGGTCCCACCAGCAATGGAGGAGTGTTCCTCTTTCTCCACATCCTTGCCAGTATCTGCTATCACCTGAATTTTTGATCCTAGCCATTCTGACTGGTGTGAGATAGAATCTCAGGGTTGTTTTGATTTGCATTTCCCTGATGGTTAAGGATGTTGAATATTTTTTCGAGTGCTTCTCAGCCCTTTGGTATTCTTCAGGTTGAGAATTCTTTGTTTAGCTCTGTACCCCATTTTTATTTATTTATTTTTTTCCTTTTTTTAAATTAGGTATTTTCCTCAATTACATTTCCAATGCTATCCAAAAAGTCCCCAATACACTCCCCCCTCCCAGTCCCCCACCCACCCACCCCCCACCCCTTGGCCCTGGCATTCCCCTGTACTGGGACATATAAAGTTGGCAAGTCCAATGGGCCTCTCTTTCCAGTGATGGCCGACTAGGCCTGTACCCCATTTTTAATGGGGTTATTTGAATTTCTGGAGTAACCTAGAATACCCAAGATACAATTTGCAAAACACAAGAAAATCAAGAAAAAGGACAACCAACACGTGGGTACTTCATTCCTCCCTAGAATAGGGAACAAAATACCCATAGAAGGAGTTACAGAGACAAAGTTCGGAGCAGAGACTGAAGGAATGACCATCCAGTGACTGCCCCACCTGGGGATCTGGCCCATAAACCACCACCAAACCCAGAAACTATTGCATATGCCAGCAAGATTTTGCTGAAAGGACCCTGATATAGCCGTCTCTTGTGAGGCTAGGCCAGTGCCTGGCAAATACAGAAGTGGATGCTCACAGTCATCTATAGGATGTAACACAGGGCCCCCAATGTAAGAACTAGAGAAAGTACCCAAAGGACCTGAAGGAGTCTGCAACCCTATAGGTGGAACAACAATATGAACTAACCAGTACTCCCAGAGCTCGTGTCTCTAGCTGCATATGTAGCAGAAGATGGCCTAGTTGTCCATCATTGGGAAGAGAGGCCCCTTGGTCTTGCAAACTTTATATTCCCCAGAAGTGGGAGTGGGTGGGTAGGGAAGCAGGGCAGGGGGAGGGTATAGGGGACTTTTGGGATAGCTTTTGAAATGTAAATGAAGAAAATATCTAATAAAAATTTCAAAAACAAAGAGTCTCTGCTAAAGCAAGCTGCTCTGACTTCTGACACTATAAAGACAGTCTCTCTAGAACCTCTTGGAACTTAACACAACATTTTATATCTATTATACATGGAAATTTATTTCTAACCTAACATAAATTCAAAATAGAATGTAAATGCTTTTGGTGTGTAAGATACAACCTATCTATGAATGAGCTTTGAATCTTTGTATTAGTTTAAAAGATAGCCACAGGGTTAGAGTGAACAAAGACAGTAAATTCCTGAATTGAACAGAATTTATTTTGTTGTTGTTTCTGATGTAGATGTATAAGGTGTATTTATTAGTGCATGATTCAGATACATAAATATAAATGTAAACACTCTCTAGAGATCATTTGGAAATCATTCTAAATAAGAATTCAAAGTTCTCAGCTGAATGTAAAGAATGCTTGTGTTTAGTGTGAGATTGCTTTTTTATTTTATTTGCACACTCAAAAGAGTAAACACCATTGCCTGTACTCATCCACTCATTCACTTACTCTGTTAGCCAGCCTGAGAGCCAGCTCTGTCCAGTGTCTCTTTCCATTTCGCCTGACATCTACTCTAGAGCTCTAGCTTTAAAGGTCTTTCAAGCATTGTTTCTTCTTGTGGGAAGGGACTCAATGAAAATCTCTATTCAGGTAGGTTCTTTTTCTATACCCAGAGGGAAAACATTTTGCAACAGACTATACTGAAATTAGAGTTAAAGGAACATATCCCACATTGCTAAATCTCCACTTGAAGCTTGAAAGTGGCTATGTCTGTTCTCAGCCATAGCTCACCAAGTGCCCTCTGTGTTCACGCTGTTCTGATCTGGTTATTATTCATATACATTCTCTGTTACCCACTGTATTGTGGCTTCCTGGATAGTATAGACACACTATTCTCTATTAGTATTCTTGGCAACTTTTATTGTATGCTTGTCAAGATGTTTAATAAATAGTTAATTTGCTGAGTCTTAAAAAAAATTTTTGAAAGAGTTTTATGTATCCCAGGGTAGTTTTGAACTTACTATGTAGCCGAAGATGATCTGCCTCCGCAATATTGGGATTATAAGCATACAGCACTATACCTGCTGTGGACTGGACCCAATGCTTTCTGCATGCTAGGCCAGCACTCTCCCACCCAAGGTACATTTCTTAGCCCCAAGATGCTGAAACTTGTATTTGGATTCATGGTAGGAATTCTAGTGATGATGTTATAGATACATAAGACATAATTCTCTGTTGAGATTTTAATTTCATCTTAGAGGAAGGAGCACATTCTCCAATACCTGTACAGAAAATATGAAATAATAAAGGTCATAGAATTTATACCAAGGGTGCTCAGGAGTTCATGAGAAGGAGAAGAATAGTTATCTCCAGCTGGTCAAAGGTTAGCATTCTCAGCGCAGTGAAGGTTCCAGGATAGAAAGACAGCCCTTGCTATAACTGGCCACAGACACATATTGGCTGATAACAATAAAAATCTCAGTTCTGGTTAAGATCTCAAAAATGCACAGACTAAGTCTATAATGAGTGATAAACTCAGTGATGGTACTGTTTAGAAAAGAGAGACATGTATGAATGCAGGGATGGTTGAGAAAGGCTTAAGGGAAACAATGTTTAGCCTTCCACAGGTCAGAATGACAAGCCTGAAAAGAGGGATTCAGGCAGAACACCAGTCTCTGATGGAAGGGGAGAATGATGCTTTACAAAGGCTGCCTTTCTTTGTACAAGCTGGCCATCCAGACCTTGTTGTGTAGCACACTGATTCTCTCCAATGAACCCTAAATAGAGATCGACCAGGAGAGTAGATGGGACCTCACACAGTGTAAATAGCACAGAAGGCTGAGTTGCTTTGTTACTGGAAAAATATCCTTAGATACGTTCAGGCTTCTGTTTAGTCAAGGAATGTGCTGGCGTGCCCTCTGCTATGAGGTCAACTCATACAAATTTTTAAGGTCATCTTCCCACATTTTATCTTAAATCTGACCTATGACCATTGTGAGAAATCAGAGTTATATTTTGCTAAGCTTTGATGAAATAGGGCATATGTATTTTAATGATATACTTAAAGGTGTGAGAAAGAAATAGGCTGTTTATAATAAGTTAATGTACATTATGAAAATTCATGTTTTTCTTATTTTCAGAAAAACACCTAAAACGAAGTTTTATTTCCTGTTCTTTCTGATTTTCTTTTTCTGTCACTGATGAAAAGCACCTGAAACTTTGGCCGCTGGCCATTTGTTATTGTTATTTTCTCTTTCTTCTTTACTGTGCCAGATGACAAATGTCCTGTGTTCTCATTATTCTTGCCAAAATGCAATCACAATTTATCTTTGACCTTCATTTAAATTGCTTCAGGATGCACACAAGTGTACCACTCCTCAGTTTCATGTTTCCCTGTGGACTTAACATGTGTAAGCCAGAATTTCATCAATAAGTATATATTGATACTTATACAAAGTGATACACACTTATAACAAAGTGATATACACACTTTGTTAATAACAAGATTTTAAAAAGAAACCATAATCTTAATAATATTATATAATTATATTTTGCTTGCAATGGGCATTGCACAACTAATGTATGAAAAAAAAACAGTAGCCACATGGTGAGACACTCAGCATATTATGAAAAAGTATATGATAAAAATTACTGTGGAAGTAATCTACCATAAGTCCTAAGTCCTAACTAGAGCTGTATCAGGGGATGAGCTAGAACAGGCTAGATGACAAACACTGAATAAGCAACATGCTCCATGTTCCTAGAATTTTGCTGTGACAATCTGAAATAAATCTCAAAATCCACATGTCATATAAAATGTAAGCTTCTAGGTTCACTTTGAAAATGTTCTTATCATTTGCTTATTTAATCAGAGAACCATAAGATTCTCATAATGAGTTTATTGGTTGTACTTAGAAAGCTAGGTATCCATTGGAGACACATACTATCCATATATTTATCTATATAAAACATCTTGAAAATTGTAGTGCACATTGAACATATGCAAGACCCACATTTGTTTTGTGAAATTGCAAATACTTGTAAGTAGCAAGGGTGACCTCCAGTGTGCAAGATGGTTATGCCATTGAAGTGTTCCAGTCACAGAGGCTGCTCTGACCTATTCTGGCTCTGTGAGAGCTGCTAACAATAAGAAGGAAGGAAATTTTCCTTGTCAGAGTGAGTTTGTAAGCTCAAAGCAATTACTTCGTCTTGACTTTGCTTTACTTTGTTTGTTAGTTTTACTTAATTTTGAGGCTTATTGTATTGCTTACAACCAAAATCTCAAAAGACCAGGGGAATTAAATTGGTGACTAATCAAAACTAGAAAACTGCTACCCTTTTTGCATGATCTGGTTGGGATTTGAAGTTTTTGAAAGCTCTGAAGAATAAGCTGAATTTATACAATCTGAAATAAAAATTCCAAAGTGATATTCTTTAAATGTCTCACAGTAACATGAAACAGTAAAACTACTTGATGGAATTCTTGTGCACAGTTACTGACCCATAAAATAGCAAAACTAATAACCACAAAAAACGGAATGTAAGTTTTTCAGAAGGTCATCAAGATCAAAACCTTTTACTGTACATAATATTTATTTTTCTAAAAAGCTAATGGCTTTGCATGTTAAATAATACCATTTCTATCTGTTTCTAATCTCCACACAATAAAACTATCTCACAAAAAGATAAAGAGTGATGTTTTCTTCACAAAGCCAATCCAACATCATTTATTTATTTGATTTAATTTCAGGTGATAGAAATTATATTTAACCACCACAGAATTTTTCTTTGCAGATTTAAAAAAAAAAAAGACTACTTGAAACTTTGAGAGCAATGAGGTTTCATTCAAAAGATTTCATTAGTACAAACCCTGAGTTCTGCTTTAACTAAGCAGAGCACACAGAAGGTCTAATTAGACGGGTGCCCACCAGCACTGCTGCCCTGGTCCGTGTCACGCTCTCCATCAGGAGCACCTACTTTCAAATGTCCATGGTATGAGGGTCAGAAAGTTTGCTCCAGGCTGATACTTAGCATGAAAGGTATAAGGCTTAGGATGAATTGCTTTTTATGAATATTCATAAAGACCAATGTGGACTTAAGTTCCTAGACAGGGAAAAGTATGAATAACTCCATGTGATCTAGCCTGTTTACATGGTTTATAATGTAATTTGGTGCATGCATGCATAAAATGCTTAGTGATAAAAGCATAAATCATTGCATCATTTAAAATTCACATATGTGATAATATGTTTAAAGTGTAATAAATTATAAATTATGAAATTCCCAAGAATGTTATAATCATTCTTTTGGACTTGTTATGATTTATCATGACAAGAGTCTGTGTACTACCTGCTAAGAAATGCCTGAACATACCCTGACATGATGGGTCCTAATGGCTCCAAAGGAACCATTATTGTCTATTGTGTTAATATTTTGCGTGCTAAAAAGGATCCACAGAAGACATCTAAGCCAGGCCTTTGCGCATCAGTTCATAATGAGGCCTTGATCTGTTTTGCCAATGATACAGTAGCGTTAAATTCATGTTCTTGACTTTATACGATTATAGTTATGAAATTTTTATCAATGATTTGCTCAGTGTACTCTTTGAGTACTCCCAGAAGAAAACATCCTTTGAATATCATTAATATTGTTTCATTTAAAATTTTTATTTTTGAATGTCATATTAAATGTGTTAAATTAATACCTGAAAATATTTGAAGAAAAATTAAATTTACCTTATCAAATTATTCTTTCAAATACTATTTTCTTTTTAAAATCAAATCAGAGTCTTCAGTATCTCCCAAAGATAACTTTGTAAACAAAGTAGATACATTTTGCTTTCTTTTATAGAGGGTACAAATCAAAATTTTAAGGAGGGTTTCACCTTAATTTATACATACCAATCCATACATACAGATACTAGCAGAGACTCCACATTTTAAAAAATGTACAAATACTTATGACATTTTATATATTTCTAGCTAAATAAAATTTAAAGACAAAATCAGGTTTTGTATTCATCTCAAAGTAAACATAATACTTGATTATTGTACACTTGGACAAAATTGTGTGTTAGAATGCATTAGGATCCTTTGTTACTTGAGACATCAATCTTGAAGTGTTGATTATCTTTAAATACTATGACTTATGAGGTGGTACATAGTAATAGAAAGGGTATGTGTAAAATATCATGTAAATAAGAACCATAAAGAGAACAAATTAAATTACAGCCTAAGCAAACAGTGATAGCTCCATTTTAAGTTAGAGAGGAGAAGAAGCTAGTAGAAAGAAACTGACTTCTCTTCCCAGCCATTTGAGAAAAACCTGTACTGGCAAAATGCCAGCTAGATTCACGGAGCATGTTGAAGATCAAGAATATTTTTTTTTTAAAGTATCAGATGCCATACTTTTACGGAAGGAATGCTAGTGAAATGTCTTGTCATGTAATTTTATACAAATGCATTAAGTATCATAAAAAGTGGATACAGTGATCTTTTGTGTTATTGATTTTTAATCAATACTTTCTCAGACATGACAGGCTGCCCAGATTTTTAAGTACGAGAGTATTTTCTGTTTTTAACCTTGGCTCTGTTCTTATGAAACAATGTTTTGGCAAAGTCGGCAATTCCTTAAATGAAGATTATTTTCCCCCTGCCCCTTCTAGGTATCAGGAGACCATTTTTAATTCACTCACCAGGGAAACTCTCAGCGGGACTGGTGTATCGGTAACATAGGAGCCAATATTCTAGCTATCAGTTTTCATCCAGCCTAGCTGGACCTTTACATTACAGCTGCCCCACATTTATTGTTCTTTCACTGCATCTGTCAGCATTTCCTGACAGCACATTACAGAGCACATGGCTACAAAGTCAGTATCAATCAGTCCAAGATCATGCAGATATAAGTAGCCGACTATTGATAATGGGTCTTAAATCAGATCATCACGGCTTAAGCATAAGATTCTTAAAAGACAAGGATCCCAGGGGAACTTCTAGTTGCCTGCACCTGTTAGAAACCCCAGAAAATGGCTTTCCTACTACGTAGCACCTACAATTGCAAAAGAAGAAAAACATGAATGTGATGAGCACAGGCAGACACCCAGTGTAACACACTGCACTCTGTAAAGTGAAGCATGAGAGCAAAGGTAGCAAGCAACACAGCTTAGCCGTATCCAAAAAACATAACATCCAATATCTCCCTTCTCACTAATGAAGCAGCCTCCCGGGGACTGTGTACACCTCACGTGGATAACAGTGGTTATGTTGTGTTTTGGCGATGTCTACTTCGAAAGCATTTCAACTAGATATGGCCGTTTAACAAGAAGAGTGAGAGAAATCAGAGTTTAGAGGGGTGCTATACCAAACTCCAGGCACGATGTTAAAAACAAAGGCATCTAATTTCTGTCCGACATTAATAATAAAACAAAACAGGAGATGCGTGCAAATTTAGTAACATAAAATTTAAGGTAATAAACAGAGTGGGGGCTGGCTTCTTGTTTAGTATTCCTTAGTTATCACCATAATTGCTGCATGTCTATCATTACTAGCAAAAGAAAAAAGTGTCTTTCTCAGCTGCTCCATGCTTGTTTTGTTCGCTGTATTCTTGTAAAGTGGGAGAAAATAAGTGTCATTTAATGAATAGTGCTATTCTTTGTCTGACAGCTTCATATCTGTTAGGTGTAGGAGGCCCTACTACTTTCTTTCTCTGATAATGTTTTTGACAGTGTGCTAAATTCCTCCCCCAAAAGGCCGGCGTGTATATTCTGCTAAAAGGGGCTTCATCTCTCCTGAATGGGTGCCCTCTTTTAACCCCCTTCAGCTTCTGTTCTTACATTAATTGAGCTGATCAGATTGAGCATATGAATTTGTCTTTGATGTATTCGTATGTTTAGTTGACGTTGCTCTCTCTCTCATTGGCAGCGGACAGAGCTCTCAGACAAATAGGACTGTTACCATGGTAACAGGCAATAGCTAGGGATCTCTTGAAAAATATTTTTATTTCAAAATTCAAACTGGAAAATTCTCACTGGATATGGTTCTCAGTTCTAAACGTGTCATATCTAATGATGAATGCAATTAGGAATCCCACCAGTGTTTTAAATAATAAATTAGCCTAATTTTCTAGGCCTGGCATGATGACATACAAATACTAAAAAGGCGTCTTCTTTTTAAATCTATAACAAAGGACTTATTAATGACTTTTGTTCTTAGGATTTCAAATTAAAATGGATGGTAGGCTAATGATAGTGGCTTTGTATCTGCTAAAACCAAAGGCCTAGAGGTAAACTTTATTATTTTTTTTTAAAGAAAATACTTCAAGCTGCTGTGATTTGTGGTTATTTCATTTTTAAAAAAGCAGGTGTAGAAACCCTTCTATAAATGTGTAATGCTACAGCAGTTGGTAAATCTCTGTGGATAAAAATGCCCATAGCCATATTTAATTACTGAGCTCGTGTGAGAGGGATGGCTGGTGAACATAACTGTTCTATTCCACTACTATCTCAGAGCTCTGTGGCGTTCAAGCCTTGACTAAGTCACTGCAATACTAGGGAAATATAAATATTTCAATGTAAGATAGAAATTATAATTTTAAACTTAATTTATTCATGACTATATAATTCCAGTTGTATTAATTACTGTTTCTTCGGGTCACACCATGTCTGGCTTAGAGGACAATGGATGGTTCTATACCATAGGACACTTTCAAAGACCTGACAGAATGTATCAACACATTTTAAAGGTCATTAAATACATGCCACATTGTTTTATTCCGTGAACTCTATTGTTAGTACTGTGTAGCTCTTTAGTATCTGTGACTCTATGCTGTATGTCAAAGTATACTTAGCTTTTTGATAGTCCCTGGTAGATGCACTATTTTTTAAAAATCTAGTAACAAAAGATAGCAAAGAGATGCATATTTTGGGTTTCTCTAAAGAAAATAGTTCTTAATTTCTTGGATGTCATCATACACATGAATGAGGTTAAAGTGAAAACAAACACCAGCTTCCTTCTATAATACATGTTCTCTGCCCATTCCGAATATGACTTTTACATTGCACACTCTAAGAAGTTTGTGTTGAAATAGTAAAATATTATAAAATAGTAAAGCTACATAGTATGTATTCATAAGCAGCTATGGATTTCTAATCTTCTACTTTTATATAACAATTGTTGATCTAGTCTATACATAAATATTTTGTATTTTATTTCAGGTTTTGCTACTAAACCACTTGAATTTTTTTTTACTAGAAAAGAGTACAATGTTTTCTAACACACACACGCACACACACGCACACACACACATGCAGGCACACATACACACTAATAAGAACACTCTAAACAAATACCTGAACACTGCAAGGGACGGTTAAGAAGGAAACAGTGCTTCCCTTTGCTATTTTCCACCTTGTTCATCAAGATAACCTACAGCAAAGACCATAGATCCCACTGACCTAAGAATTCACCAATGGCAGCAGCATCCCAAACCCTGGCTGGCCAGTATGCACGTCTCCTGGGGATGCTGCCTCAAGTGTGGTCTGAAAGAACACGAACCTCATTCTCCACTTTCTTTATGGAGGCCTTATTTGCCTCCGAAGTAGGGCAGAATGTCTTCTTTATTGAGATGACAAAAAATAATTTTTGAAAGAAGCACATAAAAGTACTTCCTTCAGTAAGAAAGGGAAATATTCAATGTGTGTTTAGAGAAGGCATCTTACACTCAACAACTGGTTATACATTCCTTAGACCTCTTTGTAGGAAAAGCCTCACTTTTTGTTCTTATTGTTGTATTGTTGTGAGATAGGTTCTTACTATGTAGACCAGGCTGCCTCTTGCTTTGCCTTCAAGTGCTGAGATTACAGGTGTGGGATAGCATGCCTGGATAAAGCCATTTGTGTGTGTACACATGTGAATCTATGAATGTGTGAATGTGTTTCTGCATGTGTGTCCTGTGTATGTGTGTGTGTGCTCATGTGACCCTTTGAGATTAGGCTGTACTTTCTGGCCAACAATCCACTTTGTCTATGGTGTTGGAACTATAAACATGCTTGGCTATGTTCTGCTTCAACTTGAATCCCTGAACTCAGTTATTCACACTTGTGTGGTCAGCAGTTAACTCTGAGCCATTTCTCCACTCCACACCTGAGCTGGGCTACCTTAGGATGTACAATGATAAGTGTGTGACAAGGACAAGAGGAACGTTTCTTTGCCTCTTTTTCCCATGGTTAAATTAGATAGTGAGAAATGAGAAAGAATTCTGGTCTCTCTCTCAGGAACCAAGACTTATAAACCTGGATGGGGAGGAAATGAATTGAGAGGGCTTCTTGTCCCACCAGAAAAGCCCTGAAAATCCTTCCTGTCTTTAAGGCTGTGATCATTTCCCAGATGTGAGCATTGAGAAGTGACTGCACACACTGTTCAACACAGCTCCAGACTGTCACGTTGGAGAGGGATGACTTGCTGTTAATGTTGAGAATATTTGGGAAATACAGAAAAAGTTTCCTTTTGTCCCTTGTGCTTCACAAATCTCCAAATACAGAGTGAGTCACTAACTTAGCATTGAGGCATAAATAAGCTCCATTAAATGTCCAGCAAGCCAAAATGAAAGCTAAAAGCATATGGTTCCTGACATCTATGCTGTGTCCCACAACAACAGGGATATAACTTGAAGGCAATGTGGAGCAGGGGGAAGAGACCTAGATTTGGAGTCAGAATGACAGGGTCAGACATTTCTCACTAGTATCCAGACCTTAAGTGACCTCCCTAAGCCGTAACATCTTCATCTGTAAAACGGGGATCACAATGTGAGCCCCTCGTAGTAACCATGCAGTGGAAGCGTGAAAATAGACAAGAGTGTGCTTCTAAAACATGGACTGGGGTTGAATGCACAGTCTCCACGTTTTAAAACTTATGATCACACACACTGACCTTTCTATGTCAGTACCACTTCTCCATAAAAACCTTCGAATTATCCTTACCCACCATGCTAATTGAGTTTTACAGCATTCAGTCTGGTGTTTCAATCTTAAATCTGAAACATTCATTTTTAAAACCACATTGATTCTTCACGAAAATTTATAAAAATCTTTTTTTATAAAATATTGAACTTAAAATTTCTACGTAGTACTTTTTTTCTACAATGGAATACATTTTTTGATTACATAGGTAAAAGTTAACTATTTGACTATTCAATAAATTATAATGAAAAAGGAAATATAAAATTATTTATTTTGCTACAAATACCTAGTTTTATTCATTTTGGGGAATTTACATATAAACTCATCATTAGTAATTTTCTCTATTCTCAATGATATGTGAACATTTATGATTACATCTGGTTATAAGATAGATATAAATACCCAAAGCAATTCCTTAGTTATAAACAGATTATATCCTAAAAATTTAACTAGTAAATTACTTATTAAGAACTTAGAATACAGTTTATCACCAAAACAACATTAATATGGCATGAGGAACCCAGACTACTTCAAAAATACACAAAATTAATAAATGTATATGGATAAATATTACCTATAGAAAATACACATATGCCTTTGATAAACTCAGGAAAATGATCCCAAGTTCTTCCACTGATGAATGGAGAATTTGAATAAGGAGGGCTGAACTCTGAGAGGACAGACACAAACTTCTTTAAGAGGAAAACAGTCTCAAAAGATCAGGAACAGGCAGAGTGATGGTGAGCTACATATGTCATTTTTGTCATAGTCACTATCATGACCACTACCACCACCTCCATCATCTGGTGCTTATAAGAATTTTAACACTTACTACAAATAATAACATTAAATATATATATATATATATATATATATATATATATATATATATATATGATTTGTGGGAGAAACTAGATGAACCCAGACAATCTAGGGGACATTGATGCTATGGCAGCACAGGAAAGGAAAGATCAGTGACTTGAGAGGGTGCTTCCATTTCTTTGTTTCTCTGCGAGTTCTCACAAAGCTTATGATGTTCTGAATCAACTCAGAGAGATGGGAGAAATGCCATGAGAAACCAGGAGAAAAAAAAAAGTGCGTATCAGCAGATGGTGGTGTCAGGTTCACAATGTAGAGTCAGAATATAAAGAAAATCAGAAGAAAACAATCTCTGAAGCCAGAAAATGGCTGTGCTTATAGTGCTGTAGGTGATGGATGTAAGGGGAGCGGGGAGGTAGAGGATGCATCCCTGTATGTCATCACCCCTTCCATTCCTATGAGCCTATCCTGGTGCCACCTTCTCTTGGTTTGCTTTCTAGTCACTGACCATGCTTTCCCAATGTGCTGCTCTGAGCTTCTAGCTATTAAAGTCCCTAAGCCTTAGTCCACTGCTCCATTTGCTGCCTTGAAGCCATATCAAGAGTACTATCTTCAAAAGGCAATTCTTGTCCCACCATCATCTCAATCCTCTTCTAGGTCCCTGATCTCTGCAAATCACGATTATCCTCATAGTTAAGCTGAGATCATGAGAAATCCCTCCCTTTCTGCTTCACACCTTTCTCTCCATAATCCCCCCAACCCAACTGAGCTGCATACTTCATATTGTTTACCTCAGTATCTTCAATAGAGATTCACAGCTAACCAACTAACATCAACCCAATTCCAGCTGAGATAGTGGAAATTTTCTACCTTCTATTTCCACTCTTCATACCCTTGAGCCTGTTCTTCTTTGAGATTAGAGACAGTGTTTGAAATGCAAGTCGGAGTACATCCCTTCTGGTCTCTTTTACTGAGTTCTTATCACACAAAATCAGTTACATGTGCAATCTGTCCTCTTGTCTCCTTCCCTTCTCTCCTCTCACTAGAGCTCAGTCATAATTAGACAATTATCAAGCAACCTGATCATGATTTCAGAGACTTGTTTTTGATGTTACACTGTTGCTTATGGATGCCTTTTCTGGTTACTCTATTTTAAATAGAGTTACTTAGCCACTTAGACACACACACACACACAAACACTCATATGTGTGCACAAGTGCATGCACATGTGCACAATTGCACACACATACATACACCCTCACCAAGTCCTTCTATGCTTTGCTTTACTTCATACCTTTTATTACTACCTGATAGTATATTAACATTTCTTAGTTATTCTGAGACTATAAATTTTATGAAGATAAATATGTTATGCAACTTGCTCTGTATACACCCATCTCCCCCCATCCCTAATAGAAGGTGCTCACTCATTTTGACTAACTTTTACATTTCAAACCTTTTATTTCTTTATGATGGAAAAAACTGGCCACTCACACTGATACATAAAAAGCATTCCTTACAACAAAAGGTTATTATTGTACCTACAATTTAAATTCCAGATTTAATTTGCACGCTTGTGTTTCATACAGTGATTTTTAAAACCAGTAGGCTTTTTCAAAAGTGGCTAAGACTTCAAAGTGAGTACTTTGTAGAATTGTGCTCTAGGAAAGGAAAAAATGAAAAGGCTGACAAATTCTTTATTCATACTTTTGAAATGTGCTCTGTGATTTAAGAAGTAATTATGTAACTCTTCCTCATAGCATTTTGTCAAATAGTTCATCACTTGACAGTTTGTCTTACAGTTTTTTACACTATATTTGGAGTTATGAACTAAACTATAAATTATTTCAAGTAGCCAATCTAAGGGTTAGGAGTTTATTTAAGTTAATGGTTAAATAACACAACTATTTAAGAGTAGCAGGTTTGAAAAACTACAACAATCTTTCAAAAATTATAAAAGTGAAATTTATATACTTATCCCATGTACTCACACTACACCATGTACTCAAACTATACCATGTAGAAACACCAGTCCAGTATTCACACTGTCTATATACTCACACTATCCCATGTACTCCCACTATAGCACGTAGCAACACTATTCCATGTCATCACAGCATTCAAGTATTCACAATATCCTATATACTTACACTATTCCATATAGTCCCACTATATCATATATTCACATTCCAATGTACTCAGATCATCCCATGTATACACACTATATCATTTGCACACCCTATATCTCATGTTCTATACACTATATCAGTACTTACATTATCTGATGTACTCACACTATTTCATGTACTCCACTATATCATGTACTCACACTATTCCATGTGCTCACACTATCCCATGTGCTCACACTTTATCATGGCTATTATGCAACTATGAGTGATCAAATTCCCAACATCAACAGAGTACTGTCTTTCTGCCAGGTACCATTTGGATTCGTTTATTTAATAATATACACCGTCACTGAAATAATATCATAAATCTTCTTCATTTTATAGGTCAGAAAATAGAGATATTAAAAGGTTGGCCATCAATAAATATTACACAAATTTCCATACTGTAATCCTGAGATTTCAACCTAAGTAGTTTGGCTCCTGGGTAGCTAAACATAATTGCCATGAAATGATATCGCATGTATTTCCTAGAAAAGCAAGCTTTTTAAAAAAAAACACAGGACATCGTTACAAATGATTGTAACCTATGAATTCTATACTAAACTTACTACTATGAATCCTAAGCAAACAGTGGGCATCTTAGTATTGTTTAAATTGTTTTTATGTAATTTGAGCTGGCAGAAAATCTAAAAGGCATGCTAGTGATGAATCCTGTTTTGAGTGACTCCAAGACTAAAGTCTTATTAATTTCACCCCTGATTTTCAACATTGATATTATTCTTATTGGAAAGTAGAAACAAATGAACCAAAATATTATAGATATGAAAACTCTTTCATCACAGAATAATATAGAAATGTAAAGACATGTGAATTTAATATCTTATTTTTTCTATCATTTCTATCATTGTGTCATTTTTAGCTATATAACCAATACAAACTATTAATAATTGATCATACTAATGCAAAGGATACCAAAATGGCCAGAAACTAAGCCAAGGGTACCTGCATATGTACTTAGCAATTATAGTACTCATCCATCAAATGAATAAGCTAATACTGTTTTAAAGTCACTATAACTATCTATACATTAGATTGTCCCATGCTCTGCATTCTACAGGCAAGCTTTGTGTTCCAGCTGTAGCAGTAAAATTACTGAAGCAGTAATTCTCTTAATATTTAAATAATATATTAAAATTTAATTTTCAGCACCTGGAAGAATCTGTTTGTGTGCCAGCAAATGAGATAGCTGGGCCTGGAGCTCCTATACATATGGGACTAAAAAACAACCTATCACAAATAATTACTAAGCTAGAGCAGCTGTAGTCACCACAGCACTCATTTCAAAATCAGGTCAAAGTTGCTTGAATTCTTTTCCATTTTCAAGATAACCTGAGAATAAATTGTTTATCCTTTTCTATTTTTCTCATTTTAAGATATTATTTGTCTTTCCTGATAACCATAGATTGAGGTGGAAAGGGTCGTAACAGCCTCTTGTGATTTTTTTTTCTTCTGCTTAAGCTTGGCATATTAAAAAAACAAATTAACTGCTGATTTCTTAGTATTTATTTTAAGCCTTTTGTGACTGCTCTGATCAAAGCTCATGTGTTTGTTATATCTGTTTATAGGAAGTCTTACAAATTCTGTGACTACACAAACAAATCTAAAGCTTGTGCACTGTTGTATATATTTGGCCTTCCAAAGCATACTGTATCTGTAAAGTCTGAGCCTAAGTACAGACACATACACAATATTAACAAAATGCTTTTCTATGTGTTTCCACATATGATACAATCCTATCCTCATACTGAAGAAATGTACAAAATGATAAGCTTCTTATTTATTATGTGAACATGCTGCTGGGGGGAGGAACTAGACAACTCAAGATTTAAAACCACTTTATATGCTTTTGTTCACACTTTGGACAGGATATAAATTCCTTTCAAAGAATGTTCTTTTATATGGACACAGTTCCTAATTTCACAAACCTGCCTAGAATTAGTTGGGGGTTATGTCTCTCATATCTCAGTATCTCCAATATACTCACTAAGAAATGAAGACCAAATGCATATAATTTAGAGTGTTAGAGTGATTCACACTTCTTTTCTCAAATGCTCAAGACAAAAAGAAAATTAACTTGAAAGGTATACTTAGTGAAAATATGGCAATGGAAAGAAATTCTTAGTAAGTAGAAATTTTAATTGCCTTGAATTAATTTTAGATTTACAAGCAGATATGGAAAAGAATCTAAAGGTCCTGTTCTGGCATGCAAATTGTCACATCCTATACCTGATACTTAGAAAGAAAATAAATTAAGATTTTATTTTGTTGGAGGGAAAGATGAGGATTAAAGTGTAGAGGAAAATTTTACCAAGAATTTGTATAGTATTACCTTCAATCATTTTGATGCAAGTCATTCATACCACTGCCATGCTAACAAGACATCCAATTTACTAAACAATGAATAGTGAAAATACATTTAAAAGGTACAAATGACTGTCCAAAGAATGACACTGAAAAATATTAAGTAATAGGTCTACCTCAAGATAAGCCTCAGCATTAAAGGGTTTTAATGAAGACAGCCTTCAAAGGCTAAATCAGAAGGCATTGATTAGATTGCCTCTAACTTTGTGTTTTGACACCTTCGTCTTTCGTGGCATTATATTGTCTCTGTGCATCTCACAAAGGAAGCATTTTACCAGGCCCACACAAGAACAGGAGACAGCAACGCATATAAAAGAGACTGTCAAGGGTGTGAGCCAAAATGGGTCTCATTTGGATTTCAAGTGAAGAAAACTCCTAATGCATCTCATTACAATGTATGTGAACCTCGGAAAAGAAGGATGGATTGGGACTCTCATCCCTATTAATTTATTGAAATGGATTCAGTTTTTTTCCTTGTATATCAGGAGAGACCATGTGTTTCAAGCAAGGTAACAATATTATAGTTCCAATAACCAAATCTGCTATGATTTAGTATGTCCTTCTTTCCTTGATAATTAGAATTTGCACTTAAATACAAATCCTACAATTACATAGCAATAAATATGCGTTGTTACAATCATTTTTAAAGATATGATGAAGAGGCTAAACAGCTTTGTTACAGTGTGGGCTTTTTACCATTGAAATCTAATTTTTCCCTTACTTCTGCTTTTTACATGTTGACTTCTTATTTCATTGAGGAACTGTGAGCATGTTGTAATTAGGATAACACCAAGGAAAGCCATATCTTCTTGAATCATAGTGAAAAGCAAATGAGACAGAGTCTCAGCTCTCTTATCACCATGCTGTCTACTCTATTATACCTTCCTCACAGGAATGGCACGGGCATCAAGGTACCTATTAGGCAATGATTGTGTCTGAAGTACTTACATTTACCTAATTCCCCAACTTCATTATAATGATATCTACCATTCAAAAATTCCAGTCCTTAACCATAGAGGAAGCCCATGATCTAATGCAGGTAGACATCCCAAGTAATGCCACAAATCCACGGGCCTGCAGATAGAAGACATATGCTCTCATTGCTCCTTAACACCATTAACATTTAGAGATGATTGATTATGGCATACCAACAGCATTGTGTGAATGCAGAGCTGATCTATTTTTTATGTAAATCATACAACCTGCTAGTCAAATTAAAGGTTAAATATACATAAAGTCTTAAAATAAAATACAGATAATCTTTCACATAGAACATGGACCCATGATATACACAGTCAAATATAACAGAAGCCATGGATTCATAGGATGCCTCCTGTTTAAACCCAGAAAAACAGCATGACTATGTCCTCCTAGGTTGTAATGCATTTTAATACAAAGGAAATCATATGTCCACGACTAAGTAGAATTAAAAATTATAGCTAGAAAACACAAGTAGAAAAACGTATAATCATCTTTTTTATTGGATATTTTATTTATTTACATTTCAAATGTTATCCCCTTTCCCAATCCCCCCCAGAAACCCTCTATCCCATCCCCCCTCCTCCTGACTTTCTATAAACAAATTCATATTTATTATGTAAATTTTTCACATTTGTGGTTATAAATGAGTCACAAAAAAGGTAAGATCTAAGCCAGATAGTATGTGTTGATATGTATGCATATGTTATTTCAGCAGTATAAATCTATGTATGAATGACCTCAATTAACTTCAGCAAATTTCAATTAACTTTAGTTTACATTTGACTTTACAAGAATGTTTCTATATCAACCTGGAACATCGACAATGGGAGTGTTTTTGGTAGATTATAATTAAGTTAGAATGATATATGTTTCTTATTTTTGTCTTGACAGTTCTTGTATTCTCAGGCAGAGCCTATTACAAATAAATATACATCAGGTTACTTGTTGAATAATGTATTTCAAGTAGTTAAAATTACCAGGGACTTGCCTAAGATCTATACATAAATACATATTTTGAACTTAATTTTTATCACTGCATTGAATACATGAATATATTTTATAATCTACTTACAAAGCAGTTAATATCTGAGTTTTTAAAGGACATAACAAAGGTAGTAATCCTACCTTTATGACAAACTTTATGGCATTATGAATAAAACTGACAAGTATAAAATTTGCTCCATAAAATAAGTGATATACTTATGTTAATTCACCTTTTAAAAGATATTATGTGTTGCTCCATTTTTTTTGACAAGGCTTCCATTCATCCTAGAGACATGTTGAAAAACACTATATTTTTCTCTCAATAAGGAAAATCACTTTACTCACTATCATGCTTGTTCTGTCTCAATAAAAAATCAATCATCAAATGCTTGCTTCCAAGTTCTACTTGTTAAACTGCCAATTTATGCATACAGTTTGGCTCAGCAGAATTCACTCAGCACCACTTCTTTCATTATTATAATTTTGTACATCTCATAAAATGCTTTACACTCATGGGGGAGGGATTGCTTCGAAAGTTTTCTCATGCCTCCACTGTGCAGGTCCCATTACATCTAAAGCAAAGTGGTAGGCTGTGGCTCCAAATCTTCACTTTTAAAGAAAAAGAAAAACTATATCGTTTTTGTGATTTTTCAAAGCGATAAAGGCCCCGCTGATCCCACTGACTGAGGTAACTGAATTGGTTGTCTAAATGGTAGTAATGTCAATGTCAGATATGTGGTTGTCTTTTCATCTTGGCCCATTCTTGAATGCGAAAATCAGATGATTGAAGGACATTTCACTGACCTGTTATGGCCTCTGCAACTCTCAAACACAATGATAGTATTCCTTATATAAGAGCCACATTTTGGAGAAAACCAGCTTCATCAATGATGCCTTTGCGACATCTGGCGGTCCTTAGGTTATATAAAAATTACTTTTTGTTTTTCCAAATCTATCACTACTTGAAATTCCAGTCCAAAAGCCTTTGATTCCCCCTAGCGGGGGTACAAAAGCACTCTGGCCTGCAAAGTAGGTTGTGGGCTACCATGAATCCATATGGTGCAAAAGGTCACAAATCTTGAGATGTGGTGACATCATGACAATAAGACACTTTCTAGACACAAGCTGACCCATTTTGAATATAAAAAGAACCCTGATCACATGTTCCCACACATTTCAAACCATAGAGAAAAAAGAAATATGCTAAGTGTTCCAAGCAGAAGCTGAACACTTGCATCTGAGGGTACCTATCGTTCTCACACTTAAGGAATACTACACAGGGATTTCCAGTGAGACTCCTTTAAATGATCTAACAGCTGTTACAGGTTGAGGCTCAGTAAATGGTAGTAAAGGGTGAGAAGTGGCTGAATTGCAGAGTGTATGCCTTACACACTCTTCAGTTGTTTTGCAAATTATTAATGTGGTCACACTGAAGCTTGTTCTACATGTTCAGCCTTTATTTACATTTTCAGGACAGCACAGGACTTGAAAATTGCTTTATACAGAGGACAGAAATATTTCCTTGGGATTTTTACTCTTGTTTTATAGGCAATTCAGTATGAACAGAAGGGAAAGAAAATTTATTTCCGTCTTTTTGTCACATTCTCTATAGGCACTTTTGTTGTTCATGCTGAGAAATCAAGACTTCACTAAATCTTTGCTAAACATAAGAAAATTACATGTGTGTTACATCAGGTCTTTCAATTATGCTGAGTCTTGGAGAGGTAACACTTTGCAGTAACAAAAACAAATATAAATATACAGTGTGGATTCCCTATTTTCAACTATCATTTCAAATATTTGCCTTCATAAATCTGCATTATTTTGGCTATAAAGTAAGGCATCTAAAATATTTTCTTTTAAAGAAAAGAACTTGTTTTCTAAATGACTCATAACTCTCTTTCCTTCCTTCTTTCTCTTTTCTTTCTTTTTCCTCTTCATCTCTCCCCCATATCTTGTGCATGTGTGTGTGTGTGTGTGTGTGTGTGTGTGTGTGTGTATGTGTGTGTGTGTAAGCTGCTTTTGTGTACAACTGTGTTTTGAGGTCAGAGGATAACCTTGGGTGTTAAAGGCCTTCGTGGGCACCATGGGACATCTCACTGGGACTTACTGTTCAATTACTAGGCTGGACTGGCTTACCAATGAACTCCAAAGGTCCAATCTGCCTGTCAGAACCTCTCCAACACCAAGATTATACATATGCCACCATGCTCAATATTTTATGAGGTTGCAGTAGATCAAACAACCTCAAGACTTTGGCTGTCATAATAAACACTGTACCAACTGAGCAATTTCCCAAGTACCTATAATCCATATTTACAAGATATTTTATTTCTGATTCTTTTCAACTGAGCAATAGTTTATAGTCACTATCAAAATATTAAGCATACACTTATGACTGACTTTTAAGTATATTTTATATGTCATAATTGAACCAACTTGGGGGTAGAGAGGAGGTATGGGATGTGAAACAGTTTGGAGGGTGCAGGGGTGGATATGGAGAGTAAATAAACAAATAAGTAAATAAATGAATAATAATAATGACACTCAAAAAAGTGCAACTTTAAAATTTTAGATTTAAAAAGAAAAAAAGTAACATATTAAAGCTAGGCATGATTAGAAATGCCTGTTTTATTTAGACACAGGAGCCACTTGAGCCCAACCAGGAGCTGGAGAAAAATCTGAGCAAAATAAGGAACTCAGCTTCAAATTTAACAATGAAAACAAAATAAGTTTTAGCTTACTGACAATGTAATAATAGTAGCTTTAAAGTTCTCAGATGTATGGTAGATGTATACACATGGCTCTTGGGTGATAACAAATTCATTTGACAGTATATGTAGGCTAAAACTAAAATAAGTATGGATATTTATCTTTAAAAATATTCTACTTTCTGAATGTAAATAATATAAATTGAAAAGATTCATCTTCTTGTAATGTTTAAAATAACCTTAATTAAGAAAGCAGTCTGGCTGACATTCTGCTCTGCAAGATGGTGGTAGACAGTGAACTTGAGGCCATAGTGTTTGAGATAACAGACTTCACCACAGCCTTGTAGTGGGAAAGGTTTATTTCAAAAGTTATAAAAGTTTTGAATGACTGGAAAGTTAAAGGACACGCTCTGGGAAAACCACTGGAAAAGGCTTCCAGTTTCCATCTGCACCTGGAGCTGATCCTGTGCCACAGCATTCTTTACCCAAATACCAAAGTTAGAGAGCAGGTCTCCTAGGAGTGCTGACAAGCCTGTGAGCACAGATAAGACAACCACTTCTGCTCAAATTCATGGCCCAAGAAGAGTCCTTCTGTTTTTCGTCTGCATCACAGAGCTGACCCTGTGCCACAGCTCTCCATAACCAAATTCCTCCCTGAGAGAACTGGTCTCCCAGGAGTTCTGACAGACAGGGTTGCAGGAGGAACAAGCCACAATCACAGACAGCAAAACCAGCCAATACCAGAGATAACCAGATGGTGAAAGGCAAGGACAAAAACATAAGCAACAGAAACCAAGGCTATTTGGCATCATCAGAACTCAGTTCTCCCACCAAAGCAAGGCCTGGATACCCCAACACACTGGAAAAGCAAGACTCTGATTGAAAATCAAATCTCATGATGATGATAGAGGACTTTAAGAAGGACATAAATAAATACCTTAAAGAAATATAGGAGAACACAGGTAAACAGCTTGAAGCCCTTAAAGAGGAAACAATAGTCAAAACATCAAATGCACAAAACAAAAAAGAATATTAAAAGCAGTCAAGTAACATATAAAGGCATCTCTATCAGAATTACACCAGATTTCTCAAAAGAGACTATGAAAGCTAGAATATCCTGGGCAGATGTGGTACAGACTCTAAAAAGAACACAAATGATAGGTGAGGCTACTATGCCCAGCAATACTCTCCATTACTATATACATGGAGAAACTAAGATATTAAATGAGAAAACCAAATTTACACAATAACTTTCTGCAAGTCCAGCCCTACAAAGGATAATAGATGGAAAATGCCAACACAAGGAGGAAAACAACACTGTAGAAAAAGAAAGAAAGTAATCTTCTTTCAACAAACCCAAAAGAAGACAGCCATACAACCATAAAAATAACATCAAAAATAACAGGAAGCAACAATCACTACTGCTTAATATCTCTTAATGTCAATGCACTCAATTTCCCAATAAAAAGATATAGACTAACAGAGTGAATGTGTGAATAGAGCCTGGCATTTTGCTGTATACGGGAAACTCACCTCAGTGTCAAAGACAGACACTACCTCAGAGTAAAGGGCTTGAAAACAATTTTCCAATCAAATGGTCCCAAGAAAAAAGCTGGAATAGCCATTCTAATATCAAATAAAAGCAATCTTCAACCAATAGTTATCAAAAAGTATAAGCAGGGACACTCATCAAAGGAAAAATCTACCAAAAAGAACTTTCAATTCTGAACTTTTATGCTCCAAATACAAGGGCACCTACATTCATGAAAGAAACTCTACTAAATGTCAAAGCACACATTGAATCTCACACATAATAGTGGGAGACTAAAAAACCCCACTCTTATCAATAGACAGCTCATGGAAACACAAGCAGAGACACATTTAAACTAAACAGAAGGTAAGGACCAAATGCATTTAACAGATATATATAGAAAATTTCATCCTAAAACAAAGAATTAACTTTATTTGAAGCATCTCTTGGTACCTTCTCAAAAACTGACCGTACAATTGGTCACAAAACAGGCCTCAACAAATAAAAGAAGATTGAAATAATTATATGCATCCTATCAGATCACCATGGACAAATAGCAACAAAAACAACAGAGAGCACAAACACACTTGAAATCTGAACTATGACCTACTAAATGATAATTTGGTCAAGGAAGAAATAAAGAAATTAAAGACTTTTAGAATTTAATGAAAATGAAGGCACAACATACCCCAACTTATGGGTCACAATGAAAGCAATGCTAAGAGGAAAACTCATAGCTCTGATTGCCTCCAAAAAGAAACAGGAAAGAGCATACACTAGTGGTTTAATAGCACACACCTGAAAGCTCTAGAACAAAAAGAAGCAAACACACCAAAGAGGAGTAAAGAATAGAAAATAATAAAATTCAGGGCTGAAATCAACCAAGTAGAAACAAAAAGAACAATACAAAGAATCAACAAAACCATCTTTTTCTTTAAGAAAGTCAAAAAGATAGATAAACTATTAGCCAGACTAACCAGAAGGCACAGAGACAATATCCAAACTACCAAAATCAGATAAGAAAAGGGAGATATAACAACAGAAACTGAGAAAATTTTTAAAAAATCATAAGATCCTATTATAAAAGCCTATATTCACCAAAAGTAGAAAATCTGGATGAAATGGACAATTTTCTCGACAGATACCAGGAGCCAAAGTTAAATCAGCATCAGATAAACCATCTAAACAGTCCCATAACTCCTAAAGGAATAGAAGCAGTCATTAAAAGTCTCCCAACCAATAGAAGGCCAGGACCAGATGGGTTTAGTGTAGAATTCTATCAGACCTTCAAAGAAGACCTTATTCCATTTCCCCACAAACTATTTCACAAAACAGAAACAAAAGAAAATCTATCCAATTCATTCTATGAAGCCACAATTACTCTGATACATAAACCACACAAAGATGCAACAAAGAAAGAGAACTTCAGACCAATTTCCCTTATGGATACCGATGCAAAAATACTCAATAAAATCCTCGCAAACAAAATCCAAGAACACATCAAAACGAAAATCCAACATGATCAAGTAGGGTTCATCCAAGGGATTCAGGGATAGTTAAGTATATGGAAATCCATCAAGGTAATCCACTATATAAACAAACTCATAGACAAAAATATCATTAGATGCTGAGAAAGCATTTGACAAAATCCAACACTCCTTTCATGATAAAAGTCTTGGAATGATCAGGAATTCAAGGCCCATACCTAAAGATAATGAAAGCAATATACAGGAAAACAGTAGCCAACATCAAAATAAATGGAGAGAAACTGGAAGAAATCCCACTAAAATCAGGGACTAGACAAGGCTGCCAACTTTCTCCCCACCTGTTCAATATAGTACTTGAGCAATAGACACTGTCTATAAGACAAAAAGGCAACCAACAGATTGGGAAAAATCTTTACCAATCCTAAATCTGATAGAGGGCTAACATCCAATATATACAAAGAACTCAGGAAGTTACTCTCCAGAAATTAAATAACCCTATTAAAAATGTGGTACAGAGATAAAGAATTCTCAACTGATGAATACTGAATGTCTGAGAATCACCTTAAAAAATGTTCAACATCCCTAGTCATCAGGGAAATGCAAATTAAAACAACTCTGAGATTCCACCTCAAACCAGTTAGAATGGGTAAGATCAAAAATTCAGGTGACAGCAGATGATGGAGAGGATGTGGAGAAAGAAGAACACTCCTCCATTGCTGGTGGAATTGCAAGCTGTTACAACCACTCTGGAAAAAACTTTGGCAGTTCCTCAGAAAATTAAGCCAGGCGTGGTGTCTCATGCCTTTAATCCCAGCACTTGGGAGGCTGAGGCAGGCAGATTTCTAAGTTCGAGGCCAGCCTGGTCAACAGAGTGAGTTCCAGGACAGCCAGGGCTACACAGAGAAACCCTGTCTCAAAAAACCAAAAAAGGAAAAAAGAAAAGAAAATTGAACATGCATGGTACTACCGAAAGATCCAGCAATTCCTCTCCTGGGCATATACCCAGAAGATGATCCAACATGTAATATGGACACATGCTCCACTATTTTCACAGCAGCCTTATCTATAATAGCAAGAATATGGAAAGAACCCAGATGTCCCTCAACAGAGGAATGGATACAGAAAATATGGTACATTTACACAATGGAGTACTACACAGCTATTAAAAACAATGAATGTATGAAATTCAAAAATATATTGTTCTGGAGGATATCTTTGTGAGTGAGGTAACCCAATCTTAAAAGAACACACATGATATGCACTCACTGATAAGTGAATATTAGCCTAGATGCTCAGAATACCCAAGATACAATTCACAAACCTCATGAAACTCAATAAGTAGGAAGACCAAAGTGTGGATACTTCGGTCCTTCTTAGTAGGGGGAACAAAACATCCATGAAAGGAGTTACAGAGACAAAGTGTGGAGCAGAGACAGAAGGATTGGCCATCCAGAGACTGCCCGACCTGAGGATCCATTCCATAAACAACCACCAAAACCAGCCACTATTGTGGATGCCAACAAGAGCTTGCTGAGAGGAGCCTGATATAACTGTTTCCCGAGAGGCTCTTCCAGTGCCTGACAAATACAGAAGTGGGTGCTCACAGTTATCCATTGGATTGAGAACATGGTCTCCAATGAAGAAGCTAGAGAAAGTACCCAAGGAGCTGAAAGGGGTTTGCAACCCCATAGGAAGAACAGCAATATAAACTAACGAGCATCATCAGAGCTCCCTGGTACTAAACCTCCAACCAAAGTAAACACATGGTGGGACTCATGGATCTAGCTGCATAAGTAGCAGAGTATGGCCTAGTCAGTCATCAATGGGAGGAGAGGCCCTTGGTCCAGTGACAGTTATATGCCCCAGTATAGGGAATGCCAGAGCCTGGAAGAGAGAGTGGGTGGGTTGGTGAGCAGGGGGAGGGGGGAAGGGATAGGGGCTATCTGGAGGGGAAACCAGGAAAGGAGAAAATATTTGAAATGTAAATAAAGTAAATATCTAATAAAAATAGTCTCCAAAAATACAGGCTTTAAAAAATAAAATTACAGAGAGTGAAATGGAGGCATTCAGGATCAGGTGTGGGGAGAGGCAGGAGAGATGGCCATATGGTTATAAGAGTGAATGGAAAACTGCAACTGGAGTAGGGCTCATGGTCTGGGGCATCTTCAGGACAGGCCATAGACCTGGAACAAAGGAGGCTCCCAAGAATAAAGGGGAGTAACTTTACCTGAGACTCACAGTAGTGGAGATAAAGAACATGAAGACTTTATCTCCTGTTGCCAGGTAGGAAACCCAGTGAAGGGATAGGGAAACCAACCCACACATAAAACTTTTAACCACAAATTTATCTTGTCTACAGGAAAGGCAGGAACTGGGGATGAAGCAGAGACTGAAGGACTTGCCAAACAATAGCCAGCCCAAGTACAGACCCATCCCATGGTAAGCACCAATCCCAAACATTATTAATGATACTCTGTTTTGCTTGCAGACAGGAGTCTAACATGACTGTCCTCTGAGAGGCTCTACCCAGCAGCCAACTGCAAGAGACACAGAGACCCACAGCCAAACATTCAATGGAGCTTGGAGACACTTATGGATTTCTGGTGGAAGGATTGAGGGCCTAGGAGGGGATAGGAACTCCACAGGAAGACCAATAGAGTGAACTGGTTTTCCATGGTGATATTGAAGCTGGATGAAAAGGAATGAGTGGAATCTGGGCGCCAATGAGGTTTTTGTGGAGAGAACATTATCCAAGGGATACTTTACAGGGTAGCATTAGACTATAAAATAGGAATCCATCAAATGCAGCTCATATGACTTTCCTAATACACCTAAGAAGCCAGAAATAAAATTCTCCAGCAGTAAGAATCTGCTTTATTTTAAAGGTCAAAAAAAAAAAAAATTCAGGCACACTTGATTAAACCTAATTTTCTTATTTTTGTGTTGCCTGAAACTTTGAAACGTGTTTTAAATTTTAAGTGGTTGTTATGAAGTCCCTACATGATGTCCCCTATTTTGCTTCATGACCCATGAAGTGTCAAATATTCTTTGGAACTTGACCAAAAAAAAAAATGCTTATTTGCATAAACTATGAGAATAAAAGCTATTTGAGATTTTAAAAAAAAAGCACCTAAGTAGGTTTGTTTTCATCCTATACATACAATGAAGGTTTTGAAAATGATTTTAAGCAATGACCCTTCAAGATATGTTTGAATCAATTTGCATAAGATAGTATTTTTCATCATTAACTATTTAGGGCCTAATACTGTTTCTTCTATTTATTAGTCACACTAAAAGTACTTTGTGAATTATTGAACTTTGAACAGCACTGAAAACATGGTTGCATTGTCATCATCTTATTACAAAAGCTGAAGTTGCCTTCTGCTTGGGGGCAGATCAACCTGTCTCCGCCCCTCTCCCAACACTGCACTGTATGCAGATCTTCCAGGATATCTGCCTCAGCCAGGGCAATAGTCTGCAAGTCTCCCAGGATATTTGCTGCAGTTAGGGCCACAGATCCCCCAGGAGATCTGTGGAAACCCAGAGACACAAAAGGTGGGTTCCATACAGAGTCACTCAGGCCAGCTAACACCAGATGACAAAAGCAAAGCAAAAGATCATAAGCAACAGAAGCGAATACACTTTGACACCATCAGAACCTAACTCTTCCAGCACAGCAAGCCATGAGTATAGCAATACACCTGAAAATCATGATGGTTACCTAAAATCCCATCTCATGAAGATAATAGAGACCCTTAAGGAGGATATATATAACTCACTTAAAGTAATAGAGGAAAACACTGGTAAACAGGTAGAAGCTCTTGAAGAGGAAACAAATAAATCCCTCAAAGAAATACAGAAAAACACAAACAGGTGAAGGAATTGAACAAAGCAGTCCAAGACCTAAAAGTAGAAGTAGAAACAATAAAGAAATCACAAATAGAGGTGACCCTGGAAATGGAAACCTAGGAAAAGGGTCTGGAGCTACAAATGCAAGCATCACCAACAAGAGATACAAGACATAGAAGAATTGCCATTCCACAGTCAAAATTCTGACCCATAATTGTTTCTGCCTGAAAGAACAACAGTGATAGAAATGGAGAGGAGCCTCAGGAAAAGAAGGTCCAGCTACAGGCCCAAGTAGGATCTAGCTCAAGAGGCGGTCCCAAGGCCTGACACCATTACTGAGGCTATATAGCACTCACAAAAAGGCACGTATCATGACTGCATTCTAGAAGACCCAAAAAGCAGCTGAAAGAGTCAGAGGCAGATATTTGCTCCAAACCAATGGATAGAAGCTGTGGACCCCTGTGGTTGAATTAGTGAAAGGCTGAAACAAGCTGAGGAGGAGGATGACCTTGTAGGAGGACCAGCAGTCCTTGTGTGTGGGGGGGAATAAAATCTGGAAGAGAGAGAGAGAGAGAGAGAGAGATAGAGAGATAGAGAGAGAGAGAGAGAGAGAGAGAAGACACCATAGAATATACAGATGCAATAGTTAAAAAAATATATAAAACATAAAAAAATCCTAACTCAAAACATCCAGGAAATCCAGGACACAATGAAAAGACCAAACCTAAGAATAATAGGAATAGAAGAGAGTGAATATTCCTAGCTCAAAGGGCCAGAAAATATCTTCAACAGAATCACATAAGAAAACATCTCCAACCTAAAGAAAGAGGTGGCCATAAATGTACAAGAAGCCTACAGAATACCAAATAGCTTGGACCAGAAGAGAAAAACCTCCTATACCATAATAATGAAAACACTAGATGCACAGAACAAAGAAATAATATTAAAAGCTGTAAGGGGAAAAGGCCAAGTAACATATAAATGCAGGCCTATCAAAACTACACCAGACTTCTCAACAGAAACTAAAAGTCAGAAGATCATGAGCAGATGTCATGCACATACTAAGAGAACAAATATGCCAGCCCAGGCTACTATACCCTGAAAACTATCAATCACCAAGGATGGAGAAACCAAAATATTCCATGACAAAACCAAATTTTACACACACAAACACACACACACTAATCCAGTCCTACAGAGAATTCTAGATGGAAAACTTCAAACATACAGAGAGTATCTACACTGAAGGAAAAACAAGAAATTAATCATCTTACAACAAACCCAAAAGGAAAGAATCACACACACATAATTCTACATCCAATAACAAACACAACAGGAACTTATATGTCTTTAATATCTCTCAACATCAATGCACTCAATTCTCCAATAAAAAGGCATAAGCTAACGGACTATATGCAAGCAGGATCCATCATTTTGCTTATTGCAAGAAACACACCTCAACGACAAAGACAGACACTATCTCAGAGTAAAAAAACTGGAAAAAAGTTTTCCAAGCAAGTGATTCTAAGAAACATGTGGGAGTAGCCATTGTAATATCCAATAAAATAGACTTTCAACCAAAAGTTATCAAACATGATGGGGAAGTACACTTAATATTCATCAAAGGAAACATCCATCAATATGAAATCTCAATTCTGAACATCAATGATCCAAATGCAAGAGCACACACATTCATAAAAGAAACTTTACTAAAGCTCAAAACACACATTGAATTTCAACAATAGACAGATATTTTAAAAAGAAACTAAACAGAGACACAGTGAAGCTAAAATAAGTTATGAACCAAACAGACTTAACAGATACATTCAAAACATTTCACCCTAAAACTAGAGAATAAACTAAAGAAGATACAAAAACTGACTGCCTCCATGTTCACAGAAAAGCAACTATCTGTATCAAATCCCATGAGAATTTGTACTTTTGACCAGTCTACACTGAAAGGACCACTTTTCTGTGATCATAGTGACTTCTTTTCAGACATATTTCCAATAGATTAACAGTAAAGCAGTGACATGGATCATCTGAAAATGAGACTGAGATTGGGCAGCTCCTTCTCCTGGTCAGTGCCAGCATGAGAGTAGTGGGCAAAAGTTATGTGCAAAAGTGTAGAGAGAACAAAATTTTGGAGGAATCTCAAGGATTATTGCAACAAGTATGGGGGGGTCATTTAGACACTGGGTGCTATATGTCAATGATAATGTTAAGTGTGTGTCTTGTCACTGGAATTGGCCCCTTTGCTATTACACTACTGTCAATTTTGTAATTTTTCACACAGTATCATTTGCTTTTCTCCATAAAGCTGATGTATTTCAAGAAAGGTGTAGTAGAGTCAGAGTGTGTGGCAATTCATCACATTCTCAGGATGAACTTGGTCTCTTTTGTTCTCTTTCTTTTAAGTTTTCAGATGGCTTTAGATCTTCCATTGTTAAGTCAATACAAGTCACTGTTGAGAGTTTCCCTGGAGTAAACCGGGTAGATGCCTCCTTCCCACAAAGTCCCAGATGTAATTGGGCATCCACTTTACTATAGGTAAATTATTTTGCTCAACTTCATTTCATTACTAAGAAATAGGACAAAATTAACTTCTATTTATAAAAGTTCCCAAGTTCCAATTCTTCTGAGGCATCCCTCTAATATCAACTTCAGGTAAATGTCCATTTCCAATCACGGTACTTTAACCTAACATTATTTTGGCAAGACAAATATGGACAAACAATGTGAGTTAGAGTATGACCATCCTATAAAGATACAAATTATGATTTCAATTTCTTTTTTGACATTCTAGGATCTACCTATTAAAAATATTCATATTTTCCACAATGTACAGAGAAAGAACTTCAAAAAGGGAAACCATTACATATTTTATTCAGTTTATTTTATAATAAAAATTGACTTTAAAGGAAATGATTCAATAATGGAACCAAAATGGACATGATAATGTTTTGCTAATTTATAGAAAGTCCTTGTTTTCAATAGTATTAAAAGATTAGAGAATAAAGTGAGATCACATTTGGACCCTAAAATGCTATCATTAAACTGCCCTATAGTAAGATACATGTAAACAAAGAAGTCATATATATATATATATATATATATATATATATATATATATATATCCCCTGACTTTTTATATACTCAATTACATACCATATCGAATATTTGATACCATGTGATTCGTCTTGGTGGTATATTCTACGTTCTTTAATTCCTGTTCATTATATCTGATCTTGCTTGACACATCTAGACAATTAAATGAGACTTTGAAATGTGTTTTATGTGAGGCATCTCATTATTGAACGTATTTGATCTGATGAGAAGTAAAATGGCAGGAAAAATCTAGTAACATGAAAGAAGTTTCCAAAGCTGCCTTCTCCCAGTGCTGCAGTCACTCAAGTACAATCAGTGCCTGAAAGAGTTCCATCCTTGTGGGAATGCATCTGATTCCACACATCTTCGTGCAGTCTGAGACAATTCCTAGGTGAAGGGAGTGAAGGCCCAGGTTTGGAGACCCTGCAAGGTTATAAGGGCAAAGCACTTTACATTATTTCTCCTGTGTGGGGAAATCAACAAAACAAAGGGCTAGAGAAATGGCTCAGTGGTTAAAAGCATTTGCTGTTCATCTAGAAAACCTAAGTCTGGATCCTAGCAACCATTTGGGGCAATTAACAACCTCCATTACCTATAGTTCCAGAGCATTCAACACCCTCTTCTGGCTTCTATGAATACCCATACAATGTGACAGGCACATAGGCACATACAGAAAAAATATATAAATTAAAAAAATAAACAAACTCCCACCCTGAGTCATCCTGGGCATGAACTCGGTGGAGGGTCCCAACGTCACCAGAGGTCTCTCCACACTGCGGGCACCCTAGCACACTCAGGATCTTGAGATCACTGGTGAGTGGAACGCAACATGGGTTCCTAAAACCCAGAGGATCTTGTGCTAGCAGGAACAGGAAAAAGAACAAAGGCAGGCCCTAGCTCACCCAGAATCTTGGGATCACTGAGACCACTCTAAGCAGGAGAGCACATGTGCAGTAGAAGCAACAGCACTTCTTGGACATACCTTTGGGCCTTCATCATCAGCCAGGAGGCAGAGCTGAGACCCAGACCCCTGGGCACCTTCCCTGCCAGAGGAGAGTGGGGCTCCAGGGAGGGTTCTGACCCCAGGACTCAGGAGGCAGATCAAAGCTCCAGACTTCTATGTATCTTCCCTGCAAGAGGAGAGCTTGCCTGCAGAGAGTGCTCTGACCAGTGGGACTCGGGAGAGATTTGGATTCCAAGGAGTGCTGACAGAGGCTAAAGAATCATAGCAGGAACAAGCTCCTGCCGGAGACAGCTAGAACATCTAAAACCAGAGATTACCAGATGGTAAAAGGCAAATGTAACTCTAGCTGCATATGTATCAAAAGATGGCCTAGTCGCCCATCACTGGAAAGAGAGGCCCATTGGACACACAAACTTTATATGCCCCAGTACAGGGGAACGCCAGGGCCAAAAAAATGGGAATGGGTGGGTAGGGAAGTGGGGGGGAGGGTATGGGGGACTTTTGGGGTAGCATTGGAAATGTAAATTAAAAAAATACCTAATTATAATAAAATTTAAAAAGGAAGAAATTGTCTAAATGTCTAGCCTATGTATGGATTCAGAAAGATGTAATTAAAAAAAATAAAGAAAGAAAGAACATACAAGAAGCCTACAGAATGCCAAATAGACTGGACCAAACCGAAATTCCTCCCGACACATAATAATCAGAACAACAAATGCACTAAATAAAGACAGCATATTAAAAACAGTAAGGGAAAATGGTCAAATAACATCTAAGAGCAGACCTATTAGAATTACTCCAGACTTCTCACCAGAGACTATGAAAGCCAGAAGATCTTGGCCAGATGTTATAAAGAGACCCTAAGAGAACACAAATGCCAGCCAAGGCTACTATACCCATCAAAACTCTCAATTGCCATAGATGGAGACAAAAGAATTCCATGACAATACCAAATTCACACAATATTTTTCCACGAATTCAGCCCTTCTAAGGATAATAAAGGGAAAAGACCAACACAAGGATAGAAATTATGCCCCAGAAAAAGCAAGAAAGTAATCCTTCAACAAACCTAAAAGAAGATAGCCAAAAGAACAGAAACCCAACTCTAACAACAAAAATAACAGGAAGCAACAATTACTCTTTCTTAATATCTCTTAATATCAATGGACTCAATTGCTTTCCCCCCAAAAGACATAGACTAATAGACTGGTTACATAAACAGGACCCAACTTTTGCTTCTTATAGGCAACCAACCTCAGAGAAAAAGACAGACACTACCTCAGAGTAAAAGGCTGGAAAACAATTTTCCAAGCAAATGATCTGAAGAAAAAACTTGGAGTAGCCATTCTAATATTGAATTAAATCGACCTCCAACCAAAAGTTATCAAAAAATACAAGGAGGGACACTTCATACTCTTCAAAGGTAAAATCTTCCAAGAGGAACTCTCAATTCTGAATATCTATGCTCCTACTGCAAGGGCAACCACATTCATTAAAGAAATTATAGTAAAGCTCAAAGCACACATTGCACCTCACACAATAATAGGTGGAGACTTCAACACCCCACTCTCATCAATGGACAGATCCTGGAAACAGAAACTAAACAGTGACACATTGAAACTAACAAGTTTTGAAACAAACAGATTTAACAAATATCTACAGAACCTTTTAATCTTAAAACAAAAGGATATACCTTCTTCTAAGCACCTCATGGCCATATAAATTGACCATATAATTGGTCACAAAACAGGCCTCAAAAGATACAAAAATATTTAAATTATCCCATGCATACTATCAGGTCACCACGGACTAAGGGTGATCTTCAGTAACAACATAAATAATAAAGCCAACATTCACATGGAAGCTGAAGAACACTCTGCTCAATGATACCTTGGTCAAGGAAGAACTAAGAAAGAAATTAAAGCCTTTTTAGAATTTAATGAAAATGAAGACACAACATACGCAAACTTATGGGACACAATGAAGGCATTCCTAAGAAGAAAACTCATAGCTCTGAGTGCCTCCAAAAAGAAACTAGAGAGAGCATACACTAGCAGCTTGACAGCACACATAAAAGCTCTAGAACAAAAGGAAGCAAATTCACCCAAGAGGAGTAGACAGCAGGAAATAATCAAACTTGGGGCTGAAATCAACCAAATGGAAACAAAAAGCACTATTCAAATAATCAACCAAACCAGGAGCTGGGTCTTTGAGAAAATCAGCAAGATAAACCCTTAGCCAGACTAACTAGAGGGCACAGGGACAGTATCCTAATTAACAAAATCAGAAATGAAAAGGGAAACATAACAACAGAACGTAAGGATATCCAAAACATCATCAGATCCTACTACAAAAGGCTATACTCAACAAAACTGGAAAACCTGGATGAAATGGACAATTTTCTAGACAGATACCAGGTAACAAAAGTTAAATCAGGGTCAGATTAATGACTTGAACAGTCCCATATCCCCAAAAGAAATAGAAACAGTCATTAAGAGTCTTCCAACCAAAAAAAGCCCAGGACCAGATGGGGTTAGTGCAGAGTTCTATCAGACCTTCAAAGAAGACCCGATTCCAATTCTTCTAAATTATTCCACAAAATAGAAACAGAAGGTACTCCACCCAATTCATTCTATGAAGCCATAATTACTCTGATACCTAAACCACATAAAGACACAACAAAGAAAGAGAACTTCAGACCAATTTCCTTTATGAATATCAATGCAAAAATACTCAATAAAAGTCTCACAAACCGAATCCAAGAACACATCTAAACGAACATCCATCATGATCAAGTAGGCTTCATTCCTGTGATGCAGGAATGTTTTAATATACGGAAATCCACCAATGTAATCCACTATATAAACGAACTCAGAGACAAAAACCACATGATCATTGTGTTAGATGCGGAGAAAGCATTTGACAATCCAACACCCATTCATGATAAAAGTCTTGGAAAGATCAGGAATTCAAGGCCCATACCTAAACATAATAAAAGCAATTTACAGCAAACCAGTAGCCAACATTAAACTAAATGGAAAGAAGCTGGAAGAAATTCCACTAAAATCAGGGACCAGACAAGGCTGCCCACTTTCTCCCTACTTATTAGACATAGTATTTGAAGTCCTAGCTAGAGCAACTAGACAACAAAAGGAGGTCAAGGGGATACAAATTGGAAAGGAAGAAGTCAAAATATCACTATTTGTATATGATATAACAGTATATATAAGTGATCCTAAAAATTCCACCAGAGAACTCCTAAACCTGATAAATAGCTTCAGTGAAGTAGCTGGATATAAAATTAAGTCAAACAAATCAATGGCCTTTCTCTACACAAAGGATAAACAGGCTGAGAGAGAAATTAGAGAAACAACACCTTTCACAATAATCACAACAAATATAAAATACTTTGATGTGACTCTAAGTGAAAGATCTGTATATGACCTTCAAGTCTCTGAAGAAAATAATCTAATAAGATCTCAGAAGATGGAAAGATCTCTCATGCTCATGGATTGGCAGGATCAATATAGTAAAAATGGCTATCTTGCCAAAAGCAATCTACAGATTCAATGCAGTCCCCATCAAAATTCCAACTCAATTCTTCACACAGTTAGAAAGGGCAATTTGCAAATTCATGTGGAATAACAAAAATCCTAGGATAGCAAAAGCTATTCTCAATGATAAAAGAACCTCTGGTGGAATCACCATGCCTGATCTCAAGCTGTACTACAGAGCAATTGTGATAAAAACAAAAAAACAAAAAAACAACAACAAAAAACAAAACAAAACCAACAACAACAACAACAAAAACAAAACAAAACAAAAGAAAAAAACTGCATGGTACTGGTTCAGCAACAGACAAGTAGGTCAATGGAATAGTATTGAAGACCCAGAAATGAACCCACACACCTATGGTCACCTGATCTTTGACAAGGGGGCTAAAACCATCCAGTGAAAAATAGACAGCATTTTCAACATATGGTCCTGGCACAACTGGCAATTATCCTGTAAAAGAAATCGAATTGAGCCATTCCTATCTCCTTGTAGGAAGCTCAAGTCTAAGTGGATCAAGGAACTCCACATAAAACCAGAGACACTGAAACTTATAGAGGAGAAAGTGAGGAAAAGTTTTGATGATATGGGTACAGGGGAAAAATTCCTGTACAGAACAGCAACAGCTTATTCTATAAGATCGAGAATCAACAAATGGGACTTCATAAAATTGCAAAGCTTCTGTAAGGCAAAAGACACTGTCAATATGACAAAAAGGCCACCAATAGATTGGGAAAGGATCTTTACCAATCCTAAATCAGATAGGGGATTCCTATCCAATGTATAAAAAGAACTCAAGAAGATGGACTCCAGAAAATCAAAGAACCCTATCAAAAATGGGGTACAGAGCTAAATAAAGAATTCGTAATTGAGGAATACTGAATGGCCTAGAAACACCTGAAAAAATATTCACCATTCTTAATCATCAGGGAAATGCAAATCAAAACATTTGCATTTGTGAGATTCCACCTCACACCAGTCAGAATGGCTAAGATTCAGGTGACAGCAGATGCTGGTGAGGATGTGGAGAAAGAGGAACACTCCTCCATTGTTGGTGGGATTGCAAGTGGGTACAATCACTCTGGAAACCAGTCTGGCGGTTCCTCAGAAATTTGGACATAGTATTACCAGAAGATCCAGAAATACCACTCTTGGGCATATACCCAGAAGATGTTCCAACTTGTAATAAGGACACATGCTCCACTATGTTTATAGCAGCCTTATTTATAATAGTCAGAATCTGAAAAGAACCCAGATGTCTCTCAACAGAGGAATGGATACAGAATATGTGGTACATTTACATAATGCAGTACTACTCAGCTATTAAAAACAATTAATTCATGAAATTCCTAGGCAAATGAATGGATCTGGAGGATATCATCCTGAGTGAAGTAACCCAATCACAAAAGAACACACATGATATATACCCACTGATAAGCGGATATTAGCCCAGAAACTTAGAATACCCAAGATACAATTTGCAAACCACATGAAACTCAAGAAGAAGGAAGACCAAAGTGTGGATACTTCCATCCTTATTAGAAGGGGGAACAAAATACCCATGGAAGGAGTTACAAAGTTTGGAGCTGAGAAGGAAGGAAGGACCATCCAGAGACTGCCCCACCCAGGGATCCATCCCATATACCACCACCAAACGCAGACACTATTGCATATGCCAGAAAAATTTTGCTGACAGGACTCTGACATAGCTCTCTCTTGTGAGTCTATGTCACTGCCTGTCACAGAAGTGGATGCTCACAGTCATCTATTGGATGGAACACAGGGTCCCTAATGAAGGAGCTACAGAAAGTAACAAAAGAGCTAAAGGGGTCTGCAACCCTATAGGCGGAACAACAATATGAACTAACCAGTATGCCCCTGATCTGTGTCTCTAGTTGCATATATAGTAGAGGATGGCTTAGTCAGCCATTAATGGGAGGAAAGGCCCTTGGTCTTGCAAAGATCATATGCCCCAGTATAGGGCAATGCCAGGGTCATGATGGGGGTGTGGGTGGGTTGGGGAGCAGGGTGGGGGTATAGAAGCCTTTGGGGATAGCATTTGATATGTAAATGAAGAAAATATCTAAGAAAAAAAGAAAAAAGAAACAAACACAAAAATATATATGTGCATGTGTGTGTATTTGTGTGTGTGTGTGTGTGTGTGTGTGTGTGTGTGAGAGAGAGAGAGAGAGAGAGAGAGAGAGAGAGAGAGAGAGAGAGAGAGAGAGAGAGAGAGAGACTCAGTCAGCTTTAGCTTTTACTGTGCAAAGAAAAAAAAACAGAAGTCAACCCTGGGAGTCACAGTAGTTATTTTGTTCAAGGCTATCACATACATATTACTAAATTTCATAATGAACTTCAAACTACACATTCATTAGCAAAGCAAACTATTATAACTGTATTGTAAGAATATAGAAAGCCACATGGCCATCTTCATGTTTGTTTTTACTACTTTAGATGAATTTAAACTAAAAATTGCAAAATTTCAATTGCTTAATGCGTCAAAGAAATATAAACCCAAAAAGGTATGTAGAACAGATTATTAAAGTAAAGAAATGCAAACAAACATTAGGAAGAATTAATAGAAGGCATATAGAAAAGACAATACATTTTTAGGAGATTAAAATAATGTCAAAATTGATTTTGTTTAAAAGTCTGCATTTTATGAAATATATTGCAAAGAAAGTTTTGGGGGAAATTTAACATTTCAAAAATCACATCTTAAACATAAAACAGTTAAAATTTTGCTGTGCTTGAGTGTTTGTGGATGGGATTAGTTGATAGTTCAGGCTATCAGGGGTGTGACTTTCACAGTCTGGTGGCAGTTTGCAGGCAAGTCATCACACCTGTGACTCTGTGGTTGATTAATGAGTCTTTCAACTCCTTGCTAGCATCTGAGAAGGGGCTGTGGCCTTTCTGAGCTTCACTGGTTTATTCCCCTTAAACTGCAGTCCTGCCAGGGTATCTTCCATAAGAAAATCACACTTGGTTAAAGCTAGTGAAAACCTCAATATGTCATTTTCCAGACAAGTCAAAAAGCATGTAAAACTAGACAAAAGATGTATTCAAGTAACATGAATGTGGTTTTGTCATAACTTGCCAATCTAAAGACTATCATAAAAAAGCTCTCCTTAATGACATATTTCATAGTGTCAACTTTTAGAGTGATAATTCCAGAGTCTCTGCACTATAGGGGGACTTCTTCAATATAATCTCTTTTGCTACACACAGTATTTTCAAAAGAAGTGTTCTGATACACCAGTAGAGACTCACTTAGCTCTATATTTATATAAATGATTAATGCAACAGGAGACTCATCCTTATTTAAAACCTCTCCTCCTCCCTGGTCCACATGAAATGCAGGTGACATTCTTGGAACTTGCACTAGAGCCCAAGGCAGCTTCCTTCCCCCAAGTCTTGCTTTAGAGCTTTAAACGAGTTTCAATGTGAGCACTTTCCTTCATATTGTCTTAAAAAGAAGTATGAAGAAGAAAATGTAAGCAGAGACAGACAGGAAACTGAGAGGATAATCACAGAGAAAGCAAAAACAGAGCCTGATCAGGAGAGAGTAAGAGGAAGCCCAGTCTCAGAAGAGAGAGAAGACAGGGACCTTGGTTCAAGGGTAAATACCACAGATTCATTTTGCAGCACCTTTGTAGCTTCAAAGCACTAGCAATGTGTGCATGAATGTTAAAATTCATTTTTAAGGTAACCACTTATTATATGCTTTGTATACTCAAGACCAGCAGTTTCTTTTCACTATGGAGCAGGGAAATCTATCTGTATTTACATGACTGACAGAGATATGCACAGTGCTAAGTACTATCAACAACAGCCTAAGGTTTCTATTCTAACAATTTCTATTTTTAGGAGTCATGATATTAATAAACCTCGTGTTTCATTGTAATCCTATAGGTGAACAGTCCCGGAGCTGGAAGAGAATCTGCAAGATACACTCTTGTAATTACTTGGCGCTCTATCATCTTCCTATTTCCTGAATTGAAATTGACTGAATACAGGTGAAGTACCCTACATGTACCTCCACTCTCCAAGCAAACATTCTCTTCTACTCTATCATGTCACAGTATAATAAAAAAATCTTTATATCATCATAATCATTACTTTTTCCCACTTTCTAATTTGATGTCTGAACTAAGCATTATGAAATAAAAAATGTAATAATTCATAAATCTAGGTTTGTAATTCCATTATTTGGACAGGTTTGGCTACTAAAATTTGTTCAGGAACTTAACTGGACAGCATCAACAAGGGTTATATAAGGGCTCATAACTCTTCGCAAATTATTTTAAGATGCCATGGACTACCTACCCTTGGCCTATATAATGTTCTTCATCTTTATTTCAATGACATTAAAGAATGAAACATTAACTCATGCCATCAAAAAGTGGTACTTAAAGCTGGAAAATAAAGCCAATAATTTCTAAATTTATATCTATTACTGTGGTTCATAGTTTAGGGTCCAAGTCACCTGGGGCTTGAGCTATCTCACAGCTCCATTTTCAGGAAGTTCAAAAGAAATGTTTTCTAGCCATAATTTAAGATTTCTCTCCATTTAAAAAATACAATTTCAAAGAACTTCCAAGAGCACAGAGTGCTGTTAACCAATAATTAGGGTGAGTCCTTGATTGCTTTCACTGAAGATGCAAATGGTTTCTTTTCTGGTTGCCACACAAATGTGCTAAGTGCTATCTTCCACTCCTATCTGTGGCAGACATTGCATTTGAGAAGAATCACTATCCTGAAAGTCACAACTCCAAATTCTCTTCTATTTGGAAATGGAGGGTGTAAAGGTTCTCTCTAAAAAGATTCAAAAAAATACTGAGTAACCGATGAAATGTTATTCTCTGTCACCAGAGCAAGGATATTATGATTCACAGCATCTCAGTCTGGTCCTGATAGATAGCAAAGCACCATAAAGGGATGCTCAACTAAGCATTTTTTTTCTACTATAAGGAGGAGGTGACTATACTATGCTTTAAGTGGTATTTTTCAAAGTAGAGTAGTAAACCTGAACTCTGGTTTTGGCTTGATAAATATAGTTCTTGCTTAGGGTACATGAGTATATGAGATTTTCACAGCAGAATTTTGGTTCATTAGACTTGGGTAGAACCCCCCCCCCCGCTGCCCCCCAAAAATCATATCCTGTTAAGAGTTTGGCTCATCTTCCAACAATGAGGTAACCAAAAAAAAAAAAAAAAAACCACTTGCATATATGCTTAGAATAACTTGCTATAGCCAGGATCTAACGCGTCCCAAAGGCCTATAAGGCTTGCATTGCAAACACCCAACATAGAGAGCTACAGAAAGGTGATGGGGTGGTTACAAGGAAGATTTGAGGTCATTGGAATGTTCCTTCAAAGAGAATTGTGAAACCTACTGTGAGCTAAAACAAGCCTTTTCTCATTTTAAGTTGATTATCTCATGTACTTTGTTATAATAACAAAAGATTGGGTAACACATAAACCAAATGGTTTCTAGATGAAATATTTTTGCAGAAAAGCTAAAAAGAGAAGGGAAAAGTGAATCACTTACACATACACAAACCTTTTTAAAACTTTTAAGTTCTTTATACTTTAAAATAATTAAATTTGAATGTCATATGATCCCAATGGGGAAAGAGTCAATGCTTTTGGAGGGCAGGACCCCCATCTCCTGCAGTCCTAGATTACATCTCTCATAGTAAATCTGCACCAAAGTATACATTAGTTATACCATCTGCTGCCTCTGCGGAGAGAAGATGCACATTTCCAAGTACGTCAACTCTCCACCACAGCATAATGAAGAAAATAAAAAACATATCGGCAAACTGAACACTTCAGGAAAATTGCATTTTCAAATTGTGTGCTGTTTTCCTTTTTAAAAAGTATAATTATTAAATAAATTGTGTGAGAGGCAGCAAATATTCTTCCTTGTAGTGAAATTATGGATGCTTTTACTTTGTAAAATAACATTATTTCCAATGAGTGCACAAGCCTAATAAGCATTTCAGAGTTGTTATGAAGGAGCATCTATACATACATACATACATATATACATTTCCTGAAACACAACTTTTTTTTTCAATCTTTGCTAGGTTTAGCTAAAAGTTAAGCTGGAACAATTAATCAGCAAACAATTTTACCTCATTTCATTTCCAGATACCTATTGGAAACTACAAATTTAATCTATGGTCACCTGAGAAGAGTCAATTTGGAGCAGAAACCTGAACATGCTGACTGATGTGAGCACAGCTCCGCCTCTCTTGGGCATTCCCACTTACGCACTAGAGAGCAGACTGTGCCACTCCAGGCCAGACTGCAAGAACTGAGTGACAAAGAGCAAGACAAATCAGGTACACCTCTTCTACTTCACCAAGGCTACTGTTAAACTAGCACATCTTGACACAAGAGTCATCAATCACAAGCCAAAAGTGTCCTTACGGAGGTGCATCCGATTGAAGCTGTGCAAAATAAGGCAGATTGGATTTTAGTAGTAGACTCCAAGGCCACTAGATCTATGCAGTGCACAGGCCCTGCAATTGCATTACTCATGTCCAACAAGCTACAGGCTCATATTAAGTCAAGGATTTGAAGGAAGGAATCACATTCTTTCAATACTCTTCAGTAAAAGGCCTGAGAGGACCATGACCCACTTCTACACAACATCCTTTTCCCTCAACTGAGTTTGAAACTCTGCCCCAAGCAGCCAGCATCCATTCACTTGTCACTTTGTTGTGAATAGAACTAATTTGGCAGTCAAACTGTAGTGAAGAAAACTCTGCCTTGAAACAATGGCATTTATTCCATGGTCACCTGTATCACACATCTTCCTGTCACTACAACCTGAGATAGGCAACTTAATAACATAAAGGGATTATTAATCCTCCTGGCTTCAGAGATTTTAGTTTGTACCCAGCTGGCTTTGTTGGTTTGGTGCCTGTGGTGAAACAAGACATTGTGTAATGGTGTAGAAAAGCTTCCTACCTTGTGGAATATGAAAGCAAGAGAAGAAGGGGCTGGGCTCTGAATGTACCCTTGTGGAGCATCCCCCCAGTGACCCAATTCCTTCTATGAGGCCCTGCTTCCTAAAGGTTCCAACACTTTCCAATGCAGCACAGGCTGGAGAGGAGTCCTCTAACACATGAGCCTTTTAGGGACATTTTAGGTGCAAACCATAGCACCAACATTCCAACACCTTGATGCCACTTGTGCTGAACTCTGATTGCAATGTCTCCTGCTTTACCTGTGTTATAGTCTCCCATCTCTGACACAGTACACCTGATAGAGACAATATAAAATAGAAAGAATTCATTGTGGGTCCTCCATTCTTATTATCATGGCAGGGGAAGAATGGCAGAGTTCATGAAAGTGGAAGTATGTGGCTGACACCTCCCATCCTGACAGAAACAATAGAAATTTCAGGTTACTACTGGAAGCAGGCATCCCCTTAAAGCTTGACCCTTAGTGGTCTCTATCTGTCTACTACATGCCATGTCTCAAACATTCCAGAACCTTCTAAAATACTACAATTTGCTGATGTAAATCTACATACAATATTTATTGCCAATCATAAGGTGGACTGCTTCCACAGCTTCTTTGACATTTTCTGACTTCCTCTCCATCATTTGAATCATCCCTCTACTATAACCTTTTGTTGTAGTTCTATAGAAACTTGCTGAACCCTTATGATAGCTATAACCATTGCTTTTGTTTTAAAAGACATTTTCTTATGTTCAACTTTGAACTTTATGAGACCAGAAGTTCTTGATTTTTCTGTTTATCTGCTGTGCCCAACGACTGTCAGATGAATACACAAACAAGCAGCTACACATCTCCTTACCCAGTGTCTTCCCTGCTGCACTGAAGAGTGGGACAGAACTTTTAAAAGCAGTCTGGTCTATTTCATGTGTTATACAGTGCTCCTCTCATGTCTGTCAGAAAAAATTTTTTCCTGAACAATAAAATACCAAGGATCAAGATTCCTTTATCCAAACTTACTTCTTGTAGGGAATCCTAAGTCTTCACAAGCCTTTACAGTTTGACAGGTTGACATGGGCAAGTAGCTCTTCATCTCTGGAATTGGCTGAAGCTGATACATACAGCTAAGGCATAATACTGAGAAGAAAGCCTTCTGGACACATGGGTGGTAAACAGCAGAGCCTTTTCTCAGTTACTAGTGCCATTACATATCCGACCAGAATGCCACACCTCAGGATGCTGACAGTTACTAGGTTTAATTCATTAGCCCTGAGTAGTCATTTTACAAAAATTGACTCTCAAGCTTCCCAGTCAATAGCAGAAAACTAAAAGCCTTTCTTCGTAGCTTTAGAAAGGCTTTGTCATGTAGTAAAAAAATGAATATTATGTTTTTATATATTTTCTAAATCTCAACATTTGTCCCTTTTCTCATATGAAACATGACCCAGAATAAACTTTTGCATCAAGATAAATATATGAAAAGTATTTGTTCCCTCAGGTGACATCACAAGGTATGTTCTGAAAGGAAGCCATCCCAATACAACACATTTAGGCTGGAACCTGAACATGAACTTAGAGGCTTCATTTTCTTAAGAAGATGCTTTATGGTGCAAGTCACTAGCAGGAGGCACTTGAGATCACCTCATCCCAGGGGTAACAGGTGTCAAAAGTATTAGTGAATGTCAGAGGATCTGAAAATTAACATGGTTCACTTCATTTGTAGATGCCCTGGGATTTTGGACAATGGTGGGAGGTGAGAGCTTTGGGAACAGGAGAAAGACTTAATGATGATCATGATTTAATCTTAGATGAGCAGAACTGAGAGACTGACAGAGGCCAGTTGAGGGAAACAGAGGACTGGGCCAAGTATCTTTTCTTTTCTCTTTTCTCTTTTATCTTTTTTTCTCTTCTCTTCTCTTCTCTCCCTCTCCACTCCCTCTCCTCCCCCTCTCCTCTACCTCCCCTCCCCTCTCCTCCCCTTTCCTCCCCTCCCCTCTTCTTTCCTTTCCTTTTATTTGCTTTTCATCTACACAGAGTTCTCAATTGTAGAATTGAGGAGGTGCTCAACTCCCCAGTAGCACTTCATTCTGTTATCTGTAGGAGTCCTCTCATCACTAGCCTCCACTCTAACTCTCAGCTCGTCAGTGTACCATGATTCATCTTGTAACCGAAGGAGAAGGAGCACACTGCCATGGTTATAACATGCTGTGGGAGGATGACTAAGAAAAGAACAAAAATTAGCCTGTGCTTTTAGAAGAGCATAGAGAAGAGGGGAAAGGGGTTGATAATATGAATTAGATTCCATGTGTTTCACTACAAGGAGCCAATATTATAATTTTAAGTTGACAAATTTGTAAAAACAGAAATGTGGAATATCCCTTAGATGGCTTATAAATCCAAATTAATAAAGCCAAAAAATGTTTCAAGAAATTACAAGTGGAAAGAAATTTATATGATTGAAGAGTCAGAGAGAGGTATTTTATATTCTATATTTGATCACATTTACCCTTTGAAATAACATATGTATATATTTTTATATTTTGTAACAAAATAAATTTCAACATTAACATAAATATACAGGGTTCTAAATTACCTTGATTTTGAAAGACTTTCTCAAAGACTTCACAGTATGGAGCAAACAGAACAGATTTAGAAATGGATCGGTCCCTAGGTACATTAAGTAGGAATGGCACTTACAGAAAAAGGAGGTAATACAGTTCTTGTAAGCATTGTACTCATGGTGAGCCTTGAAATTTCTACAGTATAATTGGAAAATCAGCAATATATTATATACAAAGGAGATGAACAGTATTATTAATAGTTGTTTATATTTGCTTTTAATAATATTTACTAGACATAATTTTAATCTCAAAATTATATCATAGGGAAATATTTTCAAAGATATCACATCTTGATTTTATGTTGCTAGCAAAATAAAGAAAGTGTCATTGATGATTAATATGCCTTCAAGTTATCTGCAATATTTTCATCCTCATTCAGACTGAATCAATGGCCCTATTCCTGATGGAACCTGTGTTAAAACTTTTACAGGAGAACATAACAGAGGCTTTGGAGTCAGAACAGTATTTGACAGGGGAAATATTTAAAGAGTAGTCATTGAAAAGAGAATGCGTTCTATGCAAGCAAGTTTTTAAATAGCTTTTGATCCATTCAAGAACCAAAAAGTATGTGAATGCATAATTAGGTAGGTGAAAATTTATTACAAAGTGAATTTTGGTTCAATCTGACAAGCAAAAATTCTCCCAAGGCTGCTTTTGAGAAAATTATTATACCTTCCTTTCATCAAAATGTTGCCAATTCGGCATTTCTGTCAGTAGCATTTAACATATTTATTTAGGTTGTCTATTTTCTCACTCAAGTAATGGAGTCCTTGTTTAAATTGCATCCTTGTTAACTTACATAATTCACAGTTATTTAATCTTGCCATTTATAAGAACCTGTTTTCTGTATCCACTGTGTCCCCCAACCTCAAAGTCCTTAATATCCTTAAATAGTTTTATGGTCCTATCACTTGTTTCATTAGGACACTGGCGATCTTCTCAAATCACTGGTAAAAGTCCAGCCATAGTCCTGAGGCTAGCCCAGTCCATGTCCACTACCTTTCAATGCCTCAACACAGAGAGCTCTCTTTCTCAAAGGGATTAGAGATAGCAAAAGCAAAGGTGGACTTTTAGTAGGAGCTATGGACGAGTCTTCTTAAGAAGCTTGAATCTTATTACACTGGTGTTACCTTAGTTACCAAGGCTGTGGGCAACACGGCGAGAGCCATCCAGTAAAGGCAGAGCACTGTGTTGCTTTACGAAAGGGGCACATTCTGAGAAATATATCATTAGGCATTTTGGAATTGTGCTAAGATCACAGAGTACACAAACTTAGAAGGCTTCAATGTTGGTTGTATAGATGAATCTCATAAGAATCCATCATATTTGTGGTCCTGGGCTAACTGAAATGTTATTCAGTCCATCAGTGTTTAAGTATGTTACCTAGAAAATTGTTACTATATTTCATATAAATGCCTTGACCTCAGTAGATGCTCCAGAATGTGTTGGCTAAAGCAGAGTTCTATAGAACCATTAGACAAAAGTAGTCAGAAACATGAATTTGAATCAGAATCTTACTGCATTATTTAGAGTTCTGTGTCTCTGTGACTTGCTTTTATTACTAATAAAACAATAATGGCATTGATTTACGGTTTACTAAGTTTACTGTAGGATTATAGTTAAACACATGTATGTAAATAAGTTCAATTTTTAAAGCCATAGTCACTCCATTGTCTTCACTATCATAAGTACTAATGCAGAAAGTATACAGCTTAAAAGAAGAAAGAAAAAAGAAGAGAAGAAAAGGAGGGGGGAGGGGAGGGGAAGGGAGGGGAGGGGAGGGGAGAGGGGAGGGGAGGGGAGGGGAGAGGGGAGGGGAGGGGAGGGGTGGGGAGGGGAGGGGAGGGGTCATACACTAGCAAGATTTTGCTGAAAGGACCCAAATATAGCTGTCTCTTGTGAGACGATGCCGGGGCCTAGCAAACACAGGAGTGGATGTTCACAGTCAGCTATTGGATGTATCACAGGGCTCCCAATGGAGAATCTAGAGAAAGTACCCAAGGAGCTAAAGGGATCTGCAACCCTATTGTTGGAACAACATGATGTACTAACCAGAACCCCGGAGCTCTTGTCTCTAGCTGCATATGTATCGAAAGATGGCCTAGTCGGCCATCAATGGAAAGAGAGGCCCATTGGACTTGCAAACTTTATATGCCCCAATATAGGGGAATGCCAGGGCCAAAAGAATGGGAATGGGTGGGTAGGGAAGTGGGGGGCGCTATGGGGGAGTTTTGGGATAGCATTGGAAATGTAATTGAGGAAAATATGTAATAAAAATATTAAAAATCAAAAAAAAAAGAAGAAAGAAAAAAGAAGAGAAGAAAAGGAGGGGGGAGGGGAGGGGAAGGGAGGGGAGGGGAGGGGGGAGGGGAGGGGAGGGGAGGGGAGGGGAGGGGAGGGGAGGGGAGGGGAGGGGAGGGGAGGGGAGGGGAGGGAGGGGAGGGGAGGGGAGGGGAGGGGAGGGGAGGGGAGGGGAGGGGAGGGGAGAGGAGAGGAGAGGAGAGGAGAGGAGAGGAGAGGAGAGGAGAGGAGAGGAGAGGAGAGGAGAGGAGAGGAGAGGAGAGGAGAGGAGAGGAGAGGAGAGGAGAGGAGAGGAGAGGAGAGGAGACCAAGAGTAGGAAATACTATATAAATCACCAGACACAAGTAAGGATTGCTCCATTTGAGTACCAGTTGCCATTTAATATCTGTGACCTTGGCCATGATATTTAATATTTTGCAATCTACTTCATACCTGTCTTTCATTACATGAAAGACAGGTATGAAGTAGAGTCTGTTTGAATGAGTATAAATGAGTCTGTTTGGTTAGTGTACCTTTAGCCCAGAGTTAAATTTATTCATCCTAAGTTTATATGTGGCAATCTCTTTGTAAACACCATGCTGCTGTAGAAATTCTGGATGGAAGCATAGTTTTCTGTCTAAGAAGATAAAACAAGGTGAGAATAACTGAGGCAGAAACCTTTTGGTGGAGAGGAGGGAAATTGGTCCTCTGTGGAATGGAAACATGACCAAAAAATCCAACCAAACAGCCGCAGCAACAGCAGCAGCAGTAGTAGTAGTAGCAGCAGCAGCAGCAGCAGCAGCAGCAATAACAGCAGCAAATAGCCAAACACCAAATCTGAAAGCCATGGTATAGGTAATGCATGTAGAAACTGGTAGCTGTATATTTATAATATCTGCATCTCCTCTTAAAACCAGTTCTTTATAACCATGCAGACTGATGCTGAGCCAGGAATTTACTGCTTTAAGCCACTATAAACATTGTATTAATGGCAACAATGCCTACTAATGGCCACTTGGGAGTGTAGGCTGTGCAATTTGAGGCCAGAGACAATAATTCCTGTTCTCTATACATGGTAGGGTACACACTATCATTTGATACAGAGTAAAGTCTCTTAATAATTTTTATTATAGGTGAGCAAATCCACATATCAACAGATTTTTTTCAAATTTTCTAATCTTGCTTTCTTCTCAGACGCATGGTTATTGTCCACCTGGAAAGGTCCCAAAGTACTAGCCAGAAATCTGCCACTACCACCCCTTCGGCTGTTCCTGTCATCATATTTAATTGTGTTTTCTCAACTTGAAGCCAAACTCATATGCAATATATTTAAACAGTTAAAACAGCACAGCACTCTACTGTATTCACAGACATTTTTCAACACAATTCTTGGGAATTCGTCTGAGTAAATAAGGTAAAGAGAGAGAAGCAACATGAATCTGTCCCACTGACATGGCAAACAATATCAAATGGCAAACTGGAGCTCTGCCATAGAGGAAGGAACAGAGCATGCCTTCCATGCACGCTCCAGAAATGCAATCACTGCCTGGGTTCCATGCTCTGGGTTTACTGTCAAGTGAGAGAGAATGAAGGTAAGGTTGGAGTAGTAAGGAGCAGGCACAAGAACCTTTATTACTTCAAAAGATCAGTGTACAACCATAGTGCTGCCTCTTCAAAAGCACTGACGGGAAATATGTAGAACTGATCGATGTCCTAGGTTTCTGAACCTCCAAGAGGTTTTTATTTTCTTTAATGGCAAACTTGCTAAGTGGAGACAAGTATATCACCAATACACATTCAGGATCTCTTTTGTAAGATTTTATATACTTCTGTTTTTTCGAATTCCTCAGAAAGTAAATCACTCATAATTCATCTGCAAAGGCTAGACTAGATACTGTTGGCAACTAACTCCACGATAGAGGTTTTTTTTTAATTTTTTATTAGATATTTTCTTCATTTACATTTCAAATGCTATCCCAAAGGTCCCCTATACCCTTCCCCCACCCTGCTCCCCTACCCACCCACTCCTACTTCTTGGCCCTGACGTTCTCCTGTACTGGGCATATAAAGCTTGCAAGACCAAGGGGCTCTCTTCCCAATGATGGCCGAGTAGGCCATCTTCTGCTACATATGCAGCTAGAGACACGAGCTCTGGGGGTACTGGTTAGTTCATATTGTTGTTCCACCTATAGGGTTGCAGACCCCTTCAGCTGCTTGGGTACTTTCTCTAGTTCCTCCATTGGGGGTCCTGTGTTCCATCCAATAGGTGACTGTGAGCATCCACTTCTGTATTTGACAGGCACTGGCATAGCCTCACAGAAGACCCTCATATCAGGGTCCTTTCAGCAAAATCTTGCTGGCATGTGCAATAGTGTCTGCATTTGGGGTTTAGTGTCATTTAACAGACACAGACTCTTTCACTCAAGTGTCAAAAGACTTATGAACCAGTGAGTAAATAGTAGGGTTTGTTGCTGACAGGGCAATGGCCAATTAATTAAAAGTAAAGGCAAGCTTCCTGTTCTTTTAATCTGAGCCAAATTCACATAATAAAAATAATAAAAGTAAAGTAGACATTTTGAGCAGAAAGGTTATAACAAAACTGATTGCTATCCAAATTTTGAAAGTGTGGAAGATACATATACATCGACATCTTTTTTTTTTTTTTACTTGATATTTAACAGAGAACATTTCATATACCCACATGATCATTTATATAGAATCACATTTAGGGACATCCCACCCTGTGCTCACCTGTCAGAAGCCAACTTTTTCCTGTCTATTCCTAGTCCCCATTTATTATTTTAGCCAGTGCTGCCTAGAGCCCACTATGTGCTGGGACTGTCCCCGGCATTGCTGCTAGTGTTGAAACAATGCAGCTGTGGTGCTAATATTATAGAGATTATACTTTATTGTAGAGCATAAGATTAAAATAATATAAATAAAAATTTAGATTTCAGATTATAATGAGTTAAAACACCACGGAGAACAGAATGTAGGGTGACACATAGGGTCTTTTAAAGTAGGTGATAAGGAAAGAATAATCCCTGTCAGAAGGTAATATTTGCCTGAGATGGCACGGTGGCATTCTTGTCAACTGCTGAGGAACCTTCCTATAGCAAATAATAGAGAGAGAGCATCCCAGGTACCTGAGGAAGGCAACCTATGGAGTATTGTGGATTAGAGAGAGCTCCTCCCATGTGAGGCTACTGATGGAGCACAGGGCACATCCCTGACAAGTCTTATTCTGCCTTTGGAATTAGCAATAGAACCAGCTTATGCAATCAAAGCCAAAAGCTGGCACCCATATTTCTCTTGTATACTGTCAAACTGCCTCCTAAGTATTCAACGTGGACTCCTTATCTCATGAATGTCCCCTTGGTTTTTTATGGTTTTCTCCTTGGTTGTCTCCTAAACCATGTGCCCTATTTCCTGGTAGCTGTGTTGCTTAGCCTGGCCTGGAACTACCATAAAATTGGTTTGGGGGCTACAACTATTTAATTATTTCTGTATGTATATATTTATTTAATTTAGAAGCAAATTAAAAATAGGGCCTCGTACATGACAAGAGTAGTCACCATCTCCCCAGTGTTCTTACCTGACTGAACTGTCTCTAGACACCTTTCTGTATCCTGACTTACAAATATTTTAACACTCTTGGCATGTCAACTCCATGAAGTAGTTATATAATTTCATTTTATCTCTATGGAAACCCATAGACAAAATGAGCTCCTGGGAGCCTAGGAGTCCTGCTTTCCCATGCTTGTCTGTTATGGTCACAAAGGCATCTTAGAAAGGAATCATGTGAGTGCTGTGTTTCTAAACCTTGTTTATATTTGTATATTGAATTCAGTTTGCTCCATAGCATTATGTCTGTAGACAACATTCAGAGTCTCATTTATGCCCATAAGGCACAATCAGTACAATATTATTACCAAGAAAAGGAACAGAAAAAGAATAAGTTGTCTGTGAAGTTGGTGATTAGCAAAGAACAGAGTCTGTACAGCCGAGTTGCTCTGTACCCTTCCCTTTGGCATTGCCTAGCACTAAGACTGCACCAAAAGCAAGCAGGATCACCATGTCGACACTGGGCCGTGAGCAGAACCTGAGTTCCAAGGTTCATTGTTGTGCAGTCTCATTTTCAACGACATACCTTTCAGAGAATCAACACTATTGAAAAACTCAAAACACTTTTTAAAAGTCAGCATTTTCAGATAGGTCAAAAGAGAGTGCTTCAGAGTTTTAGGGAAAAAAATAACAGAAACCAATTCCTTACTACCTCAGTATCAATCCAAACTCATAAATAAGATTAAAATAACTCAAGTGACTGCTGACACTATTCTAGGAGTCTCTCAGCATCGTAGTGTGAATCAATTAGGCTCACTGCTGCTGTGATGTCTCATAGTTTTCAGTAGAATGCTTTTCATATCGTTCTTTAAAAATCCAAGGTTCTCGCTAACACGAGAGTCTAGCTGCTTTTATTAAAGATTCTTAAGTCTCTTTCAAGGGAACTGTTCTGACCTGTTATTCCAGAGTAAATTTGTAGGGTTTTCCCTCCTATTCCCTCTTGTACATATCTCATGGAAGTAGACTTTAAGATCCAGTTATGTAACTAATATATATTATTAAACAATATACTTATTAAACACAGATAACAATACAACATTTGGGCTAAAACAGAAATTCCCTAGACTTGGATACAGTTTGAAGGGTGTTCTGATCCTAGAGTACCATTTAGTTGATTAGAAGCAGAAATTCCTAACTAAGGAAAAATTAGGAAATTATAATGGTCAATGTGCATAAACTCAAAACTTTTCAAATAGCACTAGGAAAAAAAGCTTATCTTTGCAAGTGTATTTCCAAATAAAAATGTAATATTGTGTACACACCATCTAATTTGGTTCAAGAGGGCAACTGGCATTCTTTCAGCAACCCATTTCTCATTTCCATGTAACCTGGAAAAAGGACCAGAGTACTTCCTCCAAACACTAGCAGTGAAAGGCATCAGGCTATGTGCTGGGGGAAAGGCTATGTCATTCAAGAGGAAGCTAGTCATTTCTGCAACTTTGTCCTAATAGGTGAGTAAACTTAATTTACAGGCAAAATATTAGAATATTATTGTGGCCATATATCTGAGGTATAACTTTTACTTGTAATAAATACATTGGCAATTTTTTGTTGTTTTTCTTCTTTGTTTGTTTGTTTTTTATGAATCCTCATTTGGAAACTTCTTCAATCTCCCTTAGATGTTCCCTTACACATACTAAGATTTCTGAAGGATCATACACTTCTATGTTCTTGTCATTATTTTTTTAAGGAAATGATATTCAATATTTTTGCAACATACAGAGACATATCACAAAGGTTAAACAGAAAATGATTCTCATACTTAGCTATAAGCCTAAAGTTGACATATGAACAATAAAAGTGTGTGTATGTGTATAATTGTTTAAAACCACAGGCAAGCAAAGGCACAGTAAGATAGTGCCAAAGTAAAACCCCCATCTTGACTGTCTTGTGTCCATTTGCCCTGACTAAACTAGCTGATTTGCTCTGCCATTTTGCAGGCATTTATGAAATTTCTGTAAGCAATGAAATACTTTGATAATGACATTCTGGTCAGTAATTTTTGTGTGTACAATAGTGAACTACTCAATATACAAAGTCAAAAATATTTAAAATTAACACAGAATCAACTAATTTTGCAACTATTCATGATGGGACACAGAATTTGGAAGATGTACCTATAACCTTAGTCATGTCCTTTAAGATGAGCGACTCGAGAAACAAGACAGGAGATAACCATGCCAACAAAATGCTTTCACTTCTCTCAAAACTGACATTCATCCTACATCCCTGCCCCAGAGCTCAGTCTTATCACCTGTTTTTGAGTAGTGCACCGAAGGTCATCTTATCCAGTCCTAGGTAATTTGGCAGCAAGTTTGACCAGTCGCAGCACTGTGTCACTGTGGCCACCTATTCATAAATGGGAAGACACTATTGTTAGTTATTCATCAGAATTAATATGATCAGTAAATTAAAGCCCCAGCTGTGATACACTAACTAGGAAGGAGGGGGCTCAGACAAGGACTTTGACAGATAGCATCAATCATGTCCACAGAAGGAGGTGTTTATTCCAATAAGACAGCAATTAATTTGTAAATCCATTTGGGGATACAGTCATTATTTTTAAAAAAATATAAATCAATTTCTTGATTCATTATTTTTCCAAGTGTTAACAGCATTTGCCCCACGAGTTTTGTTGGGAGGGTGACTCTGAGAAGGGAGCAGTAGCTCCCTCTCTTGTCACATGTGCCACAGCCACACAGCTTGGTGTTTAGAACCTAAGTGTGAACTACTCAAGAGAACTTGATAAGTTCCAAGCCTTAAACTAAGACATGGCTTCATTAAAATGGGGCACTATTGTTTTTGTTGTTGTTGCTGTTTCTAAGAAAATGTTCTAAAGGGAAAATTATAAGGATTTCCAAGTGTAAATAGCATACGTGATTCTTATCTCTCAATAGATCATTTCACCACAGAGTCAAGAGAAAAACTACTGTGAAAAGTAATATCATAATTCAGAACTTGGTTGCCATGATATTTATTCAAATGAAGTAAGGGTGATTTAATAGATACAAAAAGTTATTTATGATTTAGAGCAATCTAGTGTGCAGTATTAAAAAGCAGCCAATAAACTATACTTTAAACATTAAGTTTAAAAGTCTTATAGAAGCTTATGCTCTGTGAAATTAAATGGTTTGGATAATAAGACTCCAGCATGATCTTTGAAATCTAACCAGAGCTATCCCTTGTCAGTGCTGATAAATCGAGCGCTACAACCCTGTCATAGAGCAGGAGAATTCGCCCCAGGTTGTCAGCATTTGAAGGTCTTATTCTACTACAGTATTGATGAATGTGGATGAAGGCTGTACCAGGCATGGTTAAAGTATTATCTGCATGCCAAATTAGGCTGGAGTCTTAATTCTTATTTTCATCAGCACTCTAGGTCAAGCAATCCTTCTCTTCTGCCCTGCTAGTTCAAGTTGTCTATCAAGAAGGTTCTGGGAAATAAAGAGAGAGGGGGAGAGGGGGAGGGGGGGCGAGGGGGAAAGGGAGAGAGAGACACACACCAAACAAAGTAAGTGGGAGTCCATCTGCATATTTTGTGGAAAGATAATCTTTTTTATGAAATTCCCGAAGAGCACAGCTAAAGAATGACAAAGATCTGACTTTAAAAAATAAACTATTTATCATGCTGGCTTTATTCTAAATGTATTTGCCTTATAGTCATTAGGAAATCTATTTTAAATTCGGGGATGTGTCTAAGGTTATAAAAAGCAAATTTATCTAATGCCATTATACTGGAGGTCCAATGCTTTATAGCTCATTTAAAGTGCTTTCTCGTTTACCTGATAGATCCACAGAAGCAGAGAGAGATTGAGCACCCATGTGTGCTAAGTGAGGGTTCAGCCTCTCAAGGGAGGGAAGAATGACAGGCTGTGTGGCTCTTCCCACCTTCTGCAGACACAGTCGAACAGATGTTGCTTCTACCCACAGCAAGATGACCCAGCAAAAGTTAAATCTTGTGGATCAAACATATGAATCAGCTTAACATGGAAATAAGGATAAAACAACTAAAAATGCTTTGTACAGGACACATAAATGTGAATTTTTGCTTCTTAAGCAAAAAGTAGAGGAGGGGGAGACTATGCATACTTAAACATAGGTTGCGTCCTCTTACTTCTGACACACAGGAGCCATACATTTAAGTTTGACTTTACACTTAATTTCTACATACCTGATCTAGCATGCTTTCACTGACCACCTTATGCACATGGAAAGGGTTAAAAGCAGGAGGCTGATCTTCATTCCTCAAGGCTACCTTCAAAGGTCTGATGAGCAATGGCTTTTCTTCTGAGCCATTCATAGAAAACAGTTGTTCTTTTAAATATTCCTTCAAGGAAAGACACTCTGGTCAGGATGGTGAGAAGTAAATTCTTTTTAAAAACAAAGGGATCTATATTCTGGCTTACCCTTCTAGCACATTATCTAGATTATAGTATACCGCTCACCTCAGGAAAAACACACACTCTGAAGATACATAGCAGAGTACATATCACTATTACACTACACCTATCAAAACCAAGTTAAATGCGATGTGTTTCATAGTTTTAAAAACATTTAACAAATCCTCACATGATGAATGAGCACTCGGTATGTCACAGTCTTCTGAATTAGCATTGTTCTGCCATTGACTTCATATGCTACAATGTCTGGCTACCAAAACATAACTGCAGTGCATAACTGTGTAGGGAAAAGACTGCATGTTCATTCATTAAATACAGTTGCTCCGTATTCTGGGCTCAGCTGAGCAGTAAGCATCCTAATTTTACTGCAAGGAGTCTCAGTCTGTGCGGGATTATTTATAATGCAAACTCCTACATACAATTTCCATGCTGTGGACTGAAAACTATCAAAGATAAATAGAAAGTCAAAATATGTAATTCTAATCGTCTAAGTGCTGGTGCAGTCTTGGACAAGGAAAGACAGTCTCCAGCATTATATCTCATTTTCTACCCATAAATAAGTAAGGCAAATATCCCTAGTCTGTTTTATGGGACTGTTTCTTGAAGGCAACATATTAAATTTACTAGAAGAATTCTATCAACCTAACAAATGATTGCTATTAATAAAGCCATTTAATAAATAAAAAAGGTTTGCCTGACTTTTAATATACCACAGTATATTCTTTCTCACCAGCTTCACAGCTAGCACACATTTTGGAATGTTAGAGCTGCAAAGGATGGCAGGACTCATCAACAAGGCTTGCAAGCTTGTGTGCTGCACAGGGGACAGCAGCACCTCACCAGGGAGCTTGGTAGGGCCTCAGCCATTGCCCAATCATCATTAACTGGAGTTCTGGGGATGGGAAAGCAGTTGAAAGTTTGAAATATTCTGGCCCAACACCACACTCAATGTTTGCCTCTGAAACGCCAGAGGATAGGCCTGAGGGCTCATTAGGTAAGCTGTAGACATGTGAAAAGAAGCCATAGGTCTAGTCATGCCTCACTGTGCTTGTGTGTGTGTGTGTGTGTGTGTGTGTGTGTGTGTGTGTGTGTGTGTCTGTGTGTCTGTGTGTCTGTGTGTGTATGAATGTACAACATGTCCATTATGGAAGGGACATTTCAGTTCCTAAAATACTAGACATCTAAATAAAGTACTACTCTAGCTATAAATAATGGTGATTTCTTAAGCTTTCTCATTACACAGCATCTCATTAGATAGATCAGTTCTGTAATGACACACAGGCTTTTATTAAACAGAACTAGGTAATGACAAATCCATGAAAAAATAATTTTATGCCTATGGTATATCACAGAAAGAAAAGGTTCTCCATCATAAGTAAGTTTTTTTAAAGGAATAAAATTCTCATTGGAAAAGAATGATTTGCTTTGGCTACTAACAACTTTTTTGAACTCATTTCCATTTTTATACCTATATTTAGACTTTCCTGCCTCCACTGTCTAACAAAAAAGCAAATTTGCTGCCAGTTCTGGCTAGTGCTTTCTCCTGTGTTTTCTCTGTTATAGTAACAGTCATTAGTACTCCTTAAAAATCAGTTTCTTGAGCCAGCTAGATGGCTCATTTAATAAAAGTGCTTGCTGTACAATTTGGTGATCTGAATTTGATCTCCACACAAAGTAAAAGGAAAGGAAGGATTCCACAAAGGTCTCCTTTGACTTCCTCATGCACACAAATCACAAACAGGTACACATATATGTCATCAGGGAAATACAAACCAAAACAACCCTGAGATTCCACCTCACACCAGTCAGAATGCCTAAGATCAAAAACTCAGGTAACAGCAGATGCTGGCAAGGATGTGGAGAAAGAGGAACACTCCTCCATTGCTGGAGGGACTGCAAGCTGGTACAACCACACTGGAAATCAGTTTGGAAGTTTCTCAGAAAATTGACCATAGTATTACCAGAGGACCCAGCAATACCACTCCTGGGCATATATCCAGAAGATGTTCCAACTTGTAATAAGGATACATACTCCACTATGTTCATATCAGCCTTATTTATAATAAATGACCAGAAGCTGGAAAGAACTCAGATGTCCCTCAACAGAGCAATGGATACAGAAAATGTGGTACATTTATACAATGGATTACTACTCACCTATTAAAAACAATGAATTCATGTAATTCTTAGGCAAATGGATGGATCTGGAGTGAGGTAACCCAATCACAAAGGAACATACATGGTATTCACTCACTGATAAGTGGTGTTAGTCCAGAAGCTCAGAATCCTTCTTAGAATGGGGAACAAAGTACCCATAGAAGGAGTTACAGTACCAATGTTCGTAGCAGAGACTGAAGCAAGGACCATCCAAAGACTGTCCCATAAACAACCACCAAACCCAGACACTAAGGCAGATGCCAACAAGAGCTTGCTGACAGGAGCCTGATATAGCTGTCTCCTGAGAGGCTCTGCCAGTGCCTGACAAATACAGAAGTGGATACTCACAGCCACAGGGTCCCCAATGAAGGAGCTAGAGAAAGTACCCAAGGAGCTGAAAGGGTTTGCAGCCCTATAGGAGGAACAACAATATGAACCAACCAGTACCCCCAGAGCTCCCAGGGACTAAACCACCAACCAAAGAATACACATGGTGGGACTCATGGTTCCAGCTGCATATGTAGCAGAGTATGGCCTAGTCAGTCATCAATGGGAGGAGAGGCCCTTGGTCCTATGAAGGATCTATGCCCCAGTATAGGGGAATGCCAGGGCCAGGAATTGGGAGTGGGTGGATTGGTGAGCAGGGGGAGGGGGGAAGGCATGGGGGAGGGGACTTTTGACGGGGAAACCAGGAACAGGATAACATTTGAAATGTCTAATAGGAAAATAGCCAATTAAAAAAAAGAAATAAAAAAATAAAAAAGCAACAATGTCATGGGTCTATAGAGATGGCACAGTGGACAAGAGCACCTGCTACATAAAACAAGAGCCTGAATTCAGAAGCCAGTACCTATACAAAAAAGTGAAGCATGAGCCCATGCACCTTCTCCCATGGCAATGAGATCTCTAGGGAAGTGGAGGTGACAACAGATAGGAAGAATGGCAGACTGCATGAGAGTTCTGTCTAAAGCAGTGGTTCTCAATGTTCCCAGTGCTGGAACCTAAATTTCCTATTATCCCTCATGTTGTGGGGACCCCCAGTCATAAAATTATTTTCACTGCTACTTCCCCACTCTCAACACTGCTTAATAGCTGTAGTTCTTTCTGTAGGGTTGAGGCCACTGTGGCATTCTACTGCTGTTGTCTTTGTTCAGCTCAGGTATAGGAGATCAAGTCGGTGAGACTACAGGTGTAGCTCTAACATACTTAGAGGACAATGTGTTATCAAACGTCTTTATCTTCTTACATCCTGTTTTTCGAGCTTGTGATGCCCTATAAAGCTTCAATGGTCTCCACACTGTAAAACCTGCTTCTCAGTCCTCACAAGAATTTCTTTAGCCAATCTTGGTGACAAGACAGATGTGCTACTGAAGAACATGACTTTCTAAAGAAGGACTTTCAGTTAGCCTTAAAGAGAGCTCACAAGCAGAACCTGGCTATGATTGCACAAGCCATCTATCCCAACACTTAAAGGACCAAGGCAAGCAGGCCTCTCTGATTTCAAGGCCAGTCTGGTCTATAAACCAAGTTTCAGACCAGCCAGGTTAAACAGGGAGATGCTGGTTTAAAAAAGAAGGAGGAGGAAGAAGAAGCAAGGAGAAGAAAAGCTTAAGCTCAGTATTTTCTTAATGATTTGAGGAGGCTTTTTAAAATTACATACAACTTTACCAACCGAAGAATAATGCTTCCAGTAAAAGAGCTATGTCTTTCCTTAGAAACAGCCTTCATTTCTACAAATACCAGACTTCACCAGGTATTTGTCGGCTGAATGGGCCACAAACACACAATTCCCAAACTACAATTTTCATCTCTATATTCCAGAACTGAACTGAGTTTTATGAGCCATGTTATTGTTTAAATCATATAAATAAAACCTACATTGTTTCAAGAAGCTTCTTTTTTTCTGTACATGCAGAACAGCAAGGGCTAAATAGATTCTATTAATAATGCAATATTGAGTTTAGTATTGACTTTAAGAACTATTATCACCTCCTTGACTAACCCTTAGCTGCCAGCAGACGCTGCCTCAGGCCAGTACACACCTAATTGCTCGGTAAAAAGGCCGTTTCCCTACCTCATTGAGCTGCATGATGTGATAAATTTGCTGCAGGTACTTGCTGCCACCTGGTTTGTGGCAGAGATCCAGGACCATCGCATTTGTTTTCTGCTCAGTCAGTTCAAGAGCAGCTTCTCCTTCTGAGCCTGAGTTTTCCTCCATCCTCGTGAATGCACTAAACACAAAGGACACGGATAGGTATCAGTGATGAGGGGCTGTAAAGAGGAGAGGATAGAGATTGACTGTGAGCAGCAAATGTGCATCTTGTATTCAAAGCACCCATAAAGAGTCTCTTCAAACAGGCAAAAGCCTTCCCAAACCATGGCAGCTCCACGGCAGGGCCTGGGAACGAAGCACCTAAAAGCATTTTTAAATTCTGTATGTTTCTTTCGAAAAGAAGTTTTTGATAAATTTATACTCCTATCTATAAAATGCTTCCCATTACTGCAATTGTTGAAATTGCTCTAATCATAGGAAAACAAAACAGTTCTTTTTAAGAACATGTAAGAAATAATTTGTATTTTCTCTTTGAAGACAAAAAGAATTATTGATGGCAGCAAGATTTTAGTATTTTGTGTTTTATACATTCCTCTTTACACCTGTGCTAAACACAGTAAAGACTAATTAACGTGTTGAAATGACGAGTCTGTTATGCTATTAGAAGCTGGATGCTACAAGACCCTGGACTTACCACTGAGCATTTAAAATTACCTTTGACACCTGTTGTCTTAACACACACACACTCACACACACACACACACACACACTTGCTACCTCTCCTACTTATTTCTCATAACAGATACTTAGCAAAAATCACTATTGTGGTTATTATCTCCCCCTCCCCCTCAAAAAAAGCTCTACTATTATCCAACCTAGAATAGGGGGACATTTTATACATGAAGTACTTCTTTTTGAAGTTTACTGAGTTTGAGAATTATTTGCATGTTTTAAGAAATAACAAAAAATGAAAAAGTGAGACACCTCTAACCATGCTAGTGTAAACATATGACAGCAATTCTCACTGTGTTCTTCACACAAACTTCCTTACTATAAATGCTATTAGACTGTGTTAGGCTTTGTGATCTAAGTATTTGTAGGCATGTTTGTGGTTTTATACTGTTTCCCAGAATAAATGAAATTTACTGTGGTGTAATCAGCTCTATCCTGCAGTTCATTGCAGAGATTTTGCCATGATTATAAAATTAGTTCTGCTAAGAGTCAGTGCCATTGACCTGAAGACTCCAAATGATACCCAGCTGCTGGACATTAACTTTGCTATTGCTTCCACATGCAGCTTTAAAACACCCCTCTCTCTTTCACACACACAAAGGAAATTTAAGACTACGTAAGTCTTGCTCAAGAAAAGAGCAAATAAAGTCACTCCTACTGACTTAGAAATGCTCATTAGCTAAAGCACATTTTTAAAAGACAGTGTCACACTGAGAGAAATTTGCACGTATCATTTTGAAACTGCACACATGTTGCAGGCAAAATTTCTTGTCAGGTTTTTGCAAAAGATGACATTGAAAAAGTTGGGGCCCTCTGACAGAGAAGTATCTCAGTGTCGGCCCCTGAACAGTATCCTTTCCTGTCCATCACTGTGCAGGTGAAGCAAATGATTGGATTCAGTCAATTCTATGATTAATGAGTTCCTCTCTAGATTTGGGACTGCCTATCAATCATGTCATTAGGGAGAATGTGCCCTGAAAGAGGCAGACCTTAGCCAAGGAATAACTGCATTAATCTTAATCTGTATATGCACCCAGCCAGCCAAGTCAGGGTCACCACGATGAAAAACAATAGTCTTCAACTCGACAAATTACTTTGCAAAGATAGACATTTCTTTACTTTTGTGGCTGTGTGTTCTTCAGAATCTAAGTTGACTGTTTACAGCTCAAGAGTTACAATAAAATGAAGGTTACTTTAATAAATAGTAATTCTTTCAGGCAGTGTGCAGGACAGGGACACCTACAGCTAACTTCCCTCCCACTGCACTTATTTTCATGAACCCAAAGCTAAATCTGGATACAAATGGAAGAAGCATAATTGAATGATATTACATATTCTAAGATAATCTTTTTGAGTAATTTAACAGAATTTAATTTGTTACATACATTTTTTTTTTATTTTAAAGAATCCTGTGGTAACGCTAAGGACTATTGAGGACACAGTGATTTGGAATGCATTTATACATTTTCCTTATAGTGGAGATCTATGAGATTATTTTATGAGAAGATAGGGACACACACAGCAGATAATCAATCTAAAATCAAGGTTAAGAAGAAATCTATCTCTTGCATACAAGCCCAGTGACCTAGCTATTTACAATAAGTTAACTCAACTCTATTTCAATGATATATGCCAAATAACTTTAAGTCTGCATTTTGTATATTAACACCATTTATGAAATTGAGAAAGACATGATGTTGTGCTAGTTATCTAGCTTTTCAGGATCCTCCAGGGCTGGAAAATATTTTAAAAATCAGCAAATCCTAACTTTTGCTGCATATTGTAAGAAACAGCTAATTGAACTTTTGGCCTCTACCTAATTGACCCCCCCAACCGACATCCTACTGCAAGAGACACTGAATGTGCTGGTGTTCCGTTCAGAGCTTAAGAATTACTGTTTGAGAGAAAAAATAATTCAGGAATGACCAGAAAGGCTATTTTAAATAGACCTTATTCCTAGGAGTTCTAACCCAGCAATATCATAAGTTTTACTTTGTACGCATAACCAGATCTGCTGGGTTTAGCCTTCTTTTTCTTCATATCTACTGCCATGAATAATAACATTTGACCTTAATCTTTTGGTCACTGGCTTCAATCCAGTAATCAGGTATTGGATGCAAATATAAAGATATATAAAGGTCACTCACTGTCAATGTTATTAAGTATTTTCCTGACTTCTTCTATTATTCCTTCTCTTTCACACACTAAAAGAAATTGTCTAGTTTTCTACATGACTAGACCAGGAAAACCAGGGATTCTCCATACTCAACATATTGACATGTGGTAAGACTGATTGGAAATATACTGGTTAACATTCTGCTAACCAGTGAATACAATATCTTTTTCTCACTCACTGTTTTGTTTTGTTTTTGTTTCTTTTTTGTTGTGTTTTGAGATAGGGTCTTACTATTGTAGAGTAAGTCTTTGCCTCCTGAGTGTATACTACCATACCTGGCAACACAGAGTGTCTTTTAACAAGCATTTAGAAGTAAAAGAAGTTTACTAGTCCTCAATTGGATGCTGAACATTTGTTAATTCATTATTGAAAACAGATTTGCCAGCATGGTACCACCCTTGAACCTGAAGTTTTGGGACAGACATAAAATGACCCATTTACAAGGAATGACTACTTATTTGCTCATCTGCTTCTCAAGCCTGAGCTGTTCATCACTGCCATTCACAAGGAAACGTAATCATATCTCAGGTGAGTTTTAGTCACCACAGGCAGAAAGTGACAGGAGTGTCTGCTAGCCACACAAACAATGCACTTTTAATGATTAGCTGGGACAGTGTGCATGGGGTGTTCAAACAATGGGCTGAGTTGGTAATGCGTTGAGCACCTGAACCAGAATCCTTTTATCACTAGCCTGCAGCTTCATACCTACAGACGAACCCCAACACAGGAGAACTCTACACACATATTTGAATTCATTGGGGACCCTTAAAAATCTTTGCAGTGCCACAAATCACTTAGCTGCTGGTGACAAATCTATGAAAAAGCTGACATTTCACTACTGAAACAGCTGGGTGTGTTTATAGCTTGTGAGTGATATGCCCCAGTTGCCCTCTGGGATTCTTACATTACCAGATGAAAAATGTGTACCTTTTTGACAATCAGGTACACAGAAAGCAATAAAAAGCCTTTTATATCCATTAATTCTTTCTTAATTCAATCTGTGCCCACTCCATTTACAAAATGCCTCCGGCTATGCACTGGATACCCAGTTGCACACTGAAAAGAAGTGAAACTAAATTCTGCTGGGTTGAGATACACCCTTTAAATCAGAAACCATAAGATAGAACCCAAACCAGGATAGTGTTCCTGCATATCAATAGGGTTCAAATTTTACAAGGAACATCTAATAGCCCAGTATTTAGTGGGATACTTATCATTTTCTGTGCTCCTCAACGGTCCTGTGATTTTTTGCCAAATGAACATTTGCTGCCCATCTGACAAAATGTTGTTGGTGTTGTCTATTGGTACTGAGAAATTATTTGGTGAAGTTGGGTGAGAGACAGGCATGGCTTTACCATTGGATGCTCAGTGTCCTTGCTTTCAGAAGCTGTTGCTCCATCCAATTGGGTTTTTGCCGCTCGATGCTCAGGATGACCTTTTGGGTCAGCTGACTAGGATTGCTTTGCTTTCCCAGGATACTTTCCAAACACAAGCAAATTAAACCCAGTTTCTCCTTACTCCATCTGTCAAGGGAGGAACCTGTTAAACGTTCCACGGTGTTCCCATCCTCAAATATCCGACATATAATTATAATCAAGTTCCAGACAAGCAGGCCAGCTTTCTTCAATTCAGCCAAATTTTTTGACATTTTTCTCTCAGACAGAAAAAAGAAGTATTTAATTGTGGGAGGCAAGCATGCAATCACTGTAGGTAACTTGCTGAGGACAATAGACACTGCCTGAGCAGCAAGCTCCGTGATGCCTGGGAAGAAAAGGCAGAAAAAGGTATGATTACTGTTAGCATTCTCAATCCATCACACCATGGCTTTCTGCTGGGTGGGGATGTCTAATTTTTGTGGAGGAAATTATTAAGATGAACAAGGTCTTAATGCTTTCCAACAGAGCTCCACCAGGAACGCTTGTGCAACTACCTGAAACTCTCAAATATTTCAAGCATGATTTTTCCTATTAATGAAAATTAGAAAGTTTAGAATTATAATTTATTATGTTTTTTTTTTTTAAGATTTCAGCTTTAAAGTATTGCGATACTGCTAATGAATGAAGCCAAGGCCTCTATGACCTTTGACACCAATGAGTCTTGAAGTCTGTGACACAAGCTTCCCAACTCTCCTTGTGACTCAAGGCTCCTCTTCTTTCATTCCTACCACATATGTCACCTCCTCAGGATGCATCCTTAGCCACCCCATCCATATCCTTCCTGTCTCAGAACCAGGTCTCTTGCTGTCATGGGAAACCTTTTGTGTGGGTTTTGTTCAAGTACCTGTCAGCATCCAACAATTATCTCATTCACTGACTCATTTTTTTTTTTTATCTGTGATCATCCCTAAAACATGAGGTCCATGAAGGCAGCACTGTATCCCTGGCAACTGCAAGCCAGAGCTGCTCAATAAATAACCATTGTTACATATGTTAACTGGTTTGTGTTTCTTCTTCCACCCTATCTTCAAACACCCCCTAAATGTGGAACTTGCTTAGCAGCCCTTGGGTTTTGTCTGAGGACTCTATAAGATGCCATTTGCTTTTTGCTATACATTTTTGAAGGATGTGTTGATGTCCTGTCTCTAAACCAGAGTTTCTCAATTTCCCACTATGGGCATCTGAGGGCTGGGTGATTCTTTGTTGGGTAAAGTTGTTCTGTACGTGTAGGAATTTCTGAAGCACTTATGATTTCCACTCTAATGGAATAGTAATACTACTAAATGCCAGTAGCATCCCACCTTAGGTGTGACAGTCACACCTAGTGTCCTGGGAGCCTAGCTAAAAACTGACCTTTATTTTGATTTTTTTTTTTCATACAGCTGAGCATAACATCAAACTTTGCATCTTCCTGACTCTACGGCTGAGTGCATGGACTGTTGGCATTCTCGACCAGGCCTGGTTTTATGAGGTTCTGGGCCTCCAATCTAGAGTTTAGTGCATGCAAAGCAAACACTCTTGAACTATATCCCCAGCTTATCTATTCCTTTAGATGATTCCAAAATGTTCAGTCTTGGCGTCCTCTGGGTTGCAATGCAACGAACTAACTTTTGCTAAGCATCCTGCTCCTCTGCTTTTCAGCAGGCAACTCAATACTGCCAACCAGAACTGCATCCTTCCAACCCAGTGTGCCTCACCTCTGGCTCACTCCCTCTTTCTCTCCTTTCCTCCTCAATCCTTCCTCTTCCTTCACATCCTACAAGAATCGGAACTAATGAATTTTCACACCTATTCATCTCTGATATTCTGCTTCTTGCTGAGTACTTGAGGAGCTGACCCCAATTCAAGCCCTTTCTTATAAATGGTACTGCAAAAAATGGCAAAACAACTCCTTCTAACATGCCATTTTGCATTTTTAAATTATTTTAAATGCCTTATTCTTTAAGTATCTATGTATTACTTTTCTATTCTCATGTAGTTTCCTTAAAACATTTTATATTATGGGGATGGAGAGCTGACTCCGTGTTTAAGAGCACTTACTGCTCTTGTAGAGACCCAGGTTCAGTTCCCAGTACCCACATTGAGGCATAGAACCACCTGTAACTCCATTTTCAGGGGATCTAATGCCCTTGTCTAGCCTCCATAGGTACCTGGCATGCAGATGGTGCACATAAATACATGCAGGCAAACACTCATATATATATAAAATAAAGCATTTTATTTTATATTGCCCTTATCCAAAAGAGAGCTTAAACACAAATTGTAAACAAACAAAAGTGTATGTTGCTAATTCTCTTTCCACCTGAACTTCTACTGAGATTCCTTACTGTAAAGCCCCAGAAACTCACTTTTTTTTGTTTTGTTTTTTGTTTTTGTTTTTGTTTTTGTTTTTTGAGACAGGGTTTCTCTGTATAGCTCTGGCTAACCTGGAACTCACTTTGTAGACCAGGCTCGCCTCGAACTCAGAAATCCATCTGCCTCTGCCTCTCGTGTGCTGGGATTAAAGGGGTGCGCCACTACACCAGGCAGAAACTCAAATCTTTAACTATGTCATTAAAGCTTAAGGCAAATGCCAATCAGAAGCTTCAAGTTGTTGCCAAATAAGTCCATTCTAACCATGAAGGCAATGTGTCAATGAGGAGGTTAATAGTACCCAGAGGGGGTTTCTTAATACTAGCATACTCATTCATTTGTCTTTACATAAGCAGCCATCTATTAAAATATAGAATGTATTATCTGAAAATACTGTGGGGTAACTACAATACGGAAGCTAAATTTATGTTAATCATATCTTTCTGTCTACATAGCCAATACTTTCATGACATTATTTCCTAAAACTACAAAATGAAGGTAAGACAAATCAATGTTTTTAAATTGCTTAATATTTATTTTAATTATTACTATCAAATATCAATAGCTTGTTGATGCTAATGTATGACATAGTATGTTGTACTGTGTTTAAAATATCAGCTTAACTATCATGGCTATCCTTTGAGAGACTCTACCAACAGTTTACTGAGACAGATACAGATACTCACAGATAACCATTGGACTGAGGTTGGGGAGCCCCACAGAAGAGAAATGGAAGATTGAGGAGCTGAAGGGAATGTGAACCCCATAGAAAGAACAACAGTGACAACTAACCTGGGCCCCAAGAAGCTCCCAGAGACTAAGTCACCAACTAAAGAGCATACATGTGCTGGTCCATGGTCCCCAACACATATGTAGCAGAGGTCTGATTAGCTTTCCTGGACCTCGTGGGAGAGGATGCACCTAATCCTGTAGAGACATGATGTCCCAGAAAAGGAGGATGCCCAAAGGGATCATCCTCTCAGAGTCTAAGGGGAAGGGTGATGTGGTGATGAACTCTTGGGCCCTGGGACATGGGACAAAACTTGGGATATTAAAAAAAAATGATTAATTTTTAAATGTCAGCTTAATACTTCATAGTACAAATGTTAAGTTCTAAGCTCATTTAGTGTCGTTGCCCATTATATTTTTTAAGGTAGTATAAGAACATAGATATGACCCATGCAGTACAACTGCAGAATGAGTTGTGATAGCACAGACAAACCTGCAGTTGCAACTTGCCAACAAATACCCAACATCCATGAACTCAACACATTGCCCTTGCAAACTAACAAGAAAACATTGCATTGTAAGTGTATACATGTTTTGTTGGGGATACTGGTTTTATGAAACTAGTATTTCTATTTTTTTGAGAATAAATTGTAACTATAGCTTGTTGATAGATTTCATGTATTTCTGCCACTGGGATCCTCCTTTATAAGGATCTCCCTGTGAACAATTGCCTGAACACATTTTCCTTGTGACATTATCTGTTTGCTCCCTCCAGAAAGTCATTGTTTCAGTTGAAGCCATTGTGCCCACCAAATAATTTCTCATAAAGCATTCTTTTCATTAAAATTATAATTTACCATCAAATGAACCATCTCAAATATACTTTCTACTTTACTGTTGTCAAAGAAACAAAACTAAATCAAACTAGTTCTTTGTGCATTTTTCTCTTTGAAACACAATAAAACAAATACCAAAAAGCTGAGCTATGTGTGAGAAGCATCTGTGTTTTTACTCTCCTGCCTTGTGCAATATTTCATGGTGCTCATTTCCCTAAATCTTCTCTTTTTCTCCATAGTACAGATTTTGCTGATGAAGTAGAGACAGGAAGCATACAATGTTTTACATGCTTAGTTTTGGGATATTTTGCTAATCAAGACAGCTTGAGATTGAGAGCTCAATATACCTTTGCACAAAGCTCAGAGGAATTTACACTCAATAAAAGCATGTGCACACTTATATTTCAGATGGTTTTCCCATACTTTTTTTTTCTAAATCTGATCAAATTATTGTTTTCCTTTACAGTGTGGCTGAGAAAGTACTCATATTTGCAATGTAAATCCATGAGAGCAGTGTGTCTGGTGCTGTGTACTCTATGTTTTATCCCCAGTATTAAAGACCAGAGCAGGAGAATGTTAGGGTCACTTGTATCGTTTGAAAAAATCCATTTTGTTTACAGCAGATTTGACAACGTGAACTGATCTATGCAGGAAGCTAAAGACAGAATCAGGTCTCTGGGCCCATCCCCCACTCCACTCTCTACACTACCACACTACACTAAACTTCCTCACATGCTGTGTCTGACATAAAACAATCTCACTCATAGATTAAGAAAGAGTTCTTATGACAATCTTCACAAAGAATTTTATAAAGTTTAATTTCTTTGTTTCTTCCCAGAATTGCACATGTTCTGCGTGTCTATACTCATTCAATTATACTAGCCTACTGGCACAAAGAGGACAGAGTACATGTATAAGATCACATGTCTGTGAACTTAAATACATTGACTGATATGTAGCACTCAGTAATTATCCATTGAGTCAATGGATGACTGAATGCCACCATGTAAATATCATCTGGCTTTAGTGCCATCCTTATCTAAGGAGAAGGCAGTGCAAGACCTCCAGTGAATGTCTAAAAATGTAGTGTCAAACCATCTAGTTCTTTTTCATATAAATACATACCTGTAAAATTTTAATGTATGAAGTAAGGATAATAGATTAACAACAAATTGTAAAGTAGACCAATTTTAACAAAAATTTATGTGAATGTGGATTCTCTCTCTTGAAAGAACTAAAGTAATATTAATAGTATGTATGGGATTGAAGGTGAGTGAGGTCAACAGAAACCAGAGAAGGCAAAATCTTAATTTAGAGTGAAAAAAAAAGAAAGAGAACCAAACCTGCAATGGTCCCAAGGAGCATTTGAGAACACAGACCAAAAGGAGTGGTATTGTCTATTGTCATGCACAGAAGATGCAGAGTGGTCTGCAGCCTCGCTTCCTCACACCTCTTTGTGACTATCCATAGAAGGTAATTCTATGCCAACTTACAATGTTAGGAAGAATATTAATTAGTAAGGAATATCCAACAGCTTGTATATATAAACTCAACATTTCTGTGGTCAGAACCTCTTTCGAGCAAGATAGAGAAATTCCCCTAAATCCTTCCTAGAAAGGAAACTGTTTGTGATAGACAGTTAAACAGACAATGCTTATTAAGTGGAATGGAATGTTAAATGCAGACCATGTTTTCTGGATCCCTAAGGAGGAAAGACATTCAAAAGCTGTATGGAAGTAGACCTAGAAACCATGGGAACAACTTTACTTGAGGAAGAACTCATTCACCCACTGAAAAGGTGACACCATCCTATTTAAATTAAATATCTTTACTAAATCCAAAAGCAGTTCGATAGGATGTGGACAAAATTAAAACATTACTTGTAAGGTCACTCATAGATAACTGGTTTGAGTTTGTTGTAAAAGGCTCATGAGTAAGAGCTACAGTATTTAGAATATTCACAGAGAAGAATAAAAGGCAAGACTCAACTCCCTTTTGTGGGTGCCCATTGGAATGTTTTCTGTGGAATGTTTTTTGTTCAAGTTGAAAAATATTTTTCTTTAAAAATGAATATGAAAAGATTTTCCCTTTAGAAAAGGGAAGATTCACACAGATGATATGCTCTTTAGCTGGTAGGAGAGATGGCATTCTCCAAGACGGTGTTCACCCATTGCTTGTACAGTGCTCAGTCCTAAAATCATACACATGGGTAGCATTAACCAGAGTGAACAGGTTATATTTAGGAATATATTTGTATATGCCTATGCTTGTGCATGCAATAACAATTAGTAAAATAAATTAAAAAAAAAAAAGAGGCCATGAATTTGAAGGAGAGTCAGGCAGGGTACATAGGATGGTTTGGAGGGAGGAAAGAGAAGAATGAGATGTTGTAATCAAATTATAAACTCCAAAATAAAAATAAAGAAATAAAGGAAATTTCAAAACAATCATGAAATACTAATAAAAAAAGGTGAGCATTTGGTAATTTTCTTTCCTTGTTACTTTGTCTGTGTGGCTCACAGTAAAAAAGGAGGAAGGTCCCTTATACATGTTGAAATGAAAATTAATGCCATTCATTGGTCTTACATGTTTTACACTTTTATTCAGTTGAAAGCCTACGAGAGTATTTCTTTAGTGGATACTTTTTAAAGGAACTAGTGTCTTTACCTTTATTTGACTCTTTCCCTTTGGACTCTCTTGGGATATAATTCCATTCTTGTGGAATGCTCTGAAGCAGATGATCAGGAACACGGGGCTTGTTTAGGTTTGTCTCGCTGTTTCTCCAACATCTCAAGATAGATATTATCTGTTGCACAGTGTCCTTGACAGAGTCCATCAGTGCCAGTCTAAGACAGTGGATGACTTCTGGCTGAGACTCTGTGAACGATGAGACTTTAAAATCAAAGAGCATATTACGGTTAGCAGAGCTTGGTCACCAGGTGTGCCTTGTTCTTCTGGGAATACTGTCTTCTAGTTACCTAGCTTAATCTATAGAAGATTAGACCTGGATTTAATTAGAAAGTCATATAATTGAGAATTAGCTCTTAAACCATTTGAAAGAGAGGTTCCCCTAGCTGGTAATGAAAGAATTACAATTATGACCATGGTAAGCAGTGGGCTGACTCTGGTAGTGCAGCAGGAACTGTGTAACCTTTATAGAGATCACTTGTTGATAATTCTAAAGTCTGTAAGCTGCTGGAGCTTTAGTGGTAGAGTGCTTGCACCTGTAAGATCCAGAGCTTCAACCCTACACCCAAGTGCTGGAAAAAAATCACAACATGAGCAAATTTCACATAGCTCTAACATTTTTTTACTCTTTTACATGAAACCAAAACCCAAGAAACTGAGACTCTATAAAAACCTAAAGAAATATGAGAAACCATCAAAACGCCCAACTAGCTCTCATATGTTCACTTTCACAAAAAAGCCTAAAACTACACAGTAGGTTAGAAAAGAGTAAGGTAAAGCACACACACACACACACACACACACACACACACACACACATTACACAGCAAGATAGAAAAGAATAAGGTACACACACACACAAACAAACACACACTCAAAATGTAAAAAAAAAAAGTTAAGCCAGGCATGGTGGCTTACACCTTTAATCCCAGCACTCAAGAGGCAGAGGCAGGCGGATTTCTGAGTTTGAGGCCAGCCTGGTCTACAGAGTGAGTTCCAGGACAGCCAGAGCTATACAGAGAAACCCTGTCTCAAAAAACAAAACAAAAAAAGTTAAAATATGTACTTAGACTTCTAGTGACACAGCGTAGAGAGAATGCACACAGGCCCAGCTCCAGCTGCTATAGGCCCATACATTAATTCTATCTAATCAACAAATAAGAGAAAACCAGAAAAGAAGTGTTACTCAGTAATAATTTCTAATTTGATTTTTCTGTCATAAATGTTAATTTTCATATTAAATGAACTGAAACAGAGGCAAAGAAACACAAAGCTTGACTTATATTCTATAATTTAAAGAATTTACCATCATCTAATTTTATACTTCAAATCAATACCACCATAGGGAAAAAATATTTAATACAGGAGGAGCCTCTGTTCATATCTATAAAAACTGAGAGAAAAGGGATGAACAAGCTTTTAAAAAATTGTTTCTTGGTTGCATGTTTTCAAGACATGTTTTCTCTGTTAGCTATGGCTGTCTTGGAACTGACTCTGTAGCCCTGGTAGACCAGACTGGCCTCAAACTCACAGAGATCAGACTGCTTCTGCATTCCCAGTTTTGGGATTAAAGGCATGTACAGGAAGGTATTTATAGTTTTTCTTAATTTCCACTTTTTATGACTTTATTTAAGACTCATTAGAGGAAAATACATAAGAAAATCAGTAAGAACTATGGATCTACTATTTTCCCCCACAATATAACACTCATGAGTTCTTAGGAGGGAGCTGAAGGATGTTGTAACTCAAGTGAGCCTCAGGCCCACAGCAGAGCTTCCTTGAGGGATATAAACCAATTTGTCCATTGGTATTTGGTTTACGAAAATAAGAGTTTTTCATTTTTATAGGAATAATCTTTCTAAAATTGTCATTTCAGGCCTGATAGAGAATACAAAACAAAAGAAACTTTATTACTTAATTTTTTTCCGTAATTTCAAAGAATAAGAACATAAGTAAATAAGGGATTTTCATGCGTGTTCAAAGATGTTCAATGTGATCGAGAATAACAATTAAGAATTTAATAATTGAAGAATAATGAATAGCATTTGAAGGATAAAGCTTACTGATTATCATCTTTCAAGAAAATTCAGAAGAAGCTAAAACAGCAGGGACTCATGGGTGTTAATGGTTGTGTGATTCCTGTTCCTTAAAAATCAAATCTGTAGTAAATCAGCTCTAAGTCAGTTTTGTGCTAAGAAATCTGCATCTTGGGCTGGCGAGATGGCTCAGTGGTTAAGAACACTGGCTGCTCTTCCAGAGGTCCTAAAGTTCAATCCCAGCAACTACATAGTGGTTCACAACCATTTATAAAGACATCTGGTACTCTCTTCTGGCATTCAGGTCTACAAGTAGGCAGAACAATATATACATAATAATCAAATAAATCCTAGTTTCTAAAAAAAAGAAAAAAAGAAAAAGAAATCTTTATCTCCTTTAGTGAAATGAGAAGCAGTGTGAGAAGGCAAGAAAATGAAGAGAAAAGGCTTTGAAAGGGTAGTTGTCACAGAATTCTCACATGACAGATTCTGGTTTTTTGAACCCATCATATGAAGTTATCTTTGGCAATGTCATAGAGATAATGAGCAGAGAAATGAAAAATAATGACTTCAACACAGCTGATAAGAGGACCACGGTCACAGTCCAAGAAGTCTGGAAACAGCACGGCTCTGAGCTGGTTGAAGCTTCCCCATGGTGCCTAAGACATAGTCAAATAACACCAGTATAGGAGATAAGAAAGAAAGCACATATGCTGCAATCACAAATGATGTCAAAGAGAGGTGGAAGAAAATGATAATGACAATAGCCTCTTTCTCACTTCCTTCTCCCTGAGAGACTAAATCGAGTCAACAAAATGTTGGGGTGTTAAAGATGAAGCAATGTGCCAACCATTACCTGGCATAAAGGTGAGCAATCTATGAATACCTTGGATGTACAGCACCCTAACTTTAACATTTTGTTTTGTTGAATCAAGGCATACTAGTACACATGGAAACATATATTATTGTCATTCTAGTGGGTAGAAATGCTCAGTGGGTAAAATTGCTAAGCATATAAGCCTGGCAGCCAGGAGTTTGATTATTCAATCCAAGAGCACACATGAAAGTATAACACAGTAGCACATATCTGAAATCTCAGCATTTACATGAAAGATGAGAGGCTAAGACTGAAGAACAATCTGGAAGCTTCAGGGTCAAGTAGAATAGAGTATTGGCATAGCAGCAGAGAACAAGGAAGATCCTGACTTAAAACAAGGTGGAAAGGTGAATCAACAGAATTTCTCTGATCAGTACACACACATACACACACACACACACACACACACAGTGGTTTATATGCATACACACACTGTGATATATATGCATGTACACACACACACACACTGTGGTATATATGCACACTCACATATGAGCACAAACACATACACTGTGATATACATGCATGCACACATACACACATGGAGCATATTAACTTTGAAGAGAAAAGCATTACTTTCATAATGATAAATGTCCATCTATCTAAAAAATGGCCAATACTTTTGTCTATTGGCATATTAGTTTGCTTTCTATAGTTGTGATAAAACACCATGACCAAAAGAAACTTGGGGGCTCCCGGAGCTAAGGCTGTCCTACCGCCCTCATTACTGAAGTCCTGCCTAGAGAGAGTTGGTTTCCCAGAAGTGCTCTCACTCCTAAGTACACAGGTGAAATAACCACTTTCACTCCAAATGGCAGACCCAACAGGGGAGCACAGGGCACAGGAGCCATACAGCAGCCTGGGACAGGCTTCTGGTCTCCATCTGTGCCCCAGAGCTAAGGCTGATCCAAAGCCCTCCATAACCAAATCCCACTCAGAATGAACTAGTCTCCCCAGGAGTGATGACACACCTAAGGTTCACAGGCCCATAGGTGGGATGCACTCCCATCAGAGACAGCAAGACTAACACCACAGAAAACCAGATAGTGAGCGGCAAGTGCAAGAACCTAAGCAAAAGAAACCAAGGTTACTTGGCACCACCTGAAGCCAGTTCTTGCACCACAGCAAGCCCTGGATAGCCCAATATACAGGAAAAACAAGATTTGATTTAAAATTTCATCTCATGACGATAATAGAGAACTTAAGAGGGACAAAAATAAATACCTTAAAGAAATACAGGAGAACACAGGTAAACAACCAGAAGCCCATACAGATGAAACACAAAACTCCTTTAAAGAATAGGAGGAAAACAAAACCAAACAGGTGAAGGAATTGAACAAAACCATCCAGATTCTAAGAATGGAAGTAGAAACAATAAAGAAATCACAAAGGAAGACTACACTAGAGATAGAAAATTTAGAAGTCAGGAGCTGTTGCAAGCATCACATAAAAGAGATAGAAGAGAGAATCTCAGGGGCACAAGATACCATGGAAAACATTGGCACAACAGTCAAAGAAAAGGCAAAAATGCAAAAAGCTCCTATCCCAAAACATCCAGGAAATCAAGGACACAATGAAAACACCAAACTTAAGGATAATAAGTATAGAAGAGAGTGAAAATTCCCAACTTAGAGATCCAGTAAATATCTTCAACAAAATTATAGAAGAAAACTTCCCAAACCTACAGAAACAGATGTCCATAAACATACAAGAAACCTACAGAACTCCAAATAGATTGGACCAGAAAAGAAATTCCTCTCATCACATAATAGTCAAAACAACAAAAGCACAAAACAAAGAAAGAATATTAAAAGCAGTAAGAAAAAAAGGTCAAGTAACATATACAGGCAGAGCTATCAGAATTACAGCAGACTTTTCAACAGAGATTATGAAAGCTAGAAGATCCTGGGCAGATGTCATACAAACCCTAAGAGAACACAAATGCCAATCCAGCAAAACTCTCAATTACCATAGACGGAGAAACATGCATATTCTATGATAAAACTAAATTTACACAATATCTTTCCAAAAATCCAGCCCTACAAAGGAAAATAGATGGAAAACTCCAACACAAGGAGGGAAACTACACCCTACAAAAAGCCAGAAAATGATCTTCATTCAACAAATACAAAAGAAATAGCCACACAAACATAATTTCACCTCTAACAACAACAACAAAAAAAAAACAGGAAGTAAAAATCAAATCACTATTCCTTAATATCTGTTAATTTCAATGCACACAATTCTTCAATAAAAAAGACATAGATTAAGAGACCGGTTATGTAAATAGGACCCAGAATTTTTCTGTATAGAGGAAACACACCTCAGTGACAAAGAAAGACACTACCTCCGAGACAAAGGTTGAGAAAAAATTTTCAAGAAAAAAGTTCCAGCCGGGCGTGGTGGCGCACGCCTTTAATCCCAGCACTCGGGAGGCAGAGGCAGGCGGATTTCTGAGTTTGAGGCCAGCCTGGTCTACAAAGTGAGTTCCAGGACAGCCAGGGCTACACAGAGAAACCCTGTCTCCAAAAACCAAAAAAAAAAAAAAAGTTCCAAGAAACACGCTGAAGTAGCCTTTCTAATATCGAATACAATCGATTTTCTACCAAAAGTTATCTAAAAAGATAAGCAAGTACACTTCATACTTCTCAAAGGAAAAACTTACCAAGAAGAACTTTAAATTCTGAACATCTATGCTCCAAATGCAAGGGCACCCACATTCATAAAAAAAAAAAAAAACTTTACTAAAGCTCAAAGCACACATTACACCTCACAAAATAATAGTCGGAGACTTCAACAACCCACTCTCATCAATGGACAGATCATGAAAACAGAAACTAAGATAAGAAACTAACAGAAGTTATGCATCAAATGGATTTAACAGATTTCTACATCCTAAAACAAAAGAATATATCTTTTTCCGAGCACCTCTTGTCCCCTTCTCCAAAACTGACCATATAATCAGTCACAAAACAGGCCTCAACAGAAACAAGATGATTGAAATAATCCCATGCAGCATATCAGATCAAAACAAATTAAGGCTGGTCTTCAATAACAACAAAAACAACAGACATCCTACATACACATGGAAACTTAACAATGCTCTACTCAATGATAATTTGGTCAAGGAAGAAATAAAGAAATAAATTAAAGTCTTTTTAGAATTTAATGAAAGACATAGCATGCCCAGATTTCGGGACACAATGAAAGCAGTCCTATGAGGAAAACTCATAGCTCTGAGTGCCTCCAAAAAGAAACTGGAGACAGCTTACACTAGTAGCTTAACAGCACACCTGAAAGCTCTAGAACAAGAAGAAGCAAATACACCCAAGAGGAGTAGACAACAGGAAATACTCAAACTCAAGGATGAAATCAACCAAATTAAACCCAAAAGAACTATACAAAGAATCAACAATACTAGGAGCTGGTTCCTTGAGAAATCAACAAGATAGACAAACCCTTAGCCAGACTAACCAGAGGGCACAGAGACAGTATCCAAATTAGCAAAATCAAAAATGAAAAGGGAGATATAACAACAGAAACTGAGGAAATTAAAAAAAAAAAAAAACAGATGCTACTACAAAAACCTATACTCAACAAAACTAGAAAATCTGGATGAAATGGGCAATTTTCTAGACAGATACCAGGTTCCAAAGTTAAATCAGCATCAGATAAACCATCTAAACAGTCCCATAACTCCTAAAGAAACAGAAGCAGGCATTAAAAGTCTCCTAACCAATGGAAGACCCTACAAAGAAAGAGAATTTCTGAGGAATCACCATCCCTGCCCTCAAGCATATTACAGAGCAAAACTGATAAAACCTGCATGGTATTGGTACAGTGACAGGCAGGTAGGTCAATGGAACAAAACTGAAGACCCAGAAATGAACCCACACTCCTAATTTTATCATTGACAACGGAGTTAAAATAATCCAGTGGAAAAAAGATTGCATTTTTAACAAATGGTTCTGGTTCAACTCATCATCAGCATGTAGAAAAATCACATCAATCCATTCTTAACTCCTTTTACAAAGCTCAAGTCCAAGTGGATCAAGGACCTCTACATAAAACCAGATATACTGAAACTAATAGAAGAGAAAGTGGGGAAAAGCCTTGAATACATAGAAACAGGGGAATATTTCCTGAAAAGAACACCAATGGCTTATGCTTTAAGATCAACAATATGGGTCTTCATAAAATTGCAAAGCTTCTGTAAGTCCAAGACCCTGTCAATAGGACAAAACAGCAACCCACAGATTGGGAAAAAAATGTTTACCAACCCTTTACCAGATAGAGAGCTAATATCCAATATATACAAAGACTCCATCTAACCAAATACACCTATTAAAAATGTGGTACAGACTACAGAGCAATTGTGATAAAAACTGCATGGTGCTGGTACAGCGACAGACAGGTAGATCAATGGAATAGAATTGAAGACCCAGAAATGAATCCACACACCTATGGTCACTTGATCTTTGACAAGGGAGCTAAAAACATCCAGTGGAAAAAAGACAGCATTTTCAACAAAATGGTGCTGGCACAACTGGCGGTTATCATGTAGAAGAATGCAAATTGAACCATTCTTATCTCCTTGTACAAAGATCAAGTCTAAGTGGATCAAAGAACTCCACATAAAACCAGAGACACTGAAATTTATTAGAGGAAGAAATGAGGAAAAGCCTCGAAGATATGGGCACAGGGGAAAAATTCCTGAACAGAGCACCAATGACTTGTACTGTAAGATCAAGAATTGACAAATGGAACCCCATAAAATTGCAAAGCTTCTGTAAGGCAAAAGACACTGTCAATAAGACAAAAAGGCCACCAACAGATTGGGAAAGGATTTTTACCACTCCTAAATCTGATAGGGGACTAATATCCAATATATACAAAGAACTCAAGAAGCTGGACTCCAGAAATTCAAATAACACCATTAAAAATGGGGTACAGAGCTAAACAAAGAATTCTCAGCTGAGGAGTACGGAAGGGCTGAGAAGCACCTGAAAAAATGTTCAAGGTCCTTACTCACCAGGCAAATGCAAATCCAAACAACCACCTCACACCAGTCAGAATGGCTAAGATAAAAAATTCAGGGGTCAGCAGATGGTGGCAAGGATGTGGAGAAAGAGGGACACTCCTCCATTGCTGGTGGGATTGCAAACTTGTACAACCACTCTGGAAGTCAGTTTGGCGGTTCCTCAGAAAATTGGACATAGTACTACCAGAAGATCCAGCAATACCTCTCCTGGGCAGATACTCAGAAGATACTCCAACTGGTAATAAAGACACATGCTCCACTATGTTCATAGCAGCCTTATTTATAATAGCCAGAAGCTGGAAAGAACCCAGATGTCCCTCATCAGAGGAATGGATACAGAAAATGTGGTACATTTACACAATGGAGTACTACTCAGCTATTAAAAACAACGAATTTATGAAATTCTTAGACAAATATATGGATCTGGAGGATATCATCCTGAGTGAGATAACCCAATCACAAAAGAAGTCACTTGATACACACTCACTGATAAGTGGATATTAGGCCAGAAACTTAGAATACCCAAGATACAATTTGCAAAACACAAGAAAATTAAGAAGAAAGAAGACCAATGTGTGGATACTTCATTCCTCCTTAGAATAGGGAACAAAATACCCATTGAAGGAGTTACAGAGACAAAGTTTGGAGCTAAGACGAAAGGATGAATCATCCAGAGACTACCTCACCTGGTGAACCATCCCACAATCAGCCACCAAACGCAGACACTATTGCATATGCCAGACATATTTTGCTGAATGGACCCTAATATAGCTGTCTCGTGTGAGGCTATGCCAGTGCCTGGCAAATACAGAAGTGGATGCTCACAGTCATCTATTGGATGGAACACAGGGTCATCAATGGAGGAGCTAGAGAAAGTACCCAAGGAGCTGAAGGGGTCTGCAACCCTATAGGTAGAGCAACAATATGAACTAACCAATACCCCCAGAGCTCTTGTCTCTAGCTGCATATGTTGCAGAAGATGGCCTAGTCGGCCATCATTGGGAAGATCATTGCCCCTTGGTCTTGCAAACTTTATTTGCCCCAGTACAGGGGAATGCCAGGGCCAAGAAGTTGGAGTGGGTGGGTAGGGGAGCAGGGCGGGGGGAGGGACAGGGAACTTTCAGGATAACATTTGGAATGTAAATAAAGAAAATATCTAATTAAAACAAAAGAGTAAAACAAATTTTGGTACAGAGCTAAACAAAGAATTGTCAACTGAGGAATACCGAATATCTGAGAAGCACCTAAAGAAATGTTCAACATCCTTAATCATCAGTGAAATGCAAATCATAACTATCCTGAAATCCCACCTCACACCAGTCAGAATGGCTAAGACCAAAAACTCAGGTCATAGCAGATGTTGGAGAGGATGAGAGAAAGGGAACACTCCTCTGCTGGTGGGATTTTAAGGTGGCACAACCACTGTGGAATCAGTCCAACAGTTCCTCAGAACTATTGCCTGAGGATGCAGGAATACCACTCCTGAGCATATACCAAAAAGATGCTCCAACATATAACAAAGACACATGCTCCATTATGTTTATAGTAGCCATATTTATAATCACAGAGGTTGGAACCAACCCAGATGTTCCTCAACATTAGGATGAATACATAAAATGTGGTACATTTACACAATGGCATACTACTCAGCTATTAAAACAATGACTTCATGAAACTCTTAGGTAAATTGATGGAACTAGAAAAGATCATCCTGAGTGAGATAACACAGTCACAAAACAACACATATGGTATGCACTCACTGATAAGTGGATATTATCTCAGAAGCTCGGATTACCCAAGGTATAATTCACAGACCACGTGAAGACCTCAAGAAGACAGAATACCAAAGTGTGGATGCTTCAGTCCTTCTTAGAAGGGAGAACAAAATACTCAAGGTAGGAAATATGGAGACAAAGTAAGCAGAGACTGAAGCAAAGATCATCCAGAGACTGCCCCACCTGGGGATTCATCCCATATACAGACACTAAACAAAGAGACTTTACGGATGCCGAGAAGTACTTGCTGACAGGATCCTGTTATAGGTGTCTCCTGAGATGCTCCATGAGAACCTGACAAATACAGAGGTGCATGCTTGCAGCCAACTATTGGACTGAGCACGGGATCTCCATTGGAAGGGGTTATAGAAAGGATTGAAAGAGCTGAAGTGGTTTGCAACCCTATAGGAAGAACAGCAATATCAATGAACCAGACACCCCAGAGTTTCCCGGGATTAAACAACCAACCAAAGAGTACATATGAATCCACCCATGGCTCCAGCTGCCTATGTAGCAGAGAATGGCCTTATCAGGCAGCAGTGGGAGCAAAATCCTATGGTCCTATGAAGGCTTGATGTTCCATTGTAGAGAAATGCCAGGGCATGGATGTGGGAGTGGGTGGGTGGTTCCGGGAGCACCCTCATAGAAGTAGGGGGAGGAGGGATTGGATATGGGATTTTTGGAGGGTAACTGGAAAAGGGGATAACATCTGAAAAGTAAAACAATAAAATATCCTATTAAAAATGTGAAAAATTAGCAACTTGGTGAGGAAAAAATGTGTTTTATTACTTCAGGTAATATTTTGTCCTTGGAACATCAACACAGGTACTCAAGCATGGCAGAAACCTGGAAGCAAGAACTGATATGGAGACTATAAAGGAGTACTGTTGCTGGTTTCTTGTTGTCTTACTCAGCTTGTTTTCTTATAACCCTAACCCTAACCCTAACCAGGAGCACATGGCATGCCCTGCCCACAGAGGGCTGGGCCCTTCTACACCGATCATCAATCATGGAAATTAGCTACACTTTAAGGCTTACTCCAGGAGATGGAACTCACACCTGACAATGCTTAGGTGGCCATCAAGTTGGGACAAGACAGGCCATTGGCTTAGAACAGAACAATAGTTCTGTTAAAGAAATAGAGCAATAAATGACTCCTAACTATATTCTGCTATACTCACTCATGTGTTGCTCAGCTGTCTTCACAGAAGCTTCATCCTGTAGTAGAAGTATGTAAAAGGGAGCAAATACAAAGACCCATAACCAGAAAGTGTGCCATTAGTGACAGACCTAGGAACATTCAGTCCTAAATGGGATATCTTCATTGAACTCCTCCCCAATGGCCATGGCAAAAAGATTCTATGAGCCAGGAGGGATGGAAGACACCAATGAAAAGATGTTTTCCTGCCACAACAGGACTGATGTATTCACAGAGACAGTGGTAACAAGCATAGGGTCTGCACAATTCCAAGTCAGGTCAGGTCACAAGGGGTAGGGAAGACATGGTCTCCTGTACCTAAACCAGAAGCTATATTCAATTGACAACTGCTTGCTAAGGAAAACAGTTTTCTTCAGTGGAGTGTCTTGGGTGTTCAAACCACATTCATCAACTGAAGGTCCCATACCCAGAAGTGGATGGCCAACTCAAACAAACTCAATGGTATTTTGGGAAATATTTGTCTTGTCATGGTTTATCTGGACATTTTTTAACCTTAAAAATATTTGCTTATATATAATGGCTTCTGATTTTTTATATTATGGATTCCCCCGTCTGTCTCTCTGTCTGTCTGTCTGCCTGTCTGTCTCTCTCTATCTCTGTCTCTCTCTCTTTCTTTCTCTGTGTGTGTGTGTGTGCATGTGTGTTGTGTTGCGTACATGTGGCTCTCAAGATTTTTCATTATTCGTATTTTCTTTTTCATTGTTTGTTTTGTTCTGTTCTGGGTTGTTTGTTTGTTTGTTTCACCTGTTTGTTTTAAAAAAGGGGTTGTAAGGGTGAAGAGATGGGGAGGTTCTGGGAAGAGATGGAGGAGGAGACACTATGATTAGAATATATCGTATAAGAAAATCTATTTTTAATTGAAAAAGAAAAAGCCCTACAGACTTGCCTACAGGCAATCTGGATGGATGAAGTTTCTCAATTGAGGAATTAAAAAAGAGAACCTTCATTCTAAAATTCTTCCCTTCAGTATTTTCTGCCTTATCCCAAGTATATCACATTTAACAGGAGATAAATGGTTAATAATTCCAAACAGAAGCTCTATAAGATGCATGATAAACTTTTACAAACAAGAGTCAGAAAAGCTCATATGCATCAAACTTTGAAAACACATTTAAAGACCACTTAAATATCAATAAAGCATTTATTTCATAAACGGTAAGTTTCTAGTACCTGGAATGTTGAATAAAAAGTCCCATAGTTGTTCTTCTTCCATGTGACTCATAAAAACATTTCCAAATGTCTGTGGGGACAAGTGACAATGGTACAGAACTTGAAAGATGGCGTCCACCAGGCTACCACCTGCACTCTGCTTACTCTCCATGCCAGCAGCTTGTTCTTGAAAAGAGAGAAAGCATGGGGATAAGGGGATGAGACCTTACTCTCACCACTTCCCTGTGACACACACTTGCTTCTTAGGTGCAGTTGAGAAGCACCACACTCTGAGAGATACAATCAGTCAACATGACCGTTTCAGATGCATTTGTGGGTGGCTATTATAAAACTGTCTGTGAGAAGAACCATAATGTCATCACTGCAAGAGTTGAGGACAGTTTTCCTCAATGTCAGAATCCTTTTTAACTTGAAGGAAATTTTTTTTTTAAATTTTCATTTAGCAATTATTTACATTCAAGAAATATTTTTAAAACCCATATAGCTCAGAAAACTAAAAGTGAAGCATAAGAAAATTCACATGTTCTTTGAATCATGGAATCAATTCTGAAAAACAAAGTGTGAATATTTCCTTAGTATATTGACACCATCATTTCAGAATGAAGCAAATTTTCAATCAGTTCCTTTACTAATCCTCATGAGTAATTATACAACTACAAGCTATTTTTTTGCCTGTTCCCCTCTGGCTCCACTATGGCTTCTATTAAAGATCAGTAATGAGAGTATCAGGCATTACTAAACTTATATGTCACATCGAATTGAGAAATAATTCCGATTTTGCTTGAATAATAAAGCACTATATCGTAATAAACAAAATATGTATTGAGTTAAAGATAGTATCAAATCACATCTTAAATTACTTTTAATGACTTCTATTAATATAATCTAGGGTCATTGGGAATAAGGACATTTCTTTAAAATCTTTTATAATTTTATTTATTGGGCTTGCTTTTAAGAGGCCACTCTTATCTGGAAATTTAAAAAATAAAACAGTATCAGAGATTTTATGCAGAGAGCCTTGCTAGTTTTTCTTCCTAATATCAATTTTAACCAAATTAGTTTTTATTGAACTAGTCATTGTTGTCCACCTTCTTACTCTTTCCCTGGCAATATGAACTGTTTGCTTATTTGTTTGTTTGTTTGTTTGTTTGTTTGTTTGAATGACACTGACTCTGTTACCTGGGATGGACATTGAGGTAAGGCCTGGTACCACCCTAATCCACCATGATCAGTTCATAGATGGGCACATGACCGACAGGAAACCTCCTAAAGGGTTCTGCTGTAGAGTTTTGTTTTGTTTTTTTTTATATTTTTATTACATATTTTCCTCAATTACATTTCCAATACTATCCCAAAAGTCCCCCATAGCGCCCCCCACTTCCCTACCCACCCATTCCCATTCTTTTGGCCCTGGCATTCCCCTACATGCTGACTGCCAGTTGAACCAGAACCATTTGTTGAAAAAGCTGGGTTTTTTTTTTTTCTACTGAATGGTTTTAGCTTCTTTGTCAAAGACCAAATTACCATAGGTATGTGGGTTCATTCCTGGCTCTTCAATTCTGTTCCATTGATCTACCTGTCTGTCACTGTACCAATACCATGTAGTTTTTATCACAATTGCTCTGTAATACAGCTTGAGGTCAGGGATGGTGATTCCACCAGATGTTCTTATATTTTTGAGAATAGTTTTCACTATCCTGGGGTTTGTTTGATTGTTTGTTTTTGTTATTCTATATGAATTTGAGAATTGCTGTTTGTAAATCTAGGAAGAATTGAGTTGGAATTTTGATGGGGATTGCATCTGTAGCTAGCTTTCAGCAATTAGACAACAAACAGAGGTCAAAGGGCTACAAATTGGAAAGAAAGAAGTCAAAATATCACTATTTGCAGATGATATGATAGTATACTTAAGTGACTCCAAAAATTCCACCAGAGAATTCCTAAAGCTAAAAACAACTTCAGCAAAGTGGCTGGATATAAAATTAACTCAAATCAGTAGCCTTCCTATACTCAAAGAATAAGTGGGTTGAACAAGAAAGATGGCCATTTTTACTATCTTAAACCTGTCAATCCATGAACATGGGAGATCTTTCCATCTTGTGAGGTCTTATGTAATTTCTTTTTTCAGAGACTTGAAGTTCTTATTTACAGATCTTTCACTTATTTGGTTAGAGTCACACAATATATTTTTTATAGTTTGGGACTATTGTGAAGGGTGTTGCTTCCCTAATTTCTTGCTCAACCCACTTATTCTTTGAGTATAGGAAGGCTACTGATTTGAGTTAATTTTATATCCAGCCACTTTGCTGAAGTTGTTTTCAGCTTTAGGAATTCTCTGGTGGAATTTTTGGAGTCACTTAAGTATACTATCATATCATCTGCAAATAGTGATATTTTGACTTCTTTCTTTCCAATTTGTAGCCCTTTGACCTCTGTTTGTTGTCTAATTGCTCTAGCTAGGACTTCAGGTACTATATTGAATAGGTAGGGAGAGAGTGGGCAGCCTTGTCTAGTACTTGATTTTAGTGGGATTGCTTCATGTTTCTCTCCATTTGGTTTGATGTTGGCTACCAGTTTTCTGTATATTGCTTTTACTATGTTTAAGTATGGGCCTTGAACGCCCAATCTTTCCAAGACTTTTACCATGAAGAGATGTTGAATTTTGTCAAGTGCTTTTTCATCCTCTAATGAAATGACCATATGGTTCTTTACTTTGAGTTTGTTTATGTTGTGGATTACGTTGATGAATTTTCAGATGTTGAACCATTACTGTATAACTGGGATGAAGTCTACTTGATCGTGGTGCATATTTTGATGTGTTTTGGATTCGGTTTGTGAGAATTTTATTGAGTATTTTTGCATCAATATTAATAAGGGAAATTGGTCTCAAGTTATTTTTCTTTGTTAGGCCTTTGTGTGGTTTTAGTATCAGAGCAACTGTGCCTTCATAAATCTAATTGGGTAGTGTTCCTTCTGTTGCCTTTTTTTTTTTTTTTTTTTTTTTTTTTTGCAGTTTGAAGAGTATTGGTATTAGGTATTCTTTGAAGGTCTCTTAGATAGCAGTCGGAACTAAACCCATCTGGTCCTGGCCTTCTATTGGTTGGGAGACTTTTAATGACTGCTTCTATTTATTTAGGAGTTATGGGACTGTTTAGATGGTTTATCTAATAGTGATTTAACTTTGGAATCTGGTATCTGTCTAGAAAATTGCCCATTTCATCCAGATTTCCTAGTTTTGTTGAGTATAGGATTTTGTAGTAGGGTCTGTTGGTTTTTTAAATTTCCTCAATTTCTGTTGTTATATCTCCCTTTTCATTTCTGATTTTGCTAATTTGGATACTGTCTCTGTGCCCTCTGGTTAGTCTGGCTAAGGGTTTGTCTATCTTGTTGATTTCTCAAAGAACCAGCTCCTAGTTTCACTGATTCTTTGTATAGTTTTTTTTTTTTTTTTTTTTTGGTTTTTATTTGGTTGATTTCAGCCTTGAGTTTGATTATTTCCTGTTTTCTACTCCTCTTGGGTATATTTGCTTCTTCTTGTTCTAGAGCTTTCAGGTGTGTTGTTAAGCTGCTAGTGTATGCTTTCTCCAGTTTCTTTTTGGAAGCACTACATAACTTCTGTTAGTTTTACTGTGTCTCTGTTCAGGTTCTGCTTCTATGATCTTTCCAATGATGAGAGTGTGTTGTTGAAGTCTCCCACTATCATTTTGTGAGGTGCAATGTTTACTTTGAGCTTTAGTGAAGTTTCTTTTATGAATGTGGGTGCCATTGCATTTGGAGTATAGATATTCAGAATTGAGAGTTCTTCTTGGTAGATTTTCCTTAGATTTTTTGGAAGTGTCCTTCCTTATCTTTTTGGTAACTTTTGGTTGAGAGTTGATTTTATTCGATATTAGAATGGTTACTACAGCTTGTTTCTTGGGACCATTTGATTGGAAAATTTTTTCCCAGCTTTTGACTTTAAGGTAATGTCTGTCTTTCTCACTGAGGTGCATTCCCTGTATGCAACAAAATGCTGGGTCCTGTTTACATATTCCGTCTGTTAGTTTATGTCTTTTTATTGAGGAATTGAGTGCATTGATGTTAAGATATATTAAGGAATAGTGATTGTTGCTTCCTGTTATTTTTTATGTTATTTTTATATTTGTGTAGCTATCTTATTTTGGGTTTGTTAAAAGAAGATTAATATCTTGCTTTTTCTAGGGTCTAATTTTCCCTCTTTCTGTTAGTGTTCTATTCCTTTGTAGTGCTCGATTTGTGGAAAGATATTGTGTAAATTTGGTTTTATCATGGAATATGTTGGTTTCTCCATCTATGGTAATTGAGAGTTTTACTGGATATGGTAGTTGGGGATGAAGCAGTGTTTTCCTAAGGATCACCTTCCCTAGGTGGCTTTTGGTAAGTGAACAATATGGTAGCCAAGAGGTGGGTGTGGGAAACTTCTCTTAGAAGCTGCTGTTGGGTGCTTGCCCTGTGTGATGTCAACTTAACTCTATCTGAAATTTACCAAAATTCTAGTGCCTGTGACGAATTTCTTTCTTAATTAAATCATCTGAAGTACAAAGATCCTTGTCCAATCCAGATCTTTGAGGTGAGATCTTTAATCTGGACCACACCTTCTGCTGGCAGTCAATTGAAGGACTTAGAAGAAGGAAGCTGTGTCTGTCCTTGCCTGTTTGTTCTCTGCTTGCTATCAAGTCCATTCCTTCACTGGCTTAGGATCTACTCTTTTGGAAATCTGGCATATTCAGCCTTGTGGATTGATAACTATTGGAATATTGGGCCTTCCATTCATCAGCTGCCATTGTTGGACTAGCTGAACCACAGTATGTTAGAGAGTTTAATGAATTTTATCATTTGGACAGGAATAAAAATTCCGAGGGAAGCTGTTGTAGAAGTTTTAGAAATCATATACAGTCTATACAAAATGGAAACTAGCACAAAAGTACGTTTGGCCATTGTATACTGTCACTTCTTAAGAGCCCCACTTTGCTCTATAAGGAACCCTACTTATGTAAATTATATTCAGTGTATCTTATCTGAAATTTTTTAACACAGGAGAAGGACTGGGGTACTGAGGAAAGGTCAGAGTGAGATTCTGGTGGCAATGAAAAAACCCAAAACTTACTGGAAATGAATGGATGATTGGAGCAATTTGAACAAGGATTTGCTGTGGGTCTCATTATGGGATGTAGGTATGTAGGGATATATTTGTTGTTCACATATAAGCAATGGTAAGCACAAATAAAGAAGCCAAAATGGAGAACACTGAGGTTTAGAGAAACAAGAAGCCAGGATGAAGAACGCTCATGCATCTGAAACAGCATCAAGCTCTTGAAGACCGAGGAAAGCAGCGTTGCTTGGGGTTCTAGATGAGACCGCCTATGTGTAGAGGGATCACACATATTTCAGCCTTGGTGACTAGAAACAGTTAGGTGGGTTTCTGGTATGTGTGAGGGTACATACCAGATGGGGATGAATCAAAAGGTCCCACAACTAGGCTAGTTTGAATGGCTGAAGGTCCTGGATGTGGTCCTGCATATGGTAAGGAGCTAGACCAGAATGAGTTTAATTTAGGAAACTTGACTAGTCTCATGTGTGGTATATTAGAGGAATCCATACAAGTGGGATGGTGGGAACTTTGTAGGTGAGGGATGTCACATGGTACTATATTCAGGCAGCACTCCTTGCTCTTTTCTAAAGTAGTATTGGCAGGAAAGACATTTTAGTTAAGAGACACATGGTTTCTTAATCCTCAATTATCAGTCATAATTTTCTTGAAGTAGAAGTCTCTGTCCACAGTGGAAATGATGGAAAGCCACAGCTGCTGTTGTGCTGTTTTAAAGCACTCTTCAAGGTAGACTAAAATTTCGAGTGCTGGTCTAATGCAATTTCAACTAATTTATTATCTAATTCAACTTTGCACTTTGGAAATATAACTGCTTTCTTCCAATTCTCTTAGGCATTTCAAAGACTGAATGTAGATAGCTTCTATACACTGGCACTTCTGACTGAACAGCATCATATGAAAATATTCTTTTATTTAGAATTCCTGAAATAAAAAGACCAATCAAGCTGCAGCGCATTTCCTCTGGTGTGACTGCCCATAGCGGCCAGCATATGTATTTGGCTTCCACCCTTCGGGTGACATTTGAGTAGACTAAAAGTTCCACTCAACTTTGGCAATGAATGTTTCTTTGCAGTTTTTGTGCTGGGTTTGTTTGTTGGCTTTGTTGTGCTTCTTGGGCATTTTTGAAAGTGTACATACTCACTTGAACTTTTCAACAGGATTCTCGGTATGAGGCCGCCACTGTGAAGCAGGGTGTCCAGCAGCAGGTTCCACTTACAGCAAGGCTGCGATAAGAGCAGTTTCAACTGACCCTGGGCTGTCAGTCCACCCACGGATGGAGGCCTTTCAGAAGGCAAGAGAAGACAGAGTAATGAAGTTAATCTATCTATGAAATCAATAGCCTTAAATTCCAGATGCAATGTTAACTCCTTTAAATGTCAATCGCTTCCAGATTACTCAGAAAACACTTTCATGCTTGTGTACCTTAGGGTTGCTCAGGGAAGTAATTATATTTAATCTCAACTAGCAAATTAATTATTGATAGCCTGCCAAATTTAAAACTGATACAAAATAACTATACCTGTATTTAAAAGATCTGTGTGTGTGTGTGTGTGTGTGTAGTGACTACATATACATTTATTTTGAGTGTCTTCATTTGTTTGCTCCCTAGATACATAATGACTGTCTGCTATATATTATTAGCTTCTTGTCTTGCATGGGAAAAGATGCTCTAGTGAGCTTTTGAATACTTGGACCTTTGCTTTATATTGAATTTGCTGGTAAAACTAAAGGAATTCAAAACTTCAGTGAAGGGTCAGCCACAATCTAATTACTTAATTAGAAAATCCTTAAATCAACATGCAATTATCAGAATTAATGCTACCACTCACCCAGTGACCTACTTAAGTAATGTCATCAAAGAGAAATAATTCCAAGATAAACAGGCTCTGCTTCCTAATCTGTTATCAGTTTTGAGCAGAAAATCAACTTCCCCAGAGAACTGCTTTCATTGACAAGGGTGTCAGTACCTCATTAGAAAGTAGGAATTATCAATAACATTGTTCAACTTTTCCCTTTATAAAACCCCAATTTGGATCACCTAAAGGTTATAACGAGAGATGGTTTCTCTATCATCTCCTTCCTCCAGGTTCCTGCCGTGTTTGAGTTCCTGTTATGACTTTTTTGGATGATGAGCTATGATGCAGAATCATAAACCAAATAAACCCTTTCATTCCCAACTTGGTTTTTGTTGTGGTATTTAATAACAGTATCCCTAACTAAGACATCACCCTTTAACAAATTTAACAAAAATTCCACTTTCTCTGAGTACCCTTCACTGAAGGTTTCTCTTCAGAGTGGCCTCTGTATTAAAGAAATTATGACAAGCTTACACAGTTCTGCACTTATTTCATCAAGTGAAAGTTTATCTCTCCATTTAGACAGGAGTGTCTTGAACATAACACAAGAGAGAGAGGGAAATGAAAGAAGGACCAAAGATGTAAATATAGAAAATTTCCAGCATCTCCTTGGCATGGCATTGGAAACATTTCACAACTTCATGATGCACAAAATCCTCCAGTCTGTACTTAAACTTTGATCCAATTCAGGCTTTCCTTGTGAGGCTTTGATAAATGGAGGCAAGGGCAACTGCTTGGGCATTTGGGCAATGTGAGGTAGGAAAATTTCTACCGTAGGTAGCTGGTGGAGCAGAAGAGACAAGCAACTGTACTCTCAGACTATAGGAGTAAAAGTTATGGCTGTGAGCATCTTAGGAATTCTCAGTTACTGGGCCAGCTCTTAGAATAGTTTCTAATGTGCTTCCAAAAGACACAAAAGGCCATCATTAGTTCTTTCCTGAACCTTGGATGCTAGGTTCTAAGAAGCCCTTCAGGGGCCCACAAGACAAAAGGCACCGGGTGGCAGGTGGTTGCAGGCATCCCTGATTTACTACCCTTTCCTATGTCTGTAGTATGTTTGAGTTAATGACACAGCTGAAGGCCTATTTTGCTAGAATACAGTGAGGATCTCTGACAGACAGTTGGAAAATAACATGAGCAAGATCATGGGGGACAGTGGAGATTTTAAGGTGGGATTTTGTATCTGTTGATAAGTTCAAATCAGAGGAGTTTCCTGATGTGGTAGCAGTGTATGAAACTGATTAAAGATAATGTGTTTTTTTGTTGTTGTATTTTGTTTTTGTTTTTTTGAGACACGGTTTCTCTGTATAGCTCTGGCTGTCCTGGAAAGTGCTGGGATTAAAGGCATATGCCATCAAGGGTGGGCAGTGGTGGCACACACCTTTAATCCCAGCACTTGGGAGGCAGAGGAAGAGGCAGGCAGATTTCTGAGTTCGAGGCCAGCCTGGTCTACAAAGTGATTTCCAGGACAGCCATGGCTCTACAGAGAAACCCTGTCTCAAAAAAACCAAAAAAGAAATATAGCTAGAAAGATAATGTGTTTTAAACTGAGTCCCTTGGTCATAAAACAAAATAATTGAATGTCATTTCATTTTCCTTTATCAGAATTCCTAGTTAATAATAAAATCCTTCATTTAACAGATGGAAAACGATTCACTGAGATACACCTCAATTCTTGGATCTTTCAACTTACCACAGATTTTGAAATGTACAGTATAATAAATCACTATGAAGAAAAATAAAATAGTACAGACATTCCTCAGTTCCCAAGCTCTGAGATAAATGCACTGAAGAGTCTGCGTAGGGCATATGGAGAAGCATATGTTCACTCTTTCTCTGAGCTGGGAGAGCTGAGAAAGTGAGATCAGTCTGAAAAAACGACAGAAAGGGAAAATGTGTGTGTGTGTGTGTGTGTGTGTGTGTGTGTGTATCAATGTGTATGTGTCAAATTCTACTATGACATACAGAAAAGAACAAAAATTTACAAATCCATCAAAACTCATACAATTTTGTCCTGGAAAACAGAATAAATACATGGTTGGGTTGTACTAACATTGTATTCGGGTACATGAGTATGTCTGGGCCATGAATTGGCCCCCAAATTCCTCAAATCCTAAAATAATAAGGTTTGACCTTTACTAGTTTATAGAATTTACAAAATACTATGGCATAATCATGAAAAACTTTAGCTCTACTTTAGCTAAATGACTATAAAGTAGCTCATTTATAATTTCTTAAATGTTCTATGTACTCCTGGAATTTAATTCCCAGCACCATATGAATCAGGTGACGGGATGACACTTTTATTTATTTTTTTTTTGATTTTTAATATTTTTATTACATATTTTCCTCAATTACATTTCCAATGCTATCCCAAAAGTCCCCCATAGCACCCCCCACTTCCCTACCCACCCATTCCCATTCTTTTGGCCCTGGCATTCCCCTATATTGGGGCATATAAAGTTTGCAAGTCCAATGGGCCTCTCTTTCCAATGATGGCCGACTAGGCCATCTTTCGATACATATGCAGCTAGAGACAAGAGCTCCGGGGTTCTGGTTAGTACATCATGTTGTTCCAACAATAGGGTTGCAGATCCCTTTAGCTCCTTGGGTACTTTCTCTAGCTTCTCCATTGGGAGCCCTGTGATACATTCAATAGCTGACTGTGAACATCCACTCCTGTGTTTGCTAGGCCCCGGCATCGTCTCACAAGAGACAGCTATATTTGGGTCCTTTCAGCAAAATCTTGCTAGTGTATTGAATGGTGTCAGCGTTTAGAAGCTGCTTATGGGATGGATCCCTGGATACGGCAGTCTCTAAATGGTCCATCCTTTCATCACAGCTACGAACTTTGTCTCTGTAACTCCTTCCCTGGGTGTTTTGTTCCCAATTCTAAGAAGGTGCACAGTGTCCACACTTTGGTCTTCATTCTTCTTGAGTTTCATGCGTTTATCAAATTGTATCTTATATCTTGGGTATCCTAAGTTTTGGGCTAATATCCACTTATCAATGAATACATATTGTATGAGTTCTTTTGTGATTGTGTTACTTCACTCAAGATGATGCCCTCCAGGTCCATCCATTTGGCTAGGAATTTCATAAATTCATTCTTTTTAATAGCTGAGTAGTACTCCATTGTGTAAATGTACCATAATTTCTGTATCCATTCCTCTGTTGAGGGACATCTGGGTTCTTTCCAGCTTCTGGCTATTATAAATAGGGCTGCTATGAACATAGTGGAGCATGTGTCCTTTTTACCGGTTGGGACATCTTCTGGATATATGCCCAGGAGAGGTATTGCTGGATCCTCCAGTAGTACTATGTCCAATTTTCTGAGGAACCGCCAGACTGATTTCCAGAGTGGTTGTACAAGCTTGCAATCCCACCAACAATGGAGGAGTGTTCCTCTTTCTCCACATCCTCGCCAGCATCTGCTGTCACCTGAATTTTTGGTCTTAGCCATTCTGACTGGTGTGAGGTGGAATCTCAGGGTTGTTTTGATTTGCATTTCCCTGATGATTAAGGATGTTGAACATTTTTTCAGGTGTTTCTCTGCCATTCGGTATTCCTCAGGTGAGAATTCTTTGTTCAGTTCTGAGCCCCATTTTTTAATGGGGTTATTTGACTTTCTGGAGTCCACCTTCTTGAGTTCTTTATATATATTGGATATTAGTCCCTTATCTGATTTAGGATAGGTGAAGATCCTTTCCCAATCTGTTGGTGGTTTTTTTGTCTTATTGATGGTGTCTTTAGCCTTGCAGAAGCTTTGTAGTTTCATGAGGTCCCACTTGTCAATTCTCGATCTTACAGCACAAGCCATTACTGTTCTATTGAGGAATTTTTCCCCTGTGCCCATATCTTCAAGGCTTTTCCCCACTTTCTCCTCTATAAGTTTCAGTGTCTCTGGTTTTATGTGAAGTTCCTTGATCCACTTAGACTTGACCTTAGTACAAGGAGATAGGAATGGATCGATTCGCATTCTTCTACATGTTAACAACCAGTTGTGCCAGCACCATTTGTTGAAAATGCTGTCTTTCTTCCACTGGATGTTTTTAGCTCCCTTGTCGAAGATCAAGTAACCATAGGTGTGTGGGTTCATTTCTGGGTCTTCAATTCTATTCCATTGGTCTATTTGTCTGTCACTATACCAGTACCATGCAGTTTTTATCACAATTGCTCTGTAGTAGAGCTTTAGGTCTGGCATGGTGATTCCACCAGAGGTTCTTTTATCCTTGAGAAGAGTTTTTGCTATCCTAGGTTTTTTGTTATTCCAGATGAATTTGCAGATTGCACTTTCTAATTCGTTGAAGAATTGATTTGGAATTTTGATGGGGATTGCATTGAATCTGTAGATTGCTTTTGGCAAGATAGCCATTTTTACAATGTTGATCCTGCCAATCCATGAGCATGGGAGATCTTTCCATCTTCTGAGATCTTCTATAATTTCTTTCTTCAGGGACTTGAAGTTTTTATTATACAGATCTTTCACTTCCTTAGTTAGAGTCACGCCAAGATATTTTATATTATTTGTGACTATTGAGAAGGGTGTTGTTTCCCTAATTTCTTTCTCAGCCTGTTTATTCTTTGTGTAGAGAAAGGCCATTGATTTGTTTGAGTTAATTTTATATCCAGCTACTTCACCGAAGCTGTTTATCAGGCTTAGGAGTTCTCTGGTGGAATTTTTAGGGTCACTTATATATACTATCATATCATCTGCAAAAAGTGATATTTTGACTTCATCTTTTCCAATTTGTATCCCTTTGATCTCCTTTTGTTGTCGAATTGCTCTGGCTAGGACTTCAAGTACAATGTTGAATAGGTATGGAGAAAGTGGACAGCCTTGTCTAGTCCCTGATTTTAGAGGGATTGCTTCAAGCTTCTCACCATTTACTTTGATGTTGGCTACTGGTTTGCTGTAGATTGCTTTTATCATGTTTAGGTATGGGCCTTGAATTCCTGATCTTTCCAAGACTTTTATCATGAATGGGTGTTGGATCTTGTCAAATGCTTTTTCCGCATCTAACGAGATGACCATGTGGTTTTTCTAAGAGGAAAACTCATAGCTCTGAGTGCCTCCAAAAGGAAACTAGAGAGAGCACACATTAGCAGCTTGACAACACACCTAAAAGCACTAGAACAAAAGGAAGCAAATTCACCCAAGAGGAGTAGACGGCAGGAAATAATCAAACTCAGGGGTGAAATCAACCAAGTGGAAACAAGAAAAACTATTCAAAGAATCAACCAATCAAGGAGCTGGTTCTTTGAGAAAATCAACAAGATAGATAAACCCTTAGCCAGACTCACTAGAGGGCACAGGGAAAGCATCCTAATTAACAAAATCAGAAATGAAAAAGGAGACATAACAACAGATCCTGAAGACATCCAAAACACCATCAGATCCTTCTACCAAAGGCTATACTCAACAAAACTGGAGAACCTGGATGAAATGGAGAAGTTCCTAGACAGATACCAGGTACCAAAGTTGAATCAAGATCAGGTTAATGATCTAAACAGCCCTATATCCCCCAAAGAAATAGAAGCAGTCATTAATAGTCTCCCAACTAAAAAAAGCCCAGGACCAGATGGGTTTAGTGCAGAGTTCTATCAGACCTTCAAAGAAGATCTAATCCCAGTTCTTCACAAACTATTCCACAAAATAGAAACAGAAGGTACTCTACCCAACTCATTCTATGAAGCCACAATTACTCTGATACCTAAACCACAAAAAGACCCAACAAAGATAGAAAACTTCAGACCAATATCCCTTATGAATATTGATGCAAAAATCCTCAATAAAGTTCTTGCTAACCGAATCCAAGAACACATCAAAACAATCATCCATCCTGACCAAGTAGGTTTCATCCCAGGGATGCAGGGATGGTTCAATATACGGAAATCCATCAACGTAATCCAGTATATAAACAAACTCAAAGACAAAAACCACATGGTCATCTCGTTGGGATGACACTTTTAATCTCAGCACGCACACACTGTGGGGATGACACTATACTCTCAGCACACACACACAAGTGTGGGGATGACACTGTAATCTCAGCACACACACACAAGTGTGGGGATGACACTGTAATCTTAGCACACACACACTGTGGGGATGACACTATACTCTCAGCACACACACACACTTGTGGGGATGAAACTGTAATTTCAGCACACACACACTGTGGGGATGACACTGCAATCTTAGCACACACACAAAATGTGGGGATGACACTATACTCTCAGTACACACACACACACACACACACAAGTGTGGGGATGACACTGTAATCTCAGCACACACACACTGTGGGGATGACACTGTAATCTCAGCACACACACACAAGAGTGGGGATGACACTGCAATCTCAGCACACACACAATGTGGGGATGACACTATACTCTCAGTACACACACACACACACACACAAGTGTGGGGATGACACTGTAATCTCAGCACACACACAATGTGGGGATGACACTGTAATCTTGGCACTTGCGGGGACCAGAAATTCATGCTTGCCTTTTGCTGTATAGCAATTTCATGGTCATTTTAGGGTACAAGAGATCTTTTCTCCCAAAAGCTCTCAACTAAGGACTGATGCTAGGAGTTGTTTAGGTATATGTTCCAGAACCCTTATTCTTTTGGTTTAATAACTAGAACTGTAGCAAAAAATGTATTTTGCATTATTTTTCTACTCCAAGTCTCACAGATGCCACCCAAAGACAAAAAACTACTGGTAATTAAGGAATGATGAGGGCTAAGGAAATGATCTTTCCCAGGGAAGAGCTCCCTGATTTTATCCAATAACAAGTGGTCAGTCCCAAAACATATAAGTAAAACTAAAGGGACTGAGCAGTTTGTATTTATATGTTTAGATATACACTAACACTCACTTACACACACAAACAAACACACACACGAGACAATAACAATTAAAAAAGTCAGTGATTTCTACAGAAAATGGGTGGGGAGCATAAATGGGAAATACTGGAAAGAGGAAGGGATGAAAGAAAAATTATGTAATTATGTTTTAATTTTTAAAAATAAGAAAATAATTAAAACTATAATGTATTGACATTTAAAAACCAAACAAAAACCAAAACCCAAAGATCTGCAATGCTTAAGTTCAGCAAGTCTTTCAATAATTGTCTTGAAAGATGGCCCAAGTCTCTGCTTCACTATCTTCTTTCCCAGTGTTCCTCCACTTAGAAAATAAATGACTTCCACTTGTATCTTTTTACTAGAGTCTCTTTGTCAAGAATATTCAAGTTGGAGCCAGGCAGTGGTGGCATATACCTTTAATCCCAGCACTTGGGAGGCAGAGGCAGGCGGATTTCTCAGTTCGAGGCCAGCCTGGTCTACAAAGTGAGTTCCAGGACAGCCAGGGCTATACAGAGAAACCCTGTCTTGAAAAAAACCAAAAATAAATAAATAAATAAAACAAAACAACAGCAACAGTAACAACAAAAGAATATTTAAGTTGGGATATAAATGAAGATAATGTATATATCAATCCTTGTTTTAAGAATACTGAGCACATACTCCAAAGACCTTTAGTTACTAGATTTTTGGCTGCTTTAAATCCAGGTTCAACCAATGTTCATTCCTGATTTCAAACCAATGCTCATTCCTTTACTTCATGTTGTCCCTCATTAAGCTTGATGGATATTTTGTAGATAAGTTGCATTTTCTGGCATAGAAGATGTTTGGTTCCATTCAAACCTTCTGATTAAAGATATCAAGTTTTGAACCCCAGACTGAGTCAGGTCTTAGGGTTATGTCCCAAATTGGAGACATGTTACTTAAGATACAGGAAATGATTTCAGCCAGATGGTTTCTGGCATGTATCACTGGGAGAAATTTATACCAGAAAGCATAAGGTACATTATTCAGAGAACAAAGTCAAAAACATAACTCAAGACAAGGTGAAGGCCATAGTCCTAGTGGGGAGTGGAGAGCAGGATCATGGAAGTCCCAGAATTATGACTCTTCATTTTCTTTAACTTATCTTTCAGAATCTTTCAAAGAAAAAAGCAAAGGAAACTTTTAAAGTCACCATGCCATCTTTCTCCAAGAAGATAATTTTTAATTTGGGTGACACTCATCTGCATAGAGATATGTAGACTTGACTTAGCAGTCAAGCTAGCTTTGCCCACTAACATAGATTTACATTCTTTAAAAAAAATGCTATGTTTGTGCATCCCCATACCTGTGTAGGGAATTATACTTGGGGTTTGATCATGCTAGGAAAAACTCTACCAACTATATTCTCTAGCTCTCTTCTCTAGGGGTTTTAATCCCCTAGCATTATGGACAATACTATTTAAATGTTAGGGAAATTCAGGGTGTATGTATTTGTTCCCCTTTTGTCCATATAGCATGAACCAAGAGGTAAAGACAAGAAAAAGTAAACAAGTGTTTTTAAGGATAATTAATTTTAATTTTTATAAATAATGTAACATTTCAATAATGAGTTTAGGGGTGAGTTCATAAAACAGTAGAGACCAGTAGTCATTGGCTATCCCCTTTCAGCAGCCATGTTATCTTTCTGGAGACAATGGCTACTATCAGTCCCTGACATCAGATAAGACCCTATTACTGAGAGTTCCAGAGAGGTGTTTTGTTTTGTTTTGTTTTGTTCTGTTTTTGACATCACACATCTGATAAGTGTGGACGTCCAGTGGGAAACCAGTTCAATTTTCTTTCCATGTTATCAGCTTTGTAGTAGATACTCTTAACAAGTTTAGATAATTGATAAACTCTTCTACCTTCTGAAATAGAAAGCTCTTTACTGTACAGTTTCTATGAATGGCTGCCTAGTGGATATTAAATGTGGTATGTGGCTTGGAGGCAAGTTAGCTAATTGAATTATCATATCCCCTTCCCCCGTATGAATATCCTGGAAGGTAGGAGAAGATATTTTTTGATAGAGAAAAAAACAATACTCTTCTGTGGAATTTTAAGTAGCTAAATAAAATTATAAAATATTTGTCTCAACTTATTCATCAAACACTAAATGAAACAGAAGCTCATGCAGGTTAACTTATTTTCCAAGATCAAAAAACAAAACAATTACAGAAGACACATTGTCTACTGTGAAAACCTGTAGTTGTCTGTATGGTCACAGTGCAGTCTGAATTTCTCTATTAGTCACATAATATTTTTAAAGTTATAATAGAAGAGGAAACATAAACCTTAAGATATCCATCCACTCATCCACGCCCACCCCCACCCATCTATCTTATCTATCTATCTATCTATCTATCTTATAAATCTATCCTATCTTATCTATCTACCTATCTATCTATCTACCAATCCAACCATCTATCCACCCATCAATCCTCCTGTCTATTCACCTATCTAACCATCATCCATCCATCTATCCTTTTATCTGAAATTCCTAGTCATCTGACATTTTTAGTTCTTTTAATAATTATTAAACATACTGCCTTTAGCATTGAAAATTTTTTCAAAGCTCCAGCTATTGTCTACCGAGCCTCCAGAACAGCTACATAAAAGCTCTTAGTGCTCTTCCCCTAGATGGCTCCGGACTTGCACTTGGCATGTCAGAGTATACAGTCTCTCAGTGCTTTTCCTCAATGCTATGTAAAAGCTTGCCATCAACAGTAAGGAGACTATTAAAATATTTTATATTAAAACATACATACATAATTTCCCCATCCCTTTCCTAGGAGACAGATTTTGTCCTCCTCTTTAGAAGTTCTATTCTGAGGATATTAGAAGAAACCAGCTAATTAAAATCACACTATCCATATCTGAAATCTACTATGCATATCGAATCTCAGCAAATTCACTTAAGCTCTTGCTCTCTTACCTCTTATACTCTTGTTCCCTTGTTCCTCATTTTTCCCCTCCCCTTTCGCCCTCTCTCCACACGGCCATTGCCACCCTCTGCTTCTGTATTCTTCTCTCTCTCTGCCTTTCTACAATAAATGCCTTAAGACCAAAAAAAAAAAAAAATCTCAGAAAGTTCATATTGTACTTTGCACCAAATTGTTCATTCATTCATTCATTCATTCAACTACTATACACTGGCTGACTTCTAGACTAGGGAGACAGAAGAATACCAATTATGGGATTTGGAAAAGGATTCATTCTATTTTAAATGATTATATAAATAAAGCTAAAATTATAGTTATAGAAGTTGAACAGAGGATAGGCAAACTAAGATAAAGTAATAGTACCAAACTAATCTTTGGAGTTGAAAGGCTTCCCTACAAAAGTCAGCTGAGCAGAGGATGTGAGGGCAAATGGGCATTCCTTCACTAAATAAAGATGAAGAGGTAGCAAGGGCAGGTGGAAAAGGCAATTTCGAAGAGCACACATCAAATTGTGATGGTTCTCAAAGAATTTGGGGATGAGAAATAAAAAAAACCCACATGTACATGACTTTTGTAGATCATGCTAACTAAGTATGTGTATCCATGTGTGTGTATCTGTGTGTGTGTAGTACATGGTATGGTACATAGATGGTATGGTAAATGTATATGTACATGTGTATGGTATTCACTGGAAGACTGGAAGTCATAGGTATGAAAAAATAAAGTTTGAGTTTGAAAAATTTGTTTGGGTTTGAAAAGTTTGGGCTATAGTTTAGAAAATAATGAAAATAAAAGTTGACACAAAAAAACTATAGAAAACTTGCACAGTGAAGTTCAGAGTGTAATGTAGTGGTAGAGAGCTTGACATGCTCAGCTTTATCTAGAAAAAGTGAAGCTAGGATGTCAAAGCAGTCATTGCAGTATTGATGAGAGAGATTATGGTGGTTTGGACTAAGGTGAGAGTGGCTTTGTGGATGGTAGATTAAAGGCTAAACATCATGGAGACCTAACAAGAGGGTGGAAATGTAGGAGGAAAAGAGGCTCTAGATGCTCTCCTAAGGATCTGGCCTACACAACTGAGTACTTACCATTAGCTAATACAAGGCTCGAGAGAAGAGAATCAGTTTCAAAGGGACAGTGTCTGTAATATCCGGTATATACATCAAGACAATATTCAGGTACATTGATATCTATGAGTCTAGAGTCTTTGAATAGAGTATAATTGATTTTAATAGAATGGAATACAAAAGAAGTGCAGTGGACCACAGAGCATCACTTTTTAAAAGTTACATGATAGCTGTGCATTGGTGGTATATACCTCTATTCTCAGCACTTGGGAGACAGAGGCAGGCAGAACTCTCTGAGTTCAAGGCTATCCTAGTCTACAGCGTGAGTTGTAGGACAGCCAACCATACATAGAGAGACACTGTTTCACAAAGTAAAACAAAAGGAAAAGGTGCATGATAGAACACTGAAGATATTTATTATCTCAGGGTCAGGCCTGCAGACATGATATAAGAAGAGACATAAAAGCTGTAACAAGAAAGAAAGGTAGAAATTGGTGGGATGTCTCAAGATGGTGGAAGTCAACAATAGTACTGTGTGGTTCTCAAGTTGGTATCATAATTTAGTTTGCTGTATTGTATCAAGGAAAGGAATTTTTAATAAACAGAATTCTCTTAAGTAAAAGCACAACAGAAAACAAGCTCTGCAGTGGAGGAGTGACTAGCCTAGAATCAGAATATTGTGACAGCAGAGAAGACAATAACCAGCAGAAATGAATGCCCTGTTTATTCATGACAACTGTGCCACTCATGTTCAGAGTGCAAAGGAAGACTTGAAAATTACTTGGAGGTTTTCAAATAGTTTAATTAAGATTCAACTTTAGGAATTATAAAACAAAAAAGAAGCATTAGAAGGAAACAGTATAAATTACTATGGTGGATAATCTTGGTTGTCAACTTGAACACATCTGGAATCAAGTAAAATCCAAGCATTTCCGTACACCTGTGAGGAATTACTTTTCACTGCATCATTTAAAGTGGAAAACCCCATCCTAAATTGGGACCGTATCTTCTCATGGCAATTTACATAAAATGGCACAGAAGAAGGAAACTTTGCTCTTTGACTGCTTCCTCTCACTCTCACTGGCAAGTTTATCTCTCCTGCTGCTGAGACATCCCTTCACTGGCCTTAGAACCTACTTTATCTGTAGTGAAGAGATTGGAGATCAGCTGAGACACCAATCCTTTTTGACTAACTCAAAACAACTCTCAGATTTTTGGCCTCTCTATTGGAACTAGCCAGACTACAGTCTATAAAACCCACAATAAATCTTCTATTAGTATATATAGATTCATTCTACCAGGTCTATTTCTCTAGAGATCCCTGACTACTACAATTACCAAGACAGTATTATTTTTTGAAGATTTATATGAAATCACTATATTATCATGGTTTGACCTTGTTGGGGAGATAGTCACCAGTTGATTTAGCCTTGTCTACTATGAAACTGATTATTATAAGTCATCTACAGTGTTGGCTTGTGCCATTGAGACAGAGCTTAAATGTAGTTTATTTTACATAATGCTTTGGAAATATATTAATTTTCCTAAAAACATGTCTTCAGAACAGTATTACCAGAGCTTGGGAGAGCATAAAAATTATTTTTACTTATTATGTCCCTCACAGTAACCTTATAGACAAGTTTATTTTCTATATAACTTTCTGCATTTTCATTCTGTTTGGGTTTTCTTATTTTTCCTTCCTCTATTCTAACTTCTAGCCTACATTTAATTATCTTAACACTTAAGAAAGCTGATTCAAGACTTTCCTGAAATAATGTACAGGTAGAAAATAAATAGATGTCATATTTATTAAGATGTTGGACTGGCAAAGTGGCTCAGCAACAAACTGTACTTGCCACCAAGACTGAGAATGTATTTAATTCCCAGAAACACATGGGAAGGAGGAAGGAGAAAATGGACTCTACAAGTTGTCTGACTTCCATAAGAAAGTTGAGACCTCCCATGCTCATGTACTGGGAGGATTAATATAGTAAAAATGGCGATTTTATCAAAAGCAATCAACAGATTCAATGCAATCCCCATCAAAATTCCAACTCAATTCTTCACAGAGTTAGAAAGAACAATTTGCAAACTCATCTGGAATAACAAAAAACCTAGAATAACAAAACTATTCTCAACAATAAAAGAGCCTCTGGTAGAATCACCATGTCTGACCACAAGCTGTACTTCAGAGCAATTGTAATTAAAAACTGCATGGTATAGGTACAGTGACAGCCAGGTAGATCAATGGAATGGAAATAAAGACTCAAAAAGGAACCCACACACCTATGTCATTTTATCTTTGACAAAGAAGCTAAAACCATCCAGTGGAAAAAAAGAGCATTTTCAACAATTGGTGCTGACTCAACTGGTGGTTAGCATATAGAAGGAGGCAAATCGATCCATGCTTATGTCCTTGTACAAAACTCAAGTACAAGTGGATCAAAGACCTCCACATAAAACCAGATACTCTAAAACTAATAGAAGAGAAAGTGGGGAAGAGCCTCGAGCACATGAGCAGAGAGGAAAATTTTCTGAACAGAAACACCAAGAGTCTATGCTCTAAGATCAAGAATTGACAAATGGGACCTCATAAAATTGCAAAGCTTCTGTAAGGCAAGAAAGACTGTCAATAGGACCAAAAAAGGGCAACCAACAGATTGGGAAAAAATCTTTACCAATCCTACATCTAAAATAAGGCTAATATCCAATATATACAAAGAACTCAAGAAGTAAGACCCCAAAGAACCAAATAACCCTATTAAAAATGGTGTACAGAGCTAAGAACAATTCTCAACTGAGGAATACCGAATGGCTTAGAAGCACCTAAAAAATGTTCAACATTCTTAATCATCAGGTAATGCAAATGAAAACAACCCTGAGATTCCACCTCACACCAGTAAGAATGGCTAAGATCAAAAACTCAGGGGACAGCAGATACTGGCTAGGATGTGGAGAAAGAGGAACACTCCTCCATTGCTGGAGGGACTGCAAGCTGGTACGACGACACTGGAAATCAGTCTGGCAGTTCCTCAGAAAATTGGACACAGTTCTATAGGAAGATCCAGCAATACCTCTCCTGGGAATATACCCAGAAGATGTTCCAACTTGTAATAAGGACACATATTCCACTATGTTCATAGCAGCCTTATTTATATTAGCCAGAATCTGAAAAGAACCGAGATGTCCCTCAACAGAGGAATGGATACAGAAAATGTGGTACATTTACACAATGGAGTACTACTCAGCTATTAGAAACAATGAATTTATGAAATTCTTAGACAAATAGATGGATCTGGAGGATAACATTCAAAATGAGGTTACCCCATCACAAAAGAATATACATGGTATGTACTCACTGATAAGTGGATATTAGCCCAGAAGCTCAGAATCCTTCTTAGAATGGGGAACAAAATACCCATGGAAGGAATTACAGTGCCAATGTTCATAGCAGAGACTGAAGCAATGACCATCCAAAGACTGCCCCACTTGGGGGTCCATTCCATAAACAACCACCAAACCCAGACACTATGGCAGATGCCAACAAGAGCTTGCTGACAGGAGCCTGATATAGCTGTCTCCTGAGAGGCTCTGCCATTGCCTGGAAAATAAAGTCGTGGATGCTCACAATCATCCATCCTTGAACAGAGTACAGGGTTCCCAATGAAGAAGCAAAAGAAAGTAAAAAATGAGCTGAAGGGGTTTGCAGCCCCATAGGAGGAACAACAATATGAACGAACCAATAGCTCCAGAGTTCCCTGGGCTAAACCTCCAATGAAAGAAAACACATTGTGGGACTTGTGGCTCTAGCTGTATATGTAGCAGAGGATTGTCTAGTCGGTCACCAATTGGAGGGGAGGCCCTTAAACCTGTGAAGGTTCTATGCCCAGTATAGGGGAATGCCAGGGCCAAGAATGGGAATGGGTGGGTTGGGTAGCAGTGGGAGTGGGAGGGGATAGGAGATTTTCGGAGGGGAAACTAGGAAAGGGGATATTTGAAATGTAAATAAATATCTAATAAAAAAGGAAAAGAAAGTTGTGGCCTGTCTCATCACTTGCACGAATAAAGAAACAAGCAAATAAATAAGATAAAATAAATCAATTACTATGAAATTTCATAAAATTAGTTATCTCAGTGATTTCTTTCCTCCATTTTCTCTTTTCTTTAAATAAACTTTCTTATAAGATGAAACTAACATGTTTTCAGTTGTTATTGTCTAACACATATATTTTCCAGAACCTTTTTGTTGCAGAATACTGTTTTCAAGAAGAATTTGAGGTAAAAGAGAAGAAGAGGTAGCTGGCTTAAGTGTGGAAAGTGGATTGAAAGGGAATGACTTGTGACCCCCCCCCCACTGCCATGCCTGGCAAATGCAAATCAATAATGATTTCTTTTTAAATCATTTTTCTTGATGCCCAGATTCTATCATTGTTCTAAGCATGCTGGGCTGTATGACACAAGCATCAAACCTTTCTCAGCACATCATATGACCCAGCAGAGACCAGCTGTCAGAATTTGAGGGATGCAGAGGGATGCAGGGAAAGGGTGACCATATCATACTTTGCAGGAAAATTCAGGCCTAAGGAGTTCCACAAGAAGAAACAAGAAAAAGTTCTAAAGTGGAGAATGATGAACAAATACAAGTTAATAGTTGCCAAGCCCTATTCACGCATCAAGGACAGTGAGGTAAAATGGAGCAGAGAAAAATGATGGGTGCTTGGCAAACAAGGCACAGAGGTACAAAACAAGCAAATTTAGGATTTGGGGGAGAAAAGGCACATATGTTAAATAACACATGTTAAATAACAGGAATATGGAAAAAGTTCATTACAATGATTTGGGGAGGAAGGCTGGCTTTGAGAGGAGTTTTGAGACTATTTTTACTGGCCATGATAAGGCCAGGCAAGACTGAGGACTAAGAATAGGCAAAATAAAAAACTCAGAAACTCCTATCTTTTAAGCATTTATGAACGATGCTTGTATAAGGTGTTCTAAGGAAAGGGGAGAAAGGACAAGCCACTATCAGAGTAGATAACTCAAGAAATGTAGAAAGGTGGACATAAAATGCTAGGGAAAAAGCTAGCACTCCCCCAGAATATGGAGGTACAATAATTTCAAAAGAGGTTGTAAATCAAGCCATTAAAGAACAAAGAACAGAGAAAACTGACTTGCTTCTTGCTTGCTTTTTGCTTATTTTTTTAACTTAATGAATTAAAATTGTATTCATAAGAAATATTGAAGATACAGATAAAAACAAAACCACATGTAAAGTCCCTCCAGAGATAAAAACTAAAATGCCTCCTTGGTCTAACCCCTCTGGCATCTGATGGGCATTTGCTTTATGTGCACTGTTTTGCAATGCTCTATGTATAATGGAATTGTACAGCCCAGTGATTCTCCATTGTATCCAACCTTCTAGTAACTGTTGCTTACTAGGAAACATGACTTGCCTTATCCAGAGAGTTTCGGGCACCTATCAATTACCTCAAATCTCCCTTGGAAAGACACACTGTAGACCAGTATGTGAGGGACCAAGCAGAGTTGAATAATCAAAAGGACACTTTGCCCAGTGAATAACAGGAAGACTGTTGGGGAATTCTTCAGGCATACATGTTAACATCTACTCTGAGTGATTTTCCCTTGAAAGGTGCTTTTGTCAAGACTAACTCAAGTGTAATAGGAATTGCTTGTGGACCTCATCTCCAGCTTCTTTTTCTTCAGAAATTTCTGTTTGCATCAGACAGCACCTTTCTCTCTACAAAGTGCCTAGGTACCCAATAAAGGTTCACAGAGGCTAAGAGGTGATAGGTATGAGACATTTACACCATGTCTGCTACACATATTGCTTCAGTTGGGGCTGGCTTGAATAACCCAATTAATTATAAATCACAATGATTTATAGTTGTCATATATCTTTAAAAATCAATTGTTTTATTGATTCCTTACTGGTCTATTGTTATAACTAGCCTGTAAGTGATTTTTTCCAATAGCAGTATAGAATGTTAATTTTCCATTTTCTCTTTTAAACAATACTTTAATAAATATCATACATATAAAACTTCAATAGCATCTCCACTTTATCCCTAACAGTGGATTTCTAGAAGTGGATTTCCAAAGACATTTTTAAGGTTTCAGCACAGGCTACTAACATGGTCCCAGAAAGCTGGCACCAGACACCATTTTACACTGGGAATGAACAAGGACTTTCAGGACCAAATTGTTCTGTTAGAGTGATAGATAGTTTACTAACAGAAGCAGAAAGACAGAAACTTCTTGTTTCATTTATATTTGGGTATAGAAAAAATAGACAATAAATATAAAAATTAACTATTTGAAAGGTAAAGTCATTTCTGTGATTACTTCCCTAGTTGAGCTGAACTAAGCAGAGCTGAAAATAAAAAATTACGGAGTCTCACCCAATGGGGGATGGGTGGCTCCAAAGGAAAACATGTGCAGACAGGAGAGAACTAACATGCTCATATGAATATGCAATATGAACTTGGGGAGATGGTGACAACATGCATCAGAACTTCATAGGAGAAGCACTGAGGGGGCAGGTAGACACAGGTCCCCACCTCTAACCAACATACATCAAGACTGCAGTCAGATCAACATAATCTCCATTAGCTATTCATGATATTTTATTCTCAGAAACAAAGAAAAGGCATTTGTCCAATGATATATTCTTCAAAGAATCAAACTGCCATGCTACATAATGCCACAAAATGTCATCAGATTTTTTGGAAGTACATTTTATACTGTGAATGCTTTTTCTGACTTTTAAGTGTTGTTAATTAAATAATAAAAATGAAAGATCTTGTTCATAATTACAAAAGTTAGTCCTCTCAACTTCTAAGACTCTGAGTTAAGATAAATTGACTATATAGTTTTGCTGTCTATATCACATAATTAGGTGCAGAACTGTCAAATCCCCAATCATAGATCAAGAATGAATTTTTAAATAGCTAGGTAATTAGCTTCAATAGAATGAAGTTCTCAAAATCTACCTTTTTCCCATTATATAACTTAAGTTATGAATTAGAGGAATGGTTATGAGTGTTATGACTTTGATTTGGGGGTTTAAAAATCGTGGAATTATCCATTTCCTCAGTTCTTGTCAAATTCCTTTTGTAAGACCCCAGCAAACCCAAGAAGCAAATTTGTAAAATTTGTAAAAGAATCACAGATTTAGAGCATGTGGAATTTGGAAGTTCTCACCGGAGGAGAGAAGGGTAGAACTGTGATATGCACGAAATCCAGTGTAATGGCTGGTTAAACAATGGAGTTAAGGAATTTGAAGCTGATTCATCGACACCGTGCTGAAAAGTCCTGGGGAAACAAAAATAATTATTGTAGAATATGCAGGAATCATTAACTATGGAGAGCACTGACTTTGGAAATTAGCTCAGTTTTTACAAGCCAACTTATTTTTATATAAAATGGTGTCATTTTATTGATGACAATTCATCCACCAAAACAACAACAGAAACACACACACACACACACTCAAACCAAGAATCAAGAATTAGAATTTTAATACCCTTACATAGAGAAAGGTATAGTTATGCCATTACTATTTAATTTTAGAAGTTCACATTATGAAATTTGTCAAAGATAGATGCCCACATAAATTACAATGAATATAATCTATGATTCTTACAACTAGTATACTTGTATTTCATACAGCTTTAATCAACTTACACTAAGTAAGTGCTATCATTTGTGATATTTGCTTCATTAATGTAAACACATTTAACATGAGGTATATTTTTAACCCTCAAAGTGATTTTATATACATTAGACAATAGGTACAAACTTACAATTAACTTTATATGTTTTTAATGGCCCAGAGAGAGTTTTCAAGAGAAACTAAATTGGGAAATAGATTATCATGATTTAAAATATAGAATACTTTTTCCAGAATATCTTGTCTACAGTCACCTTTTGGAGATGACTAATATTTTTCTAAGTTGGTTCAAATTCAACTATAGCTCTTGATCTAATAAGGAAGGATTTGACACACAAGTACATAGTGGATAGCTTGGCTAAATAAAATTTTATAACTAGACTACATATTTGCCCACTTCATGTTAGGAGTAAAGGCTTTTAAAGATAGAATTGTTTGAAGTGGTATTTTCCATATAATGAAGTAGCGATATTGTCTTTTTTAAAAATAAAATATAGTTACATCACTTTCCACTTTCTCTCTCATAATGCAGTCATTGATGGATGGATCTCGAGGAATACAGCCACAACAGATACATCACAGAAGGGTAGGCAGAAAGACGTTAAGAGCCAAAGGAACAGAAAGTCTGCTGTATTTCCTAGAAATGATAGCCTAAACAAATAAGACCTAAAAAATGACAATATCGATGGACAAGCTTGCACATAAGGTAAAACCTGGTCAAAATACAATACAACTTTGTTGTGAAAAACACCATCCCTATTGCCTCAAGCCACCATCTTGCATTTCGTATTGTCATATTTCCTAAATTTGGCTTTTATCTCCTCTCATTGTCTTGCAGAAATGAATTGTCTTTGAATAAGTCTACTTGGGAGATTTGTCTTTAGAAAACCACTATGACATCATTTCCTTAAACCCCTTTTGCTTTAGCTTCACTAAATTTCAGATCAGAGAAACAGTTGTCAAAGTCAGGTATATATACTTACTCAATGCAATCCAAAAAGGGAAAGAAAATGACAGACAGAGGCTAGCTCAATACCAGGGTGTGCTTTTTTAAGGGTTTCTCATTTGTACTAGCAATGAGGAATCCCTGAAGAATTTAAAGCCCCCGACTCCTGCTTGTCACCCCTCACACAGCTCATCTTACACCCTTCCCCTTCTTCTCTAAGAATGAGCAGCACCCCTGGGTATCCCTGCAACATGAAAAATCAAGTCACTACAGAACTAGGTGCATCCTCTCCCACTTTGGCCAGACAAGGTGGCTCAGTTAAGAGAACAGGACCCACAAGCAGGCAACAGATTTAGGGACAGCCCCTGCTCTAATTGTTGGAGGAACTCTAGGAAGATCAAGACAGACCTGCACATCTGCTACATATTTGCAGGGGATTTGGTCAAGCCAGTGCTTGGTCTTTGTTTGGGGTTTTTCATCTCTGGGGAGTCCCCAACGATCCAGTTTAATGACTATATTGGTCTTCCTGTGGAGTTCCTCTGGGTCCCTCAATCTTTCCCCCGCAACTCTTCCACGAGAATTCCTGAGATCCACAGCCAAACACTGGAATATTGGAGTTTCATGTCTTATAATACAGGGTTCAATAGCAGTAAGGGATATAGATTGGAAGAGATTAAGGATAAAACAACAAAGATATGGTACTAGATCAGCGAGAAGAGCCTAAACTAGGAGACAAGCGTAAATCCTAAATTAATAGAAAGAGCAAGTCATTCTTTTATGACAAGGGATTTAAGATGAGTGTGACAATAGGAGCAAAGGTGAGTGTAAAGGAGTAGCCTAGAGAAACTCACAGAAATTTCACTTAAATTTAGTCACAGAGTTCCATGGACATTTGAAATACATCTAAAGAGAGGCATAGAGTAAGAACTTGAGTTTCCTGGTCCAGTATATACAAAAGAATTCTGATTTGAAGATACCCATGTGGAAGTCATCACACATGAGTAGATGAATTCACCCACTGAAAGAGTGTGAGATGAAAAGATATCCAAGGGCAGATCTTTGGACCAGCCTTTAAAGCGTGACATGAAAAAAAGAAGTAGCAAAATGAAACCACAGAGAAAAAAAAAATCAGAGAAAAGGAAAAGAGCCAGGAGGAAATTATGTTAGGAGGCTGGGAAGAAGATGGCCAACAATGTCCACAGCTGCAGAGAAGGTAAACAGAAGGGAGTGAGTCACAGCATGAATGTGAATACCATTGTCCTTGTTTGTTTAGCTGGATAGAGGGAGAAATGAAGCTGCAGTGATTGAGCCAGTGATAGGACACACAGTGAGTGAAGGGATCTGAATGCAAACATAACAGTGGAGGAAAAATGCTTCTAATAATGGAAAAAAGTCAGGGGCACTAGGCATTAGGTAGATGTTATACTTCAAAGACTAGGGTCACAGAATGGTAAAACTTATCAGAATAGCTGAAAAGATGTCCTCTCGCTGAGAAAAGACACAGCTATCAAAGGCATAGCATGAGATGTAGGGGTAAACTGGGTTGAAAAGGTTTATTAGGAACGGACATGGAAAGCCTCCCACCTACAGTCTGTCATGCCCGAAGGATGTGCTGGAATTGGAGCCTAGTATAATCATCATCATCACAGAGACCTCATCCAGCAACTGATGGGAGTAGACGCAGAGACCCACAGCCAAGGTCATGGAGTTCTGTGGAAGAGGGGGGGGCGAAGATTGGAGAAGCCAGAGGGGTGGTCAAAGATATCACAAGAACACAGCCAACAGAATCAACTGATCAGGATTCAAGTGGGCTCACAGAGATCGGGAAGCTTTTATGGATCTGACCTATATCCTCTACATATATGTTATGGTTGTGTAGTTTTGTGTATTTGTGGAACTGCAAACAGTGGGAGCAGTGTCTGTCTGTGAATATTTTGCCTACCTGCTTTTGGGATCCTTTTCCACCTACTGGATTACCTTGTCCAACCTTGATTTGAGAACATGTGGGTGGTCTTATTGTACCTTGTAATTCCTTGGAAGGCCTGCTCTTATCTGAGGGGAAGTGATATGGGGGTAGTTCCAGAAGAATGGGGAGGTGTATTGGGGAGAGACTAGGGGGAAGGTAAAACTACAGCCAGGATGTAATATTTGAGAGAGTGATAATAATAATAATAATTAATAATAATAATAATAATGAATGTATGTGGACTAGGGATTTAGCCTAGTGGTAGAGTAGTTGCATAAAAACCCTGGGAAGCTTCCTGAGTCAGAATAAAATGGGAGAGGGTAGAACAAATGCATAGTGGCCTATATTTTCTAAGAGAAGTACAAGGCTGCTAAAAAAAAAAAAAAAAAAAAAAAAAAAAAAAAAAAAAAAAAACCATAGAATGAGGCAAGGTCGAAGAGTTGGCCAAAGTTGAGAACAATTGAAGGCAGAGTTACTCAGCAGTGTCAAATACTGTAGTTATCAGCAGTTACAGAAAGACACAGGTGAGAGTTGTGAGTCTCAGTGTTGTTCCAGGACAGCTGAAATGGGGGGGAAAAGACATGCAACCACAATGAGCTAGGAAAAAAGGTGCTGTTTAAGGAGATGGGAAATGCAGTTAAGGCTTGTAAAAACCAGAAGGTGTCAAAGGAAATGACAGGATAAAGGGCCAATGAGGAATCAGGCATGAGCATCGCATCTTGTGCATACCTCTTCTCTTTGCTTTTGTATACATCTCTATTTGTCCAGAAATGAAAGCATGTCTCATGAAGAATGCCCTCTTCATTATGGTCAGTTGAATTTATAGTGTGTGTGTGTGTGTGTGTGTGTATGTATATAAATATACATATTTATATATTTTTTTTCCTTTACAAGTATTCCCTGACCACTCTACCTAAAATATATCTCTTGTCACAGTCTCTTTATGGTCTTATTTCTCTTTGTTTCTTCTTAGGATTTAACTCTACCTCCAATCATTCTACATTTATTTATTGTTTGTTTATTTATTTATTTAATCTAATCATTTGTATTCTCTGTGACCTAGGCAAGGGTAGCTGAAAGTTATTCAGAAGCAGTAATTATTACATAGATGAGAAACGGACCAAATTTTGGATCCTGTGTATGTGTTACTCATTTATTCATCCATTTATTTAGGCAACTTACTTAACCTTCGTTTTTACAGTTTGTAGAATAGGAATATTACAATGTGGATTCTGTGAGTTCATGCTTATCAAGTACAATGTTTCAGTGTTTAAAAGGGTTTAAAAAAGGCAAGGTATCTTTATGAGAAAAACTGCAAGGTGCCATTAGAAAACAAAGGCCCACAAACATCTCAAAATTGCTATGAAATTCCTAATAGTCTAAATAATTAGCCACTTGCAATTTTATCAATTAACCGTTGCCAAATTTTCTTAGATTAAAAACCAAAGAAAACTCAGTATCTGGGTGGTTGTTTCTGTCAGGATCTCACAGACTCTTGGGCCTGGCAGTAGTAAGGTTATTTCACTAGACAGGATGTTACGGCAGACGCTGATGGTCTCAGAGGGGGTGTGATCTGTGTGAGCATTTAATTCCACAGCAAGAACCCAAATTAGTTTCATTATTCTGGAGAGTATAAGTGGGTGAAAATTGGTCTGCAAATTCAATGGGGGATGAGATTATGAATTTTCTATTAGATAACCTCTAATGACATTACAGTATATAACTAAAAGTGATGACACTCTGCATATTTGATATCAGAGCACAAAATATGAACCTAAAGCCTATAAAGTCATATTTTCTCCAAAAAAATAAATTCTTTGATTATTCTCTCATTTCCCCTCTCCTCCCCTCCAAGCACCACTCCCATCCACTCCTTCTCCATTTCTATTCAGAAAAGGTCAGGCCTCCAACAGATATCAAATAAACATGGTATAGAGTATATAAGACTAGGCACCTGTGCTTGTATTAAGGCTAGACAAGGCAACACAGAAGGAAGAAAAGGATTCCAAAACCAGTCGAAAGAGTCAAAGACAGCTCAGGTGCCCACTGTTAGGAGTCCCCCTGGAAGTCCCACATAACTATAAGATATATGTAGAGGACCAGGTCAGATCATGCAGCCTCCCTGACTGTACAGACCCGGGGAGCCCCTATGAGTCCAGATTAGTTGGTTCTCTGGGGCTTCTTTGGCGTTTTTTTTTTCTTTTTTTATTAGATATTTTCTTCATTTACATTTCATATGCTATCCCCTTTCTTAGTTTCCTCTCCTATACCCTCCCCCGACCCCCGCCCTGCTCCCAAACCCACACAGTCCCACTTCCTGGCCCTGGCATTCCCCTGTACTGGGGCATATAATATTCATAAGATCAAGGGCATCTCTTCCCATTGATGGTCAACTTGGCCATCCTCTGCTACATATGTAACTATAGACACAAGCTCTTGGGGTTACTGGTTAGTTCATATTTTTGTTCCTCCTATAGGGTTGCAGACCCCTTTAGCTTCTTGAGTACTTTCTCTAGCTCCTTCATTGGGGGGCCCAACCTGGGCATCCATCCCATAAACAACCACCAAACCCAGATACTATTGCATATGCCAGCAAGATTTTGCTGACAGGACCCTGATATAGCCATCTCTTGTGAGGCTATGCCAGTGCCTGGTAAATACAGAAGTGTATGCTCACAGTCTTCTTTGGTATTCTTGACCCCACCCCAGCCCCCATTCCTAAAATCCTCTTCCATAAAAATTGCTAAGTGCTTTCAGATTGAGGAAGAATACACATCTTCTCTGTAGATTATCAAAATGTATAGAGAGCTTTGCTTAGGTGTAAAAACATGCCTTGTTTATCTTCTAGCATGAGGAGCCAGGCTCCTTCCCTCTCCTTCACATCACACTGCCTTTGCAGTGGACAGGCCATCACCCTAGACACTAGAGCCTAGATTCAGTTTCGTTTCTTTTGCTCATGCATATCTTTTCTTTTCTTTTTTTTTTCCTTTCCCAACAAATAGACTTGCTCTTGGGCTTATGTAACTGGAATAAAATAAATCCAAGCCACCCAGAAGTGAGAATAGCCAAAAGCTAAAAAAAAAACTTAGCTGAATTTATGCTTGGCTTGTACCACTAGAAATTTGGCTGAAGGCCCAGCAGAGAGGTTCTCAGAATAAGATGTTAACAGAGTGTACCTCCAGATCTCAAAAGAGGGTGCTCTATAAAGGTGATTGTGTCAGGTCATATGCATAGCCCAGTGCCTGGGTCACTAGACATGTTTAATTAAAAATATCCAAGTAAAAAACCCCACAATCTTGGAACTAGAATTAGGTCGAGAAAGAACTAGAAACTAAGTTGAAACTATGTGATAACATAGACTACTAAAGACAAGGCCCTTTCTGATGCCCCTACAATCAGAAGCAACCGCAAACAAATAGACACCATCCAATCCAACACTTGAAGATTTAAATAGAATTCCCTGTTTTCTTTTTAAGTGTCATTTGTAAGTTTGAGGCCAGCCTAGGCTACCTAGTAAGATCTGCCTCAAGAGAAATGATGACAAGCCAGAGGAGTGGCTGTCATCTTCCATCCCAACACACAGGAGACAGAGGAGGCAGATCTCAGAGTCTGAGGCCAGCCTGATCTACCTCAGGAGTTCCAGAACGGCCAGGATTATCCAGAGAAACTCTGTTTTGGAAGGAAACAAACCAAACTAAACCAACCATCTAACTAACCAACCAACCAGTCAGACAATAACAACCATCTAACTAACCAACCAACCAGCCAGACAATAAAAATGTGTTTTCTCTGGGACATACGATGCTCAAATGTATCAAAGCAAGACACTTAAAGTAATATGTTGGAGCATCTTTTGGATATATGCCCAGGAGTGATATTGCTGGGTCCTCAGGTAGTATGTCCAATTTTCCGAGGAAACACCAGACCAATTTCCAGAGTGGTTGTACCAGCTTGCAATCACACCAGCAATGTAAGAGTGTTCCTCTTTCTCTACATCCTACATCCAGCATCTGCTATCACCTGAATTTTTGACGCTAGCCATTCTGACTGGTGTGAGGTGGAATCTCAGGGTCTTTTTGATATTTATTTCCCTGATGACTAAGAATGTTGAACATTTCTTTAAGTGCTGGCTTGCATTTCTTAAATGAAAAATAGTACTCTAGTGCTAAAGAATGATAACTTTAAGTTAGAATATGACTAGCAAAATGCATAGTCCATTGTGGGTACAGGGGAGAAAAGGGGGAGAAGTAGAAGTTGTCAGACCATGTGCTTAGAGGGCAGGAAGATGAATTTATGTATGAATTTATGTTCAAGTGTGAAGAGCATGCTACAAGGGCAGGCTGAGCAGAGGACATCTGGTGAGAAGAGAGGACAGACTGAAACCCATTGATGGCAGAGGCAGCTAAATGAGGGTTCACCATACAGACTGTCTCCAAAACTAACACCCAGCCATTTCCTAGGCCCACACAAAAAGCTGTTGTGTTTTTAAAATGATATAAGTAGTATTTAGATTGAGGCATACAAATGGATTTAACTTATAAACAAACTTGCTAGGATAAGAAACTTGTCATTGAGAATAATTTTGCATTGTCAATCACTTTTCTCCCCTAATTTAAATATTTTTATTTCTTGTTCAATACTTTTTTCCCCTCCAAGACAAGTTCTTGCTCTGCAACACAGGCTACCAAAAACCCTGCAATACTCTTGGCATAGCCATAGGCATGTGCTGTTATGCTAGGCTAACCTAGATTCATGTTAGCTGTCAGAGACCATTCCGTGAGAAAGCGAGCCCTTCACAATCTCCCTAACAGGCCAAATGGCCTCGTGCTAGGAGCTGGTTATCACTCCCTCCTCCCTATTCCCTTCCTGGCACCTGAGGCTGTAAAATCTGAATTATAGTCCCCTCTTCCCTATTTCTTCCTGAATTCCCATGACATCCAAGGACATGAGTCACGCCTGAGCCCGGCCTGACACCCAAGACTATCAATGAGGATCTATGTTCCGGAGATAAGATGTAGAGTGCCCGCTGCCTGGCGCCTGACTTCGGCCCCCATGTCAGCAGATGCTCACTTCCTTGTTCTTAGTAAAATTACCCCTCGACCCCTCCCCTACTCCCCGTGATGTATGCTTTAAAACAAGGTACCTCAGCCTAATAAACGAGACTTTGATAGGTACCATCTTCTTGGTCTCCTGCCTCTCCTTCCCTTCCTCCCATTTCCTTCCAGGTTTTCGGTCCTCCTCGCACCCACGAATAACTGAATCCCGCGGGACGGGATAGTTAGCAGTGTTATTAGGGTATATAATTCAATTTACTTGCAACTAACCATTTCTTTGACATTCAAGATGTTGCCCTCATATCCATTAGCTCCTCATTCCACTCTCTTCTGAACCACTAATAATCCGTAATAGACTCTTTCTAAAGATTTGCCTATGCTTCATGTTTCTAATTAATGGATGTCTATCTGGTTGTACTCAGCATAATACTTGTGCGTTCATTGTTGCTGTGGCATGTATACTGTCAAATAATATTTCTCTGTATGTTTCTTCTGACTCTTGTTTGTCTGTTCATGAGTGTGAGGGTTGTTTCCACTTTGTGTTACTGAGAAAAGTGCTCTCATGCCTACTCCTATCCAAGTTATATTTATATATTTTATTTATGGTGTTTTTATGTACTTACAGTTGTATTTATGTGTTTTCATTGTGTGGGTCATAAGATCATATGCTTAACATTGCACATGAACATATGTTGTATCCAACATTTTAAAGAATTGCCAGTTTTTCAAATTGTGTCATTCATTCTTGAGATATGCAAAGGTTTTTGTTGAAAATATGCCCTACTATAGGGGACTGTGAAATAGTTAGAAAAATATATGTAGACTAAGATCATAATCTTAAAGGACCTAACATTAGCATGTTTTTAAGTAGAACAATGGGTACTAATGTAGTAAGTAGTACTTTGAAATTCAATGACTCAAAAGCCATGAGTCTTCTAAAATGAACTACAACATGAAATTACTATCCTTTGGCTTACTGTTGAATATCCTTTCCTGTTTCTTGTGATGCTAATCTTTGATTGGCATATCAACACGTCTACTGAAATACCACTCCCTTATGTTATTAAATGTTGGGACTGTATACTTACACCAACTTTTTACAATTAGGAGATTTGGCATATCAAAATATTTTAGATAAGTATTATTTATTCAATCTTTCATAAAATTATTTGGGAACAACTTAGTACCTCACTGCTGTGACCATTGCACATATTCATGATGGTTAGCAATGCAACAGTGTTTTGGTTTTGTCTTAACAGAAATTTAAGTTCATTTGTCTAAATTCTTAGAACAGACCCTTTTGGTGTGGAACAATAGGGGTCTAGGTATTGATCTTAAATGCTCATATGTATTTATGTGTCATAACTCTAGCCCCTTTAGGGATTATTTTTAACTTGTTATGCAAACTAAAACAAATTGTCTACAAGTGAACTTCAAAGTAGAAAGCCATATGTATGGATGTTTGGGAGAGACTGTGCTTATGAATTATCGTCTCCCCAAAGGAACAACCAACATGTAGTTTGGAAAACTCACATAGGGTTTTATGTTTCAGCTGATCTTTCTCCCTGGAGGCCAAATCTAAAGTCTGCCTTTCACAACATTCTACCAGAAACTCATGAGGGGAAGCTTAGAAAACAACACACATTTTTATTAGGTTTCATTCTTCCTGAAAAGATTTTAAAAATTGTATGTTCTTGCCCTGGGATTTAGTGCTGCTACACTAGGCTCAGAATGAACACACTTTTGGCTTATCTGACAGAAGCACTTGAAACAAAAGCAGACCCCTCCTTACAAGGTATGACATGCATGCCAAGCAGCAAAGGCAGGTACAGTTCATCAAAATTCAATACATTCCACATCTTAACGTCACTTTTCTTTCCCCAAGTCATCAAAGCATATGGATTAATTTTTATCACGAGCTAGAGATGAAGGATTTTTAGAATGTTAATAATCTTGACAAATTCCTATCTCAGCTGTATAAAGCAGCTCACAAGCCAATAGGATTTTACAGAACATACATGTCTCTCGCCTTGGTGAAGAAGACACTGCCTTAAAGATTTCTCTTGTTGCAAAAATCAAAATACATTTCAAAGGTCTGATTTATATTCTAGTAAATGAACAAAAACTGAGTCAACATGAAAAGATAAAAGTTGTTAATATTTTTGCCCTGAGAACTATCAAAATCATGAAGATGCATTTAGATTTTTGCTCATCTACAAAAGTAATATAGGCCTATGTTTTAAATTAAGAAAAACTAGAGGCAGTGTTCAGAAAAAAACATGTTCCATAATCCTGGTTGATATTAGCAATTTAAATTTGCTGTGTGAGGCTACAAATGTACAAATCACAGAGATTTGAGAAATTACATAGTTGAAATGTACCAAAAGGCTATAGGTTAAAAATAATGAATGTATGTTTCATTATTATTATTAAAATATGGAATCTGTAATCATAATTTATTTGTTTTATAAGTGCCTTTGGGGACTATATTCTTTCAATTCATCTGTGACAAACCATGAAATTCAATATTGCTTCACCATGACGAATCCATGAAATCTGTCAGCTTTGTTCCTGGTTTTCACAAGGCCTTTTTCTGAGATGCACTGACCCATTGAACCGAGAGCAGGATGACTTTCTCATCTATGGTAAATCAGTTTATTTCACTAGGATTTATTAGGGGCTTCAAATTTAAGCTTTTTATATTATAAGCCATTTATACATAATCTCAACCGTATGGTGGTTTTACCCACTGCTCTTCTGCTCCCTGAGAGTTATCTGCTTCTAAAACAAGCTCTCAGCCTGTTTTGCAAGAAGAAAGAACCTTCTAGCAATGGCTACACTTCAAGCAAGGACACTGAAAATGAAGTTGTTAATTATTCTTAGAATATATTCATAATAAAAACTTGTATATCAAGCTAACCAAACTGCATAGAAAGAAAGATTTTGCTTAATTTTTAACCTCAGTAAAAAATACTTATGTGTACTTTTTACTATTCAATAAAGTAAGAATATGTAATGATACGGTCTTTTAATATAAAAACAAACATTGGAGAGAATTTTTAAAAATTGTTATTTTTAATTGATATGAAAAAATCATGTTAAAGAAAATAGTGATTTTGTTGGTTGTATACACTCTACGAGTTTATTCATTAAAGTCTGCTCATCAGGTCGATTCCAAGATTTATGATATTACCTATCGAATCAAGCTAACTTGCAATTAAAAGTAGACTAAAATTTTTATATTTTACTTATTTTATTTGTCAGAAAAATATTTTATTTTTCCAATACAATTACCTATGTGCTTCTACTTGCCATTACTATTTAAAGCACTAAAACCTAATATTACAATCTATGCCAGATTTATTGAAAATATAAGACCATTAAATCTCTTTGATTTGAGCACATTTAGATTTTTAAAATATATTTATTAAAATTAGATCCAATTATATTATATAAAAAATGAAAACTACTGAGGCCCAGTTCCAGGGGATCTGACAACATCTGGTCTCATAGGCACCCATCTGTGTACATCTCTGCTCATATATACAAAATTAAAAATGAGTCTTTAAAAAGCTAAAAGGTTTCACACACACACATACACACACACACACACACACACACACACACACACACACACACACACACACACCTGATAGATTGCACTAAAAAGTAAGTGGTCCTGCCTGGCCTGACTGTGGAATTTCATAGTCCCAGCACTCAGAAAGAAGGCTGAGGTAGAAAGATTTCATCTTTGAAGTCAGTAAAGTCCATATAGCAAAAATATTTCAAAACCCAGAAAATCAAAAAGGTGAAGCTTAAAATGTATTAACTGAATGGCACCTACAGACGCAAAACACATCAGAGTGACTAAATAGCTTTAGGAATTGGTTCATGTTCAATTTATAAAATATTCCAATTTATTACATTAAGAATAGGACAGAAATCTGGCCTCAGTAGGGCCACAAGCCTCTCCGGTCAGAAAAGCGCCAAGGGTAGCTAGGGCGCAGGGTCGGCTGACAATCGCCAGCTACCCACAACACCCGCCACAGGATCTTAAGACTTCTGGTGAGTGGACCACAGCTTCTGCTCCAATCCAATTGCGCGCGGGACCTGAGACTGCATTAGTTAGGGAAGCAGAAAACCGGCCTGAGTAGGACCACAGGCCTCTTCCAGTCAGACCTGCACCGGGGTAGCTAGAGTACAGGGTCTGCTGACACCCACCAGCTACCCACGACCCCCACCACAGGATTTTGAGACTGCTGGTGAGTGGAACACAGCTTCTGCTCCAATCTTTAAACAGTGACAACAACAACAACTAACCCCAGAGATTACCAGATGGCGAAAGGTAAACGTAATAATCTTACTAACAGAAACCAAGACCACTCACCATCATCAGAACCCAGCACTCCCACTTTGCCCAGTCCAGGGCACCCCAACACACTGGAAAAGCTAGACACGGATCTAAAAGCATATCTCCTGATGATGGTAGAGGACTTCAAGAAGGACTTTAATAACACACTTAAAGAAATACAAAGGAACACTGGTAAACAGGTAGAAGACAGTAAAGAGGAAGCACAAAAATCCCTTAAAGAATTGCAGGAGAACACTGCTAAAGAGTTACAAATCCTTAAAGAAAAACAGGATAACATAATCAAACGGGTAGAAGTCCTTACAGAAAAACAGGAAAACACATCCAAACAGATGATGGAAATGAACAAAACCAAACTAGACCTAAAAAGGGAAGTAGACACAATAAAGAAAACCCAAAATGAGGCAACACTGGAGATAGAAACCCTAGGAAAGAAATCTGGAACCATAGATACGAGCATCAGCAACAGAATACAAGAGATGGAAGAGAGAATCTCAGGTGCAGAAGATTCCATAGAGAACATCGGCACAACAATCAAGGAAAATGTAAAATGCAAAAAGATCCTAACTCAAAACATCCAAGAAATACAGGACACAATGAGAAGACCAAACCTACGGATAATAGGAGTGGATGAGAATGAAGATTTTCAACTCAAAGGACCAGCAAACATCTTCAACAGAATTATAGAAGAAAACTTCCCAAATCTAAAGAAAGAGATGCCCATGAACATACAAGAAGCCTACAGAACTCCAAATAGACTGGACCAGAAAAGAAATACCTCCCAACACATAATAATCAGAACAACAAATGCTCTAAATAAAGACAGAATACTGGATCCAGCAATACCTCTCCTGGGCATATATCCAAAAGATGTCCCAACCGGTAAAAAAGACACATGCTCCACTATGTTCATAGCAGCCCTATTTATAATAGCCAGAAGCTGGAAAGAACCCAGATGTCCCTCAACAGAGGAATGGATACAGAAATTATGGTACATTTACACAATGGAGTACTACTCAGCTATTAAAAAGAATGAATTTATGAAATTTCTAGCCAAATGGATGGACCTGGAGGGCATCATCTTGAGTGAAGTAACACAATCACAAAAGAACTCACACAATATGTATTCACTGATAAGTGGATATTAGCCCAAAACTTAGGATACCCAAGATATAAGATACAATTTGCTAAACGCATGAAACTCAAGAAGAATGAAGACCAAAGTGTGGACACGGTGCCCCTTCTTAGAATTGGGAACAAAACACCCAGGGAAGAAGTTACAGAGACAAAGTTCGTAGCTGTGATGAAAGCATGGACCATTTAGAGACTGCCGTATCCAGGGATCCATCCCATAATCAGCTTCTAAACGCTGACACCATTGCATACACTAGCAAGATTTTGCTGAAAGGACCCAAATATAGCTGTCTCTTGTGAGACGATGCCGGGGCCTAGCAAACACAGGAGTGGATGTTCACAGTCAGCTATTGGATGTATCACAGGGCTCCCAATGGAGAAGCTAGAGAAAGTACCCAAGGAGCTAAAGGGATCTGCAACCCTATTGTTGGAACAACATGATGTACTAACCAGAATCCCGGAGCTCTTGTCTCTAGCTGCATATGTATCGAAAGATGGCCTAGTCGGCCATCAATGGAAAGAGAGGCCCATTGGACTTGCAAACTTTATATGCCCCAATATAGGGGAATGCCAGGGCCAAAAGAATGGGAATGGGTGGGTAGGGAAGTGGGGGGCGGTATGGGGGACTTTTGGGATAGCATTGGAAATGTAATTGAGGAAAATATGTAATAAAAATATTAAAATTTAAAAAAAATAATAAAAATAAAGACAGAATACTAAAAGCAGTAAGAGAAAAAGGCCAAGTAACATATAAAGGCAAACCTATCAGAATTACACCAGATTTCTCACCAGAGACTATGAAAGCCAGAAGATCCTGGACGGATGTTATATAGACACTAAAAGAACACAAACTCCAGCCCAGGCTACTATACCCAGCCAAACTCTCAATTAACATAGATGGAGAAACCAAAGTATTCCACGACAAAACCAAATTCACACATTATCTCTCCACAAATCCATCCCTTCAAAGGATAATAACAGAAAAAAACCAATACAAGGATAGGAACAGCGCCCTAGAAACAACAAGAAGGTAATCCCTCAACAAAACTAAAAGAAGACAGCCACAAGAACAGAATGCCAACTTTAACAACAAAAATAACAGGAAACAACAATTACTTTTCCTTAAAATCTCTTAATATCAATGGACTCAACTCCCCGATAAAAAGACATAGACTAAAAAACTGGCTACACAAACAAGACCCAACATTTTGCTCCTTACAGGAAACTCATCTCAGAGAAAAAGATAGACACTAACTCAGAATGAAAGGCTGGAAAACAATTTTCCAAGCAAATGGCATGAAGAAACAAGCTGGAGTAGCCATTCTAATATCTGATAAGATTGACTTCCAACCCAAAGTCATTAAAAAAGACAGGGAGGGACACTTCATACTCATCAAAGGTAAAATCCTCCAAGAGGAACTATCAATCCTGAATATCTATGCTCCAAATACAAAGGCAGCCACATTCATTAAAGAAACTTTAGTAAATCTCAAAGCACACATTGCACCTCATACAATAATAGTGGGAGACTTCAACACACCACTTTCACCAATGGACAGATCATGGAAACAGAAACTAAACAGGGACACAGTGAAACTAACAGAAATTATGAATCAAATGGATCTGGCAGATATCTACAGAACATTCTATCCTAAAACAAAAGGATATACCTTCTTTTCAGTACCTCATGGTACCTTCTCCAAAATTGACCACATAATTGGTCACAAAACAGGCCTCAACAGATACAAAAATATTGAAATTGTCCCATGCATCCTATCAGATCATCATGGACTAAGGCTGATCTTCAATAACAAAATAAATAATAGAAAGCCAACCTTCACGTGGAAACTGAACAACACTCTTCTCAATGATACCTTGGTCAAGGAAGGAATAAAGAAAAAAATTAAGGACTTTTTAGAGTTCAATGAAAATGAAGCCACAACATACCCAAACTTATGGGACGCAATGAAAGCATTTCTAAGAGGAAAACTCATAGCTCTGAGTGCCTCCGAAAGGAAACTAGAGAGAGCACACATTAGCAGCTTGACAACATACCTAAAAGCACTAGAACAAAAGGAAGCAAATTCACCCAAGAGGAGTAGACGGCAGGAAATAATCAAACTCAGGGGCGAAATCAACCAAGTGGAAACAAGAAGAACTATTCAAAGAATCAACCAATCAAGGAGCTGGTTCTTTGAGAAAATCAACAAGATAGATAAACCCTTAGCCATACTCACTAGAGGGTACAGGGAAAGCATCCTAATTAACAAAATCAGAAATGAAAAAGGAGACATAACAACAGATCCTGAAGACATCCAAAACACCATCAGATCCTTCTACCAAAGGCTATACTCAACAAAACTGGAGAACCTGGATGAAATGGAGAAGTTCCTAGACAGATACCAGGTACCAAAGTTGAATCAAGATCAGGTTAATGATCTAAACAGCCCTATATCCCCCAAAGAAATAGAAGCAGTCATTAATAGTCTCCCAACTAAAAAAAGCCCAGGACCAGATGGGTTTAGTGCAGAGTTCTATCAGACCTTCAAAGAAGATCTAATCCCAGTTCTTCACAAACTATTCCACAAAATAGAAACAGAAGGTACTCTACCCAACTCATTCTATGAAGCCACAATTACTCTGATACCTAAACCACAAAAAGACCCAACAAAGATAGAAAACTTCAGACCAATATCCCTTATGAATATTGATGCAAAATCCTCAATAAAGTTCTTGCTAACCGAATCCAAGAACACATCAAAACAATCATCCATCCTGACCAAGTAGGTTTCATCCCAGGGATGCAGGGATGGTTCAATATACGGAAATCCATCAATGTAATCCAGTATATAAACAAACTCAAAGACAAAAACCACATGGTCATCTCGTTAGATGTGGAAAAAGCATTTGACAAGATTCAACACCCATTCATGATAAAAGTCTTGGAAAGATCAGGAATTCAAGGCCCATACCTAAACATGATAAAAGCAATCTACAGCAAACCAGTAGCCAACATCAAAGTAAACGGTGAGAAGCTTGAAGCAATCCCTCTAAAATCAGGGACTAGACAAGGCTGTCCACTTTCTCCATACCTATTCAACATTGTACTTGAAGTCCTAGCCAGAGCAATTCGACAACAAAAGGAGATCAAAGGGATACAAATTGGAAAAGATGAAGTCAAAATATCACTTTTTGCAGATGATATGATAGTATATATAAGTGACCCTAAAAATTCCACCAGAGAACTCCTAAGCCTGATAAACAGCTTCGGTGAAGTAGCTGGATATAAAATTAACTCAAACAAATCAATGGCCTTTCTCTACACAAAGAATAAATAGGCTGAGAAAGAAATTAGGGAAACAACACCCTTCTCAATAGTCACAAATAATATAAAATATCTTGGCGTGACTCTAACTAAGGAAGTGAAAGATCTGTATAATAAAAACTTCAAGTCTCTGAAGAAAGAAATTATAGAAGATCTCAGAAGATGGAAAGATCTCCCATGCTCATGGATTGGCAGGATCAACATTGTAAAAATGGCTATCTTGCCAAAAGCAATCTACAGATTCAATGCAATCCCCATCAAAATTCCAAATCAATTCTTCAACGAATTAGAAAGTGCAATCTGCAAATTCATCTGGAATAACAAAAAACCTAGGATAGAAAAAACTCTTCTCAAGGATAAAAGAACCTCTGGTGGAATCACCATGCAGGACCTAAAGCTTTACTACAGAGCAATTGTGATAAAAACTGCATGGTACTGGTATAGTGACAGACAAATAGACCAATGGAATAGAATTGAAGACCCAGAAATGAACCCACACACCTATGGTCACTTGATCTTCGACAAGGGAGCTAAAAACATCCAGTGGAAGAAAGACAGCATTTTCAACAAATGGTGCTGGCACAACTGCTTGTTAACATGTAGAAGAATGCGAATCGATCCATTCCTATCTCCTTGTACTAAGGTCAAGTCTAAGTGGATCAAGGAACTTCACATAAAACCAGAGACACTGAAACTTATAGAGGAGAAAGTGGGGAAAAGCCTTGAAGATATGGGCACAGGGGAAAAATTCTTGAATAGAACAGTAATGGCTTGTGCTGTAAGATCGAGAATTGACAAGTGGGACCTCATGAAACTGCAAAGCTTCTGCAAGGCTAAAGACACCATCAATAAGACAAAAAAACCACCAACAGATTGGGAAAGGATCTTCACCTATCCTAAATCAGATAAGGGACTAATATCCAATATATATAAAGAACTCAAGAAGGTGGACTCCAGAAAGTCAAATAACCCCATTAAAAAATGGGGCTCAGAACTGAACAAAGAATTCTCACCTGAGGAATACCGAATGGCAGAGAAGCACCTGAAAAAATGTTCAACATCCTTAATCATCAGGGAAATGCAAATCAAAACAACCCTGAGATTCCACCTCACACCAGTCAGAATGGCTAAGATCAAAAATTCAGGTGACAGCAGATGCTGGTGAGGATGTGGAGAAAGAGGAACACTCCTCCATTGTTGGTGGGATTGCAAGCTTGTACAACCACTCTGGAAATCAGTCTGGCGGTTCCTCAGAAAATTGGACATAGTACTACTGGAGGATCCAGCAATACCTCTCCTGGGCATATATCCAGAAGATGTCCCAACCGGTAAAAAGGACACATGCTCCACTATGTTCATAGCAGCCCTATTTATAATAGCCAGAAGCTGGAAAGAACCCAGATGTCCCTCAACAGAGGAATGGATACAAAAATTATGGTACATTTACACAATGGAGTACTACTCAGCTATTAAAAAGAATGAATTTAGGAAATTCCTAGCCAAATGGATGGACCTGGAGGGCATCATCTTGAGTGAAGTAACACAATCACAAAAGAACTCACACAATATGTATTCACTGATAAGTGGATATTAGCCCAAAACTTAGGATACCCAAGATATAAGATACAATTTACTAAACGCATGAAACTCAAGAAGAATGAAGACCAAAGTGTGGACACTGTGCCCCTTCTTAGAATTGGGAACAAAACACCCAGGGAAGGAGTTATAGAGACAAAGTTCGTAGCTGTGATGAAAGGATGGACCATCTAAAGACTGCCATATCCGGGGATCCATTCTATAATCAGCTTCAAACGCTGACACCATTGCATACACTAGCAAGATTTTGCTGAAAGGACCCAAATATAGCTGTCTCTTGTGAGAAGATGCCGGGGCCTAGCAAACACAGGAGTGGATGTTCACAGTCAGCTATTGGATGTATCACAGGGCTCCCAATGGAGAAGCTAGAGAAAGTACCCAAGGAGCTAAAGGGATCTGCAACCCTATTGTTGGAACAACATGATGTACTAACCAGAACCCTGGAGCTCTTGTCTCTAGCTGCATATGTATCGAAAGATGGCCTAGTCGGCCATCACTGGAAAGAGAGGCCCATTGGACTTGCAAACTTTATATGCCCCAATATAGGGGAATGCCAGGGCCAAAAGAATGGGAATGGGTGGGTAGGGAAGTGGGGGGCGCTATGGGGGACTTTTGGGATAGCATTGGAAATGTAATTGAGGAAAATATGTAATAAAAATATTAAAAATTAAAAAAAAAAACAATACTGGGGCTGGCGAGATGGCTAGTGGTTAAGAGTGCCGACTGCTCTTCCAAAGGTCCCGAGTTCAAATCCCAGGAACCACATGGTGGCTCACAACCATCTGTGATGAAATCTGCTGCCCTCTTTTGGAGTGTCTAAGGACAGCTACAATGTACTTACATATAATAAATAAATTATTTAAAAGAAAAAAGAATATTCTTCAGAGTACAGAGTATATTTGGTACTTAATATAGAGTTCAATAAGCAGTATGACAATAACTCAGTTAAACAAAATGTATTTGATACTTACTTATATAATTCGGTTAATGGTGATGTCAAAATTGCTAATGTTGTAAAGAGATTGTTGCAATGAGTATGAATTTTAAAAATTTTATGGTTGTTAAATTTATGAGGATTCAAAATTTCCTGTCCAGAAGTACAAATGGACCATAACATGTTCTCAGTGAATATTAAGATTGCCATGACATCAAGTCTATTGGAAAGAGAGAGAAAAATATATCATGTTAAATAAAATAGTAGTTTTGCTTGCAATATACTTCTAATCTGTGTGTCTTATAAGCTTATGTAAGAATGGAAAGATATGGCTGGATATTAGAGATATCTACATAGATACACCGAAACCAAGAAAGCCCAAAACACCACTGAATGCCTATGGATGGCCATGATGTTAGGGATGGCCCATAATGTCGTTACTTTTAAGAATGGCAAGAGCTGTAATGGTGTTCTAGCAATGATTAGAGTTTTGTTTGTTTTAATTTAATATTTTTATTTTTTAAGGACTTGCTGCATGAAAATAATTCCTGCACCTCCCCCCTGCTCCACTTTCTCCTTTGCTCCCTCTCAAATTTATGACTGATCAAATTGTTTAAAATATGATAATACTTTCATATTAACCTTTCAAATGTATTCTTATATTTTACACAGAAAAATTAGGAGCATTCATTCTAAACTGGCATAATCATCAAGCCAAATTCTCTATAGTACTATTATTTAATTAATTAAATATAATTATTTATTTCATGATCTAATTGTAAATTCAAATTTGATTTTAGAAATATCTCATAATGATGAGCCACATAACAGCCAAAAGCGATTTGTGGTTCATTAGAATGGGAAGGTATTCTTTCCTCTAAAAAGGAATTTTATATCTATTCTTCAAAGATCCATTGTTTTTTGAGTTCCATTTTATTTTTTAAACAGTTTAAGTCACTCAAACAGCCTGTGCAAATCCATGTTTATGAAACACAGTGGTGGGGCGCCTGAATGTCCTTCAAATCACAGTGTGCTTTACAGGAGCATGATTTTAGGAACTCAGTCCTTCCTAAAATAAAGACAAAAGGAAGTCTCTGGTGTTTGTGGGATCCTCCTAAAATATATCGGAAAATATTATTTCATACCTAAAGCCAGGTTTTAGTTGCATGAGACCAAATGTATATAAAACCAAGGCCGTCTTCCATGTAGCTCCCTGTCATTATTGTCACTGTCATTATTATTGCATTATATTCACTACCACAACACTAGAATTAAACTCTAATTCAGTCTTTTATTTAAAACCTAGTGTGTTTTGCTTCTCATTTTCTACAAATTCCCATTTTATTCAGTTGGCTTTCAGTAAAATAGAGAGGGGCAAAAGTGAAAATGAAGGGAAAGCCAGGAATATGTTTGTTGTTCTTTTTTTTTTTTTTTTTCGAGACAGGGTTTCTCTCTGTATCCCTCCATGTCCTGGAGTGGGCTTTGTAGACCAAGTTTACTTCAAACTCAGAGATCTGCCTGACTCTGCCTCCCAAGTGCTAGGATTAAACACTTGCACCACCATGGTGGGCAAATATAGGTTTAAAACAAAGTAGTTTTCTTAACAAAAATAGCTACTCCATTGGAAAAGTATAGCAACTAAGTAAAACAAAACAAAACAAAATGAAAATGCTAAAATGCCTTGGTTGCCTAGGAGCAGGAGTCAACTTCATATCTTCACTGTAGCTTAGTTACTGATTTCTCTGCTACAGGGCCTTAATTTGCTCTTATCTTATTGTGTACATTTGACCTAGTCACACATGGGAACATTTCCTACAAGCAAAGGGCTCGCATGCAACTGTAAGGCAAAGGAGCAGAGACTCACTCGGATCCAAGCTCTACTTTTCTACTTAAAACGTCCCAGATTTAAGAACGGATGCCCTCTCAGATATTAAAAATGCACTAAACACACAAGTTTTGTCTCGAGCATCAAAACCACATTCTGCTTACAAGTTGATGTCAAAAACAGTCTCCTTGAAGAGCAGCATGTTTCATTACCTTATCTGTGCAGTTCTCTTAGGACTGGGGTGGGCCCGAGCATATCTGGAGGCAAGTAGACCCACGGATTTCTCCAGCATCTCGGCTAGCATCTCCTGGGCCAGCTTAGGGGGCAGTATGGTCCAGAGATCATGATGCAGAGCCAAGCTGAAGTAATGCCACATCTGGATGGCGAAGGAGCATCTTTCCCCCTGGCAAAATCATCACACATTTAACAACAGTGTAACATCTTCCAAAATGTCAGTGTTCTCCTATAAACCTAATTAGTTCAGGCTGAAAGGAAATCATGGGAGAGTCTGCCATACTAGATGACCAAGAAAGATTTTAAACAAGATGTTAAACATCTTATTGACAAATGAACATATGTTTTATTTCAATTACGAATCACTTATTCTAGTGTAAATCCAGACCACAAGCATTTAACCTATTTTTGATCTACCTGATTCTGGTCAGCCTTCTAAAATTTACATTGTAGTCATTTAACAAGTTATGCAGATTATCTGAAATAAAAATCTGTTTAGATTATTTATGGAGGGGCATTTCTCTCAGACGATTAGCATTATTGAGTTAATTTTACAGTTCTTTCAGACTCCATATTCTCATGGAACGAGAGAAGAAAACAAATGTCTATTAAATCTTAGGCACATTCCCAAAGCCAAGTGTGGTGCTTAACTACTGAAGGGTACATCAGGCTGTTTGATTAATGGTGCTTTAATAATAGTTTATACTAGCAATTGATGAACAGTAATCTAATTTTTCATCATTTTGTAAAGTGTAGGCTCATATTATTTTCATTTAACATTTTTACATACTTCCAAGGTGTCAGACTCTCATTTTTTTCCCGATTCCTCCAGAGATCTTGTCCATGTGCTAACTTTTGCCTGGTCTCAGAAGGAAACCAAAAGTGGCCAGGCAAAGGGGGCAGACAATAAGGAGAAGATAGGGATTCCCAGCAAGCACAAATTAGTAATAAGCTCTTGGGGATATGTGACAATTGTTTGACCTCATCTCTTCAAACCAGATCAAAAGATTATCTGAAATATGGAGAACAGAATGGGTTCTTCAAATTTAATTTGATTATATTAATATATCAAAACATAAGGCATTAAAATGTCCTATTTCATACCTAAATATTTCTCTTTTACAATCTGCTGTATCCACTAGCATAGTTTTCAAATACATGTTATCCTGCCTGGTGAGATGGGAATTCTATTTCATCCCAGCTCTAGAGTGGCAGGGGAAGCAGGACTGATGTGAGCTTGAAGCCAGGCTAAGCTACTTAACAAGTTCCAGGCCACTCTGTGTTACAAAATAAACTCCTGTCTCATAACAAGCAAAAAGAGCCTGCTCTTCACCTAACCCCAAGTTACTAGCTTCTCATGCAGATATTTCGTCACATGGCATTATTTTGGCAGTTCACTGATTACTACAATATTGTACTCATTAATATAATAATGATTGGTTTTCAAACCATAATACAAAAATGAATGGAACTATTATTGTGTAGGAAACTTGGACTTGAAAGTATCAGAGTTAAGTTCAAACAGAAAGGGACTTTGAGTAGGTAGCTTCTGACTTCCTTTTTTTAGATGGGCTAAAAACTACTTAAAGAACAAGAAAGCAAAGCAAACAATTCTCCGCTTGCTTTGTGGTATGTAGTAGGAACTCTTGTCAAACTAAGAGGAGTCTTGAAGCTTGATTTACTCAGAGCTTCAGATGTAAATGAAAGGGACCCTTGAGCCCAGTTAATGCTGGAACTGGTGGTGAGGGATGTGCCTGAGTACCAGTATGATCAACAAGACTTGCCATGATTTTAAAATACAGAAAACCAGTTCCTTTCATAATTATCCTTTAGTAGAGAGATTTTTTTTTTCTGCTCAAAATGTACTATATGCTTTTGAGATTTTTGGAAAAACAAAAACACCCTTTGTTTTAACAATTCTTCCTAAATGAATACAATTTCAGTATGGGTGTATGAGTGGCAGGGGTTTCGTTAAGCTAAATATGACTCTTTTTTTTTTTTTACCTGTTTCCTTGATGTTGTCATTTCAAAAGTATTCTGTAGTAGACATCTGTTATTGTAAACCCATTATAATGTAAACAGATGTGAGCGTTTGCTTAGATTATATATCAGGAAACAAGCATCTGGGTTTTATTATGGAAGCCACTCAGCATTATCTCGGAACAGATAATTCTTTACTCTTTGATTATTGGAAAACACAAGTTACTAAATTTGAGCATAAGTCAACTATCCAGAAAGCTTAATTTTAAACATGCAGTCTCAATACCCACTGTACCATCTGAGCAAAACTTCAATGGAAAGGGCCTGGCTCTTTGGACCCTGCAGCCTGATGTGTTTAGATTATAGAAATGTGTGTGTCTAGTTTACTTGCTATCATATAACATGCACAAACATGACTCCCTGGGTTGTAGATTCTTTCTGTTTTCTCTACTTCACTGTGTATGTGGGCATTAGTTCCTCTGAGATCCCTGTCCAACGCTTCATTTCCAATCAGCAGTGCAACATCTCACTTTTTCTAATGTAGTCCTTTCCCACAAATCAGCTGACATGTGGCAGAGGAGGTAAAAAGGAGTCAAAAAGCAAGATGCAACCATGTCAGGTACACCACTTGTCAAAGCAGTTTAAAACTGGGGTTATTTCATGAACTATCTTATTTTTGGTAAATAGAAAACAGTATCACTTTATTTTCCCTCTACACACAGAGAACAACCATTAACTCTCAATTGAATTGTAACTACTGACCATGTAAGTATAAGGAAGCTCAAGTGGCATGTACTCACAGGGAAACAGGTTCTTTTTTTCTGTTGTTGAAGATAAAGCCTTGTCATAAGATCTAAGAGCTGTGTGTTTGCTACATGATAATTTTTTTTTTTTTTTTTGTAAATACTGGGTAACTCCAATAACAGGTTCTTAGCACATACACCACTTATTATTCACAGGGCACAACTGTTCTAGTCCTTGATTTGCATAAGAGGAAACAAATACCCTGAGTCTGTATCAAAATGATATCTATTCTTCACTGAAAACATACAAAATTGTTCATTAGTACCTGGACATATTGAAACAGTTTGAAACAGGATGGCTCCACTTTCTGTCTCAAGGCAAGTAGATTGTTCAGTGCTGCCAGGAGAAGGGAGACCAATACTTTGTTTCTTATCTCAGGCTGCCAGCTGTACTGTTGCCCCTTCATCTCTTACTCTGCTCACTGCTACCACTAATGCTTGAAGTATGCTGAGCTTGGAAAATGATGTATGGATGCTCTTGTAAAGGAAAAAGTACCTGAGGAGGGCTTTAAGGAGAGAAGAGACAGCCTGAGGAGAACAGGAATGTCTTTAAGAGTTTCTCATTAGAGGCTGCTCTGTTTTAACAGCACCTATGATGTTTCAGTCACAAACACTCCCTGCGCTGGGGAACGGAAAGAGTGATTGCTGAGAAAAGCCCATTCTCTTTTTCTAAATACTCCACAGTGGCTCAGATGATCAAGGAAAATGAAGATCATAAGATGTCATCCAGAAGAAAGGGTGGGATGGAAAAGCTAAGAAAGACAAGGTGGTCATTGAAACTCTTAAACCTCAAAAAATGTTAAAGATACATACATATTTGACCCTTGCATGGAATTAATTTTAAATATTTTATCACTTGGTAGATGTTTGGATATCAAAACAAGCTGAATGAAAATAGTGAAATACAAAATGGTAAGATGCATCTTAAATGTACTCTTAAGAATTTGAAGTAAAAAATAAGCTTAAATGTAAGGCTACTTAATAATAAACATTTAATAAACAGGACGGAAATACACACCAAGGAAAGGTGCAAGGACATGTATAACTGGTAGCTTTGGGAAAACACAAAGGATCCAGCCAGCTCTTGTTATCTCTGAGTTGTCATTGAATCTCATTTTACCCTGGTTCAGACAGTGCTGCAATCCTGCAACTCAAATTAAGTTATTTTTACTTTTAAGCAGAAGGGGAGTTCTGATGTCTAATTTATTTCAGGTTTCTAAAGAGAATGTTTTTCCTAAGTACAAATTCAATATTTAAAAAATATTATCCTAACAGACTTCATGTTTTAGCAATACGGAGCTCATGCTTCTAATTAGCTAGAAAGCAGGTAGGCAGTAAAATATGTTTGTGTAAAAAGGACGAACAGTAAACTTCACACCTCATAAAAAGCTTTGTAGTCATCCCAGTGGTGGCTCTCAGCATCCTGTAAAATGCTCATAGCACAAACTCTGGCGCAGTAGTCCGTAACCTGAAACTGGACAGTGTTGATGAATTCCTGATAGCGCTGGACAGGCACCAGGAATATGGGTCTGTTCAGAGGGAATGATCAAAGAGACAGAGATTTAAGGTCTGTGCAGTAGGAGGTAACAACCCCCAGAACTAAGAATGGTTTTCATTATTAGATATCAATCATTCATTTCCCCCCAAAGCTGAAGGCTGTATCCACATTCACTTTCCAAAAAAAAAAAAAAAAAAAAAAAGTGGGTGGGGGGAGCCTTTCTTTGTTTTGCAAGTCCTTTGAAATGTACATCTGCTGTTCTACAAATATGCACTTCAACTGGAGACAAACTGTATTGTCAATAGATCATTCAAAACTTAAAGTATTCTTTGTAAGCCTATTATTAGAGATTAGTGCATTATTTAGGCATTAGGTTATCATTACTGGAGAACAACATACACTTGTCAGAATGAACTATTCTAAAGCTATCACATCTCATACACACTCTCTTTATTTTTTAAAAATTGTAATTTTGTAGATGTCAATTATCTTATAAACTGTTTTAGAATAGTCTACTGAAATGAAACAGTTTCTGCCATATTTTGTTTATAAATTCAAGTATGAATCACAACATCTGATGACTTATGAGAATTAAAGAAATAACATAACTGTATCCTACAGTGAGCCAAATTTATTTCACTTTTATCTTCAGCTATTTATATCATTCTTCTGTCTTTCATAACTTAAGAGACTATGAAGGCTGAATAAAGAATATAGAATAGATTCTTAGATTCCACTGGACTAGCAAGTCCACATGTTTATTTCAAGAAGCTATGGTAGGATTTACAAAATTCATGTGTAACCAAAACGACTACTTGATAGCACCCATGGCAATTTTTATCTCTATACAGAAAACATATTGTATTTTTAGACTACTAGTGCATGAGAATTAAGATTGGCAGATGCTTCCTCTTCAAATATTATGGATAGTTTATTACTAAATAGATGTCCTGCAATATGTTTACACTAGGCACAATGATGGATTGAAATGCATTTATTCACTCTGGCAGTTACCACCAGCCTGTTGGATTGGAAGCAGAAGCAAGAAGTGACTATTTCACAAATGGTTATATGCAGGACAGAAATAAGTTTGATCTTCCTTTCCTATGTGGTCAGTTTAACGTACAATAGGAAAAGGACAGGGTAAAATTTCAGTCTTGGCCTGAAACCATGCAGAACACTGTGTGCTCTTTTGTGCATGTCTCTAGTAGAGATCGCCTTTGTTAGTATCCACACATTTGTTTGATATGACCCATATTTGACCTTTTAAACATTTACTAATAGAGAAAGATGAAAAGAATCCACCATTATTATATGCTCCTCAGTGATTATTGTCAACATGTCAACTCTGTGAAGTCTGAAGAGTGTGTGTTTCTTAGAGCATGAGCATCAGCTTCATTTAAGGACACTCACTTCTTCGTTGTCTCTTTCATCAGATTATCATAGTGAGTGAACCGCTGAGAGACATATGCTGCTGAGGACAGGATGATGTGCAGGTTCCTCAGTGGTGCTCGGGAAGGAACCTCCTTTCCTCTCTCCTGCAGTCTTTCCAGGACAGCTGTTGCCACTTTACCGCATGCCTCTAGCATGTTCTCTCTAATTTCCTGAGGAGAATCATCTCGGCCTGCCAGGGCCAGTGGAAGCATTGTATCAAGCTTTTCCATGATGTCAGAACAAAACTAGGGAGAAATAAACGTGGCACAGAGTTATTTGTATTCTGACAGCACCGTGTAATTTATATACAATGGAGCCAAATTCTTAAATAATGAATTTGGCATCAAACATAAATATAACGACACAACTTTCTAACAATAATTTTTTTTTCAGTTGTAGAAAGTTAAATGTTTCTTGTCAAATAAGGAAATAGCAAAATGATGTCTCTTTATGTATAACCTTCAAGCCTTATGCTCACCAGACATAGATTATGAAATACTCATAGCCAGCTTTACATGACAATACTTTTATGCATAATCAACAGAACTAAAAATAATATGTACCTTGGATATTAATTTTACATTACTTTTGAATTTCATCTAATTTTCTTCTAAAAAATTTCCACATATAAACATATTTTACTAAATAATACATAGACTATCAGTTTGGCCTAAAATAGTTTAGAAACAACAGGAAAGATCTCATGTAATCGGGTTGGTTTTTTTATTGGATATTTTCTTTATATTTCAAATGTTATACCCTTTCCTGGTTTCCACTCTGAAAATCCCCTTCCCCTAGCCCCTTTCTCCCTCCCCCTGCTCACCAAACCACCCACTCCCGCTTCCAGGCCCTGGCATTCCCCTGGGCCATAGAGCCTTCACAGGACCAAGGGCCTCTCCTCTCATTGATGCCTGACCAGGCCATCCTCTGCTACATATGTAGCTAGGGCCACGAGTCCCACGATGTGTACTCTTTGGTTGGTTATTTAGTCCCTGGGCATTGTAGGGGGTACTGGTTACTTCATAATGTTGTCCCAGACACTATTGTGGATGCCAATAAGTGTTTGCTGACAGGAGCCTAATATAGCTCTCTTGGGAGTCTCTGCCAGTGCCTGACAAATACAGAAGTGGATGCTCACAGCCATCCATTGGACTGAGCACAAGGTCCTCAATGAAGGATCTAGATATAAAACCCAAGGAGCTGAAGGGGTTTGCAGCCCCATAGGAGGAACAACAATATGTAATCTATTCTTATGGCTAAGGAGCCAGCATATTTCAGAAGTGTTTGGTCTGTTTTTGCTATTTAATATGTATCTGGTCTCTTTGATGGGAGAGGGGCTGATGGCAATATTGTGCCTCTAGTCAGGAGGACTCCCCAGAAGGGTTATAGAGCCTCAGGGTGACAAAAACCCACCACTGACTGCTGAGTTTACAGTGGTTTACTGCAGAATATATGTACTGAATTATTTTACATGTTCTCAGCAGGTTCTGTTGCCTTTCAAAACAGACTAAGATAGTCACTCAGGTGGAAAGATATTTTATTAGATATTCTCTTTATTTACATTTCAAATGGTATCCCCTTTCCTGGTTTCCCCTCTAAAAGCCCCCTATCCCCTACCCACTCCCCCTGCTCACTAACTGACCAATTTCTACTTCCTGGTTCTGGCATTCCTGTACCCTGGGGCATCAAGCCTTCACAGGACCAAGGGCCCCTCCTCCCATTGATGACCAACAAGGCTAACCTCTGCTACATATGCAGCTGGAGCTATGGGTCCCTCCATGTGTACTCTTTGTTTGGTGGTTTAGTCCCTGGGAACTCTGGGGGGTACTGGTTAGTTCATATTGTTGTTCTTCCTATGGGGCTGCAAATCCTTCAGGTCCTTAGGTACTTTCTCTGGCACCTTCATTGTGGACCCTGTGCTTAGTCCAATGATTGGCTGAGAGCATCCACCTTTGTATTTGTCAGGCACTGTTAGAGCCTCTCAGGAGACAGCTATACCAGGCTCCTGTCAGCAAGCACTTTTTGGCATCCAGAATAGTGTCTGGGTTTGGTGACTGTATATGAGATGGATCCTTAAGTGGGGTAGTCTATACTTTCCACATAGGTTGCTTTTACAATTCCTTCCAAAAAGGAAGAGAATAACTATGATGTAATGCCTTAGTAAGTGGCAATGGTTTGAAGAGATCTCATCTGATACTTGCCTTGGCGACTCTCTTTGGTTGCTCCTCCCCTGGAAATATGTGACCTTCTGGCCAAAGTTGTGGGACATTTACAAGGTTTATAGTGTAGCTCACAGATGAGGACCTTTCAGTTTGTTCCTGTTGGAGAACTTTGGTGGAAAACCCTTCAATGGCTGCAGATATGCAGTGTGCTATGGCAAGAGGTACTTCTTTAAATGCATTTCTCCAGCCAAACTCTAGTAAAGTAGTCTGGAATATAAACATATATGAAATTATTCATCTAACACAGGAGCAGGTTTTTTAGTAGTTATAGATATAAAATTAGTACTTTCATTCAACATATTGAAAACAGGTATCCTCTGATATTCTCCTAAAAACATTCTTACAATCTGAAGAATATAAGCTTGTGAATGAAGCCATATTCAAAAACATGTGCATTCTTCACACAGAGCAATATACGGACATTTCACTTTAATTCCTCTGTGGATTTAATCAAAAACTCATTTCAAAATTTAATCTTTTAAGTACAGTTCAATAAAACTATCTTTAACAAGAGCGGAAAGCTCCAGCTCCAGCCTATCACATAAAACAATCTTTAAATTCAATACATTTAATAAACTCTAGATTAGATTTTTGTTGCCATTTTTTTCAGTTTACTGTTAACAAGAATTGCAATGTAAGTTAGCACTTAATATTCAATCTTTGATTTCTTTTTTAATCTCTGGATTCTAGATAAACTATAAAGGAAAACAGCAATAAAATACATTTCTCAGAGAAAAAACACATTGCACCTTTCTAGGTTTTAACTTGCTTAGAATTTTATTGATTCCCTCCATCCACAAAGGGCTAGGCACTAATAGTTTTGTCCTAACCAATGAGGACATGAAGTGGTTTGCATTGCCTAGTATGTGGAAAGACCATCACTAGCTCCATAATCACTCTTCTTTAGGCGTTTCACAGTATATCTTTATTTTATAGTCCATTTTCATATGCAGATCCTTTACGTGGTATTTCTTTTCTTCATTTTACTTTATTTTATATTTTACAGTTTCTATCAAATATAATTTGATCATATTTTTTCTACCCTACCTGGAGACCTGTGTCCTAATTGGCTTTCATTACTGTGATAATGTACTATGAGCAAATGCAGCTTAGAGATGGAAAGGTTTATTTGGCTTACACATACCAATCATAGTTAATCATTGCAGAAAGTCTGAGCAAGAACCTGGAGACAAGAACATAAGCAGAAACCATGAAGGGGTGTTTCTTATTGTCTTGCTCTCCAAAGCTTGATCAGCTCAGCTCTGTTCAATCTAGGAAAAGAGTTGGAACTGCCCACAATGGGATGGGTTCTCCAGCATCCATCATGAACCAAGAAAATACCTCTCAGTCTCATCTACAGGTTCATCTGATGAAAGCAGTCCTTCAGTTCACAGAATACCTTAGCTTGTGTCAAGATGACAAAAACAAATTGTTACACTTGGTTCAATTTTGTTTTAAATCATGTGGAAATATATCTGTGAATGCAAATGTCTTCCAAACCCTCTAATGCACTCTAAAGTTCTATAGCTATGCATAGTGAGCAGATTAAATCTATGCTTAAAAATCAAGCTCTGTTTTAGCACACCTTGTTTGTAGTAATTTGTCATCTACTCCAGCTACAGGAGATTATGGGCTCAGGACTGAATAAATGGCTCAGCAGTTGGCAGTGCTTGAATGCTCTTGCAGAGGACTAGAGTTCTGTTCCCAACACATGTCAGGTGACTCCAAAGCTCATTTAACTCCAGTCCCATCAATCTAGTGCCTTGCTTTCTGGCCTTCTCTGGCACCTGCACACATTTATACATAAAACTCCCATACTCACATACATACATAATGAAACGAATAAAAATAATTTTAAGTTAGATCCTGTGCCCTATCTCCCTTATAGAATTTTTGTTTTTCTTTATATTAGAGATTTTAGTTGAACTAGATGGTTTCTATGGTCCCTTTCAGTCTAAGAGTGCTGAGGTCACGCCTTGGGAGATGGTAAATGGCCTTGCTGTGCAAACCTGAGGACCTCAACTTGATTCCCGAAGCCCATGGTCCAAGGAAAGAACAGATTCCTGAACATTGTCCTCTGACCTCCACCATAAATCTGGCATGTATACACCTTCATTTGCACTGACATGCATGAACATGCACACATACAATGAGTGATAATCAACCTATGAACTACAGAGATCAAAATCATTAGCCTAATTTGTTATATGTACATCCAATCCAACAATTTTTTTTTTTTGCTTGAAAGTAACTCTTTTAGTGCTTCAAAGTAACATTATGTGGTTGATTTTCCTCTCTTCACCTTTCCAGTTCTCAGTAATTTTCACATTAGTGACCTTTGAGTTAGAGTTGGTGGATCCTGATGCCTGATTGGATTGGACGAGCCTTGCTGATTCAGGCAAGCATTTTCTCTAGACTCCATTTTGTCAGCCTGGTGGTGTTGTGGGAGTATTTTGTCTTGAAGGTTATCACCTAGAAGACACACGCATTTCTGTCCATCATGTTGGACTCATATTCTATGGAGAGGTATGCTTTGGAGTACTACAGACAAGAAGTATTTTCATATTTCAGACAGTACTAGTTTAGACAGTGTTGAAACCTTCCATTCAGTCCATTGCCCTTTATGCCGAATATGCTTCATGGCCCAGTATATTTGTTTTTAAACACTGGGTAAAGTTTTCTTGGTAAACATAGGAGGTAAATGGAATACTTTTGACATATCTCAGGAATTTCATTTGTTGATATAGATTTTTTTTATTAATCCAAAGTTTTAAGATTTAGCCACCAGTCTTAATTTGTCAATATCCACATATCTAAGTAATTAGATTTTTGCATGCGTGGTGCTAGCTCTTGAACCCAAGGCTTCATGTATGCTAGACAGGCATAATTTTGTTTTCAAAAAGACAATGGGAAGATAATTTGTTATCAGTCCTGTAAGTTTAAAAATTACACCCTTGAAGCTCATTACTTAGAAAAACAGGCTGATTCAAGTAACTCTTCTACAAAGAATTAGAAATAATAAAATAATAATTAAAAACTGTGTGCGAATAAAACCTAGCAGTCCCTTTTGAAAAACACTTGATTCTTTTAGATATGGAGTAGTCTTACTACCAGCATGTTGTTCTTTTTGAGCCATAGCAAATCTCATTGGATTAATTTGCCTCAGTTTAAAGTCTATGATTGCTATATATTTTTTTAATTAAATTACTTAAAATTTATGTTTTAAAATGCTGAAATTTTTGAAACAGAAAAACGTTGGTAAGCCAAGTCTCTTCAGAATTGTACAGGTGCTTCTACAAAGTTAGAAAATATAATTAAACCAAAGGAAGCACTTCACATCCTGTGTACAACAATAACAACAGCATTCATTCACCTGGTAGCTCAAAAGGAGTTTCACAAGCTTTTATGGAACAAGGTCTTACTGGGAAAATCACAATGCAGATTCATGTTGCCTTCAAACTTGCAGAGATCTGTCCTTTTCTGACTCTTATATGTTGTGATTAAAGGCATGTGCTGTCATGCCTGGCCCAGTTTCAGAGGTTTTAAAAACTGGCCTTCCACTTCAGTTTGTTACTCTCTCTGTGGTAATAGGTGAAGGGGATTCATAGTCAGCTATTGGATGGATCACAGGGCCCCCAATGGAGGAGCTAGAGAAAGTACCCAAGGAGCTAAAGGGATCTGCAGTCCTATAGGTGGAACAACAATATGAACTAACCAGTACCCCCTCCACACACACAGCGGAGGTTGTGTCTCTAGCTGCATATGAATCAGAAGATGGCCTAGTTGGCTAACAGTGGAAAGAGAGGCCCATTGGTCGTGCAAACTTTATATGCCTCGGTACAGGGGAACACCAGGGCCAAGAAGTGGAAGTGGGTGGGTGGGGGAGCTTGTGGGGGACTTTGGGGATAGCATTCGAAATGGAAATGAAATAAATACCCAATAAAAAATAAAATAAATAAATAAAAATAAATAAAAGTTGAACTTATTTAAAAAAAAAAAAAGACAGAGTCTAGCTACACCCTGAGGACACCTTCTCAGCCAATGGATCTGGCAAGAGCATGTGCACGGTGGGAAAAAAATTAAAAGATACACATATGCGCCAAATCTCTATAATGAGCACACAGAGAAAAGGGGAAAGGAAGATTCTGATGGCACTGGGACTCTGGACTCCAGTCTTGTCTTCAAACTTCCATGATGCTGCACACATAGCTTTTCTTCTCCGTTCTTCTTTAGCAGTACACCTGCTTTCCTGCATTTTCACAACCCAATGTAAACATACCAAGGACAAGCTCGGAGTCTGACAAGCTGCCACTGGTGATCCACACTGCTCTAATAAATACTCCAATACCTTAAACATCCCAAGAAGGTCAAAACTGCAATGGACTTGTACACACACACTTTCTAAAGGGTTACCTCTCTTTCTCAGAAATAAATTCTACTACAGAGGGATGGGTTATATATATCCCAACAAACAAGCCTAGGGTCAGAACTGATGGGCAAAGTCCCTTGGGGCTGGGGTGGGGACCGCCTAGAATCCCCTTCACCTATTACCACAGAGAGAGTAACAAAATTTTTAAATATTTTTTACAACTATAGAAAATAATAAGTGTGGTTTATATATAGCTCATGAGTCTACAACTCCGTAGTCAAAAAAAGATCTTATTTTAATATCGTTAAAATGTAACTAAACTTTCCTGTCTAAATATTATTTGATCCTTTATCAACATACAGGAGAAAGCAATCTCTCAATTAAATTTGAGTACAATTAGCCAATAACTTAATCTCTTTGCTTATATGTGAAGGTAGGAGGACACCTTTTAGGAATCTGTTCTTTCCTTCTACCTGGGATGCAGGTGTCAAACTTAGGTCATTATAGATGGAAAAATTACAGCCTGCGACATAAAAGTAACTCGTTGGGACATATTTATGATAAAATGTTAAAGGAAACTACCTCTATAAAAATAAAAAGAAACAAAGACCTTAGTTTTTTTTTCTTGCTTCTTTCTCTATTGAAGCACAAATATTCATTAAAATCTCTCGTACATTTAAAGAACATGTTTGGTAAAATTTGCAACTGATTCCTGTGGCTAGAGTCATTTTCTCCACCTTTTCCTCTGCTTGTGCAGAGGGCTTTGTTTTCCTGAGATAACTGATATCTGACTGTAATCTGCTCCTCCACATAAATTCCCCCTCTACATATGAGAAACAAAGACATAAATCACTGTTCTTACAAAGAAAACTGAAAACCTCTACACAGTGAAACCATCTTCTAAAAGTCTATTTGCTCTCATGAGAGATTGCTTATTTCTTCTCTTCCCATCTGATATTTGGTATCACACATATTCCACTTAAAGTAAAAGAACATTTGTTAGTTAATCTAAGAAAAGAAATAGGAACTGAGTGTCTTTCTCTTCCATGCACAACAGTTAGGAATTGCTAAATCTTATCTTCTATTACCTAATGCTAGATTCATGCTGAGTTTATTGATGCTCTGTTGTTGAAGCTTTCTGAGACAGGGAACTGTTATAAACTACACAGGCGACGCTGGTCTTTTAAAACATTTATAAGGTTTCTTACTAACCTTTAAGTGAGAAAGCAGAAACCACTCAAAAATTTTCAAAAGGAAGTTATTTCTTGATAACTGCTATGGTAATATGTTATATCAGTGGTTCTCAACCTGTGGGTTGGTACCCTTTTGGGGTTCCATATCAGATATTTACAGTAAAATTCTTAACAGTATCACAATTACAGTAATGAAGTAGCCACAAAATAATTTTATGGTTGTAGTCACTGTAACATGAGGAGGTTTATGAGAGGGTTGCAGCAGTACGAAGGACTACTGCTCTATGGGCATATGTTTGCACACATGCTCCCAAAAGGTGCTTTGGGGAAGCTGTGGAAATGTTAGAAAGTGGGGACAGTAGGACCAAGTAGGTCACTGAGGAACATGCTTTCCGGTTGTACTGATTTTGGATGCTTCCTGTCCCAGTCTCTGTTTCCAGTTTGTCACAATGATATGAGCAGCCACCTCAGCCTCCGGCTGACATGGACTGAGCTGCTTCTGATGACATGCTCCTCTTACGGCCATGACAGGATGAAATCTGAAACCATAAAACAAGCACATTCTTCCTTCCTTGATTAAGTTCTTCTGACAGGTATTTTTTTTTTTACAGTGATGCAAAGATAACTAACAGCAACTTAGGTGAAGGAATACTGGCGTGGCTAAGGAGAAACTGTGAAGCACAACTTAGCAGGGAATCAGAATCACTCCTAGGACTGCAAAAGCAAAGAAAAGGTATTGTGCTTTAAGAAATCAAGCCTGTCATCAGAAGCCAAAGTAAGACACAGCTGCGAAGTGGGACTGTAGTTGCACGCAGAATGTGGTGTACCATAGTGCAACACCAAGAGTCACAACACTGCCAGGGGCTCACACAGGTGAGGGGCAGGAAATTACGATTTTCTCCTGAAACTTCTGCATTCCAATATTTTATCAATACTTTTAATCATACAGACATTACTACAATCCAGAAAGCAAGACAGCCTGGTAGACATGATTATCTCTTTTCAATAATTAACTGTGGTTTACATGATCAACATACAGGTCCTGAGCCAAAGCAGGAACAAAAATTTCTTGAGTCCTGTTTTTATAGCGTTCTATGAACTAGACCGTGCAAGAGAACAATGGCCCAGCTTTGCTTTTGCAGAGAGTGCTTTTAGTTTGTTAGTTTGTAGCAGTTGCACACATTAATGGACTATGTCATGAGATCCTCACAGCCTTACCCACGGTGTTTGAACCATGTCCACTGTCCCTCATCCTCTCTTTTCCCCCTCACTTCACTCACTAGGCTTGTCTAGTCTAGAATCTACACTTTGAGAGAAAATATCTATTTGTCTTTCTGAGTCTTGCTTACTCATTTGATATGATAATCTCATTCCATACAATCAGAGTAAACAAACAAAGATCAGGTCAGACGTCATATCCTTTCTGTCCACCGTCTTCATTTTCTTATATTTCACCAACTATATATCTACAATGCATATGCATACTTTTGTTTTATGAGTGAATAAATATATTGTATATCTACCACATTGTTTTGATCCACCCATCCAACTGATAGATGCCTAAGATGACTTGGCTATTGTTAATGGAGACAGAATGAAAGTGAGTAAGTAGCTCGTTCTTCTCTCTGTCTCTGTCTGTCTCTGTCTCTGTCTCTCTCTGTGTGTGTGTGTGTGTGTGTGTGTGTGTGTGTATGTGTGTGTGTGATGACTTAGACTCCTCCCTGTGTATACCACAGAGTGGCACAAGACGTTCATGTGGACACATTTATCTTTTGACTTTTGGAGGCAACTCCACACTGATCTTTATTGTGGCTGACAAACTAACATTCCCAGCAACAGTGTATAAGGATTATTTTCCCAACATCCTTATCAGCATCTGTTGTTTAGTTACTTGAAAATAATACTTCTGGATTTTGGCCTAAAACACCTGAGGAAATTTCAATTAAGATTATTTTGAGGAAAAGAGCAAACATGGATACTCTGATTCACAATAGACCCACAGAAACATAATCATATTATATGTAAATAAAATGTCTCACCTCTTTTACTGGTAATAATGCCTCTGGTGCTGTATTGTTTTCGTTTGCTATAAGCTTCTCTACCATGACTTCCCTCTTAGATTTCTCCAATATTCCTAAGGAAAGAGAAGGAAACAAATACAAAGGCAATAATTAAAACAAAAGAAAGAAAAAAAGAAAGAAAGAAAGAAAGAAAGAAAGAAAGAAAGAAAGAAAGAAAGAAAGAAAGAGACAGAGAGAGAAGGAAAGAGAGAGAAAGAAAAACAGGGTGGTAGAGACAGCTAAGTCATTAACAACACTTAGTACTTTTTCTGAAGAGCCAGGTTCTGTTCTCAGCACCTACTTCAGGCTTTTCAAAACTGCCTCTAACTACAGTTCCAGTGATGTGATGCTCTCTCTAGTCATTGTTCTGCATGCATTCCTGGCACTACACACATGTGATGCACAAACATATATTCTAGCATACACACATACATATGAAACAAATAAATCTCATTTAAAAAGAACCACGTATTTTAGCCATGATTCACACATTAATTATATAGAAAAGTACATACGCAGTAGATATATACATATAAGAATACACATATGTGGATACATAGGAAATATAATCAGTAAGATGTACGTTGGTGGCAGGCATATACAAGATACAGATTCTTTTCAATATACAACTTAATGAAATATAGATGCTAATTATATCACTACTTGGCACACATGCATATAAATCTACACAAATATAGATCCTTTGTCTCAGTGTAGCTGTTCCAGATTCAGTGGCTGTCTCGAACAAATAATCTGGGGGGCCTGCAAGATGGTAAAGCAAATAAAGACCAATGCCTGATGACCAAAGTTTGGTCCCCATGACCTTACATCACAGAGGGAGTAAACTCCTGAAACTGTCCCTTATATCCTAGCTCATGTGTCCCGTGGCTCGCACACGCCCATACACACAGAGAAACACACAGAGAGACACAATAAATGTAACACAAATGCAAAAATTAAATAAGTTGGAGAGAAACTGAGACACCCAATGTTGATTTGTAGCTCTACCTGCACGTAAAAAGATGCTCATGTATCTGCACACATGTACATACACAGAAATGCAAACCTAAACCATCATCATCAACATCATCGTTAAAAAACAAAATGCAAAGAGAAATAACCGTGTATCAGGAGAAAAGGCATGTTCTTAGTAGTTACAATGGTTAATTAAAAAACACAAACACTGAGAAATGGAACTATTTGTACAATGTTCCATTTTATGATGAAGAAACTCACTCCCGTGGTGGGAGAGAGAAGAGACCTTCAATATGTAGTAAATAAACAAAAGAAGAATCGTTCCACTTTAACATCATGATTGCACTAATCATATTTTGACTAAATGAATAATTTAGAACTAAAAGCTATGTGTGGCTTAGAGTTAGCATAGGATAATAAATTACATACTATAATCCTACATTTCTTTAGCCTTTAAGAGATTTTAACAATTAGATTTTCTGTATTTTCTTTTTTTTTGTTTTTTTTTGGCTTTTTTTTGGTTTTTTTTTGATTTTTAATATTTTTATTACATATTTTCCTCAATTACATTTCCAATGCTATCCCAAAAGTCCCCCATAGCGCCCCCCACTTCCCTACCCACCCATTCCCATTCTTTTGGCCCTGGCATTCCCCTATATTGGGGCATATAAAGTTTGCAAGTCCAATGGGCCTCTCTTTCCATTGATGGCCGACTAGGCCATCTTTCGATACATATGCAGCTAGAGACAAGAGCTACGGGGTTCTGGTTAGTACATCATGTTGTTCCAACAATAGCGTTGCAAATCCCTTTAGCTCCTTGGGTACTTTCTCTAGCTTCTCCATTGGGAGCCCTGTGATACATCCAATAGCTGACTGTGAACATCCACTCCTGTGTTTGCTAGGCCCCGGCATCGTCTCACAAGAGACAGCTATATTTGGGTCCTTTCAGCAAAATCTTGCTAGTGTATGCAATGGTGTCAGCGTTTAGAAGCTGATTATGGGATGGATCCCTGGATACAGCAGTCCCTAAATGGTCCATCCTTTCATCACAGCTACGAACTTTGTCTCTGTAACTCCTTCCCTGGGTGTTTTGTTCCCAATTCTAAGAAGGTGCACAGTGTCCACACTTTGGTCTTCATTCTTCTTGAGTTTCATGCGTTTAGCAAATTGTATCTTATATCTTGGGTATCCTAAGTTTTGGGCTAATATCCACTTATCAGTGAATACATATTGTGTGAGTTCTTTTGTGATTGTGTTACTTCACTCAAGATGATGCCCTCCAGGTCCATCCATTTGGCTAGGAATTAGATTTTCTGTATTTTCTAAGCAAACCACATTGATAGCTTTTCCAGTAGAGATCTGACCAATAAATTCTTTCAATAGATGGGTGTTGTTTACCTCCTTAATGTGGTTCGATGAATTCAATTATGAATATTTTGTGTAGAACAGAGTTCTCCAGAAATATACTTTGTTCTGATGAAAAAGTTGATTTCAACACTTGTGTACCCTGAATGCTAAAGAATGCCTATTTAAGTAATCACACCTCTGTTTCTGTGTGGGGAAGTGCCCCCAGCTGACCTGCAAGTTAAAGCCTTGATTTCTAACTTCTGGAGCTATTACAATGTGGTAGATCAGTTCATAGATGAGTCCTAGTGGAAGAAAGGTCACCGAGGACTTCCCTTCGAGTACATATTGGATCTCTTCTAGAGCAGAAAGTACCTTCAACTAATGAGCTATCTCTCCATCCCCAAGTTCTCCTATGTTTAATATCTTGCGATGATATTGTATATTTGTTACAGTTGATAAACCAAAACATTATTATATATGTTTAGAGTTTCCCTTAAGATTTAGTCTTTATGCTAAATAATTCTGTGGACATTATCGAGTCTGTGACTTCGTGTCTCTCCTACCAATGTGTCACATTGAACGGTCTCACTAATGTAAAGCACTCCCTCTATAATCTATGCACCATTGCTTCCCTCGTTTCCTGTCAAAGCAGATCATTTCCATGTTTATGGTTTTGCCTTTCCACAGCACTATATAATTGGAATTACACAATATATAATCTATTTCGATTGCCTTTTTTTACTTAGCAATAAGCACCGTTGGTTCCTACATATCATTTCGTGGCTTGGTAATCTTTTTATTGATGAATAATATTCCATTGTATTGATATACCATAGATTGTTTATCAACTACCTACTGAAGAACTTCTTAATTGCTTCCAAATTTCTGGCAATTACGAATAAAGCTGTGATAAACGTTCGTAGGCAGGGTTTTGTATGGACATAAGATTTTGATGCTTTTGGATCGATACCTGGAAGTGCCATCCTCAATCATATGTTAAGACTATGTTTAGCTCAGTACGACAGCGCCAAACTGATTAGCAATAATAAAGTTAGTTTGGTACATGACAGAAAGTGGTATTTTAGTTCTAATAGGTATATACTAATATCTTTTTTTAATATGCGTTACCATGGTCATGCTCTATTTTGTTGAATCTTTTCATATGCTTATTCAATTACCATCTGTCATCTTTGGTGAGATGTCTGTTCAGCGTTTTGATGTATTTTTAAATCAGGCTGCTTGTTGTCTTGTTGAATTTTAAAGGTTCTTTGTATATTTGTATATGAATCCATTGTCATACATGTATTTTGCAATTCTTATTTTTAGTTTGTGGCGTTTCATCTTCTTTGTGAACATGCCCATTTAATTAACAATTGCACATAAGAAATTTACCTTCCGGCTAGAGTAGTGCAAGTATAAGACACTTATATTTGCCATAACCTCATGGTAACAAATGAAGTACAGAACACCTAAATGTTTATCAATGAAAATCCGATTAAATTATATATAACAATGGAAAACACTTTAGCATGTGTAGCAAATATGAATATGATTAAAATATAGATTTCATCAAGTTGTACATTTATAGCAGCTCTGTATCTTGTATATGCCTACATCATTCTAATACTGGCATTGATCTACATTTTACTGAATATATTCCTTAGGCATTCATATATTTTAATATTTCAAATATTCATATATTTATGTATATGCATCTACTGTGGGTGCAGTATTCACACACAGCTAATTGTAACCTGCTTTAACCTGTATATGTGAATTACATTTACAATGGTTGACTCTTTTTCCCCCTTAAGATTTTTCTTTCGTTGTGTGTGTGTGTGTGTGTGTGTGTGTGTGTGTGTGTGTTCCAGAGTGTATGTATGTGTATCACAGGCATGCAAGGCCTGCCAAGGACAGAAGAGGGCAGTGGATTCCCTGGAACTGGAGCTTCAACATGTTTTGAGCTGCTCAAAATGAGCGCTAGAAACTGTGCTGAGGTCTTCTGGAAGAGAAGTGAGTGCTCTAAACAATTAAGTCACTGCTCTAGTCCCAGTTGGTTCTTTTATAGTCAATGAATATGAATTTCTTTTCTTCTCTTTGCTCAGAAAATGTTTCTGAATTTTCTTATTTGTTAATAAACAGAAACTTTGTATAGGATAATAGGAATTTGTTGTTTTAATATAGGATCATATGTAAATGTAGTTGTTTCAACTACAAGTAGACAAGCAGAAAAAAGGTGCAATTTTATCTTGAATATATATACTTTGGTTTGCTCAAAAACCTTATGGTAAGCATATATAGTACTATTCAAAACTAATTTGTCTGAATACTCCACAGATGCCCATAAATTAGCTTATCTTAAAAGGTATTTACCCTGGAAGAATAACAGTGTCTTGAAGTACAATCTTTGCATATCTGTTTCTGGAAATAACTATCTGCCATTGTTGAGCTTCAGTTTAAGTCTTAAGAAAATAGTTCACTACCTTGTATTTAACATTAACTTTAGAATACATTACATTTATTTAATAAACAAAGTGCTCAGATGGTAGAGACCATCTGTTTATCTTGAAGACAAGTAAGAAAAATATAATGTTCCTAAGCCTTTTTTCTTTTTGCTGGTGAATAACTCTAGATTGAGTAACTTTCCAGTACTTACATTAATCTTTAAAATATAGTACTCCAAATTAAAAGACCTTTAAGAAGTTTAACTTCAAGTGGAAAAGCAAGCAGGATCATTTTAAGGCAGAATTCATAACACTGGGTAAATGCTAATTTCATGGAAATAACATTGCAACATTTTTATATTTCTTTGTATTCAACTGATCTATTTCAAAACTTGGCAAAATATAATTCTATGAGTTCTTTGAACAACTGGGAAATTATTGTACCTACTTAAAATATGTTAAAAATTCTGTGCACATTTCATGTCTACTTTTGGCTTACCACTTGAAAACATAGTTATTTGCATGAAATCAACAGTGGCCACTCCAAGCATATGTCTAGACTGCGAACCTCAGAAGAGCACAGAGGGTCACAAGAGAGCCAGCTGCTCACCAGCTTCCCCTACAGTGTTCTCTGTGGTTCACTTTACACTTCTGGCTAGTTTGCACACTGCCGCTTTGCTTCCTTTCACAGGGACTGGAGGTTGGCAGTACTTCCCTGTGACATCCACTTTCACACCCAAATTGGTCTTCATAGGTTCCCATTGTGTGCACTTCAAAGCAACTTGCCTTGTTGGCAGCTCTAAGTGGGAAGTGCAGGTCTTTCTTTTCTTCACTGCCCTTTTCTGGCTCACAAGCAACCTCCCACCAAAAGCTGAATCTGTAGAAGAGACTACATCCAAGAGATAATACCATAACAAAGTATGAAGAGAAGCCCAGGTGGCCACCTTGCAAATTTCCAATGTGGAAGCCTTCGACCTCTCTGCCCAAGAAACAGCTAAAGTCCTAGAGTAATGAGCTTTAGAAACCCTAGGAGCCTCTTTACCTTAACTACATACGCCTCCCTAATACAATCCCTTAACCATCTAGCTAAGGAACTCTTAGAAGCCATTTGACCCCTCTTAAGACCCCCTAAGAGTACAAACAATCTTTCAGAAGATCTGAAATCTTTGATTCTTCTGAGCAAACCCTAAGTGTTCTTCTTACATCCAATTGAAGCAGCCATTGCGCTTTGTCGTTGCAGGGACTAAAGAGAAACGAGGACCAAGAAGGTTTAGATAAATCTCAGATGCCACCTTTGGAAAAATCGAGGAACTGCCCCAAGAACTACTTAATTCTGAAGGAGCATCAGAAATGCCACCAAACCAAACCCATAAAATACCATCACATAAAAGACGCAGTACAACTGCACTGATGTACAGCCAAACAATGTCCTATCACTGTCTAAATGATGAATCAGAAAACCAGTAAATCTCACCAAACAAAAACAAATAAGAACAAGTACTAATTTTTAATTTGTCATAAAAAAATTTCTCTTGTATCTACAAAATCTCTTATTCACATTCAGATTACTAAGAAAACTATCAATTTGGCTAAGTCTATAATGTAATAGTAAAAATTAAAGTAGAAAGTAAAATGATCGATTTATGTATCTATCTATCTATCTATCTATCTATCTATCTATCTATCTATCTATCTATTTATCTATTTAGTGTGATGTCAAACATCTGGATGTTTTTAAAACATCTGGACAATGGTGAGAAACCTTTGTTTTCTTCAGATTGTTTGGATTGAAAGTCATACAAGGCCACTTTGCAAGGCTCACAAAGTGTGCTACAATGAACAAGCCACATGACTTGTTCTGTTTTATGTTTGTCATATCCCAAAAAGAGTTTCTAGCAAAACGTGTACAACTAGGCACCCTTTGCTTTCCATCATCACTCAGCTTAGGGTACCTTTTCTCTCCTGACTTGAGAAGCCAATGCTTTTGATACAAACTGATTAATATTAACAAACTCAAAGGTACAAGTTTTCCTCCCAACAATTTCTTTCAAGATCATCTTTACAGCCATTTATATAAAGTTGCACAGGATCAAATCAATCTTGGTGTTCTTGCACAAAACATAACCAAGACCAAAACTAAAAGCCATGAATTTCAACATCAAAGAATGCATGTATTACAGGGACCTGTGGGACAGCTTGGAGGGTGAGGGTGTTTACTGCCAAGCCTCACAACCTGAATTCAATCCCTGGAACCCACGTGGTAGAAAGAGAGAACCAATTCCTGAAAGTTGTTTTCCTACCTCCATATGTGCATGTACATACACACACAGACACACACACACACACACTCTAAGCAATGCAATTAGCCTTTTATTATATTAGACTCATTCATTCATTCCACAAAACTGTATTAAATATATTCTGAAAGCCAAAATTATTTAAAGTATTTGAGCATTGTTAAAAATATTTTGGAACATAAAAATATTTTGAAAAATTAAAAAATACATATATCAAAGAGATGTTCTATTACTGAAACATTTCTTATACCCATCGGCCAAAATTTTTTTCTAAATATTGAATTTGATAATTCAAAATATGGTTTTAATGTATATTGTTGTTAACATAATATTAAAGTTTTTATCAGTTATACAGCATTTGGTGACCAATGTAGCAATAACTGTATTATATGTGATTACAGATTTCTTTTGATTTCACATAACAATTGCAATGTCTGCTCCTGAGTATACAACATCTGCAAGCCTCAGCAATGCTCAGTCCTACTCTAATACAGTGGAATTGGCCTTCCTTTTTCTTAAAATTAGCAGGTAACATCTTCCCTTCAATTCTTGGGTATTTCAGTTAGTGTTGTAAGCATCTTAGTCATAGTGCACTTAAGGAAGACAAAGCTCTTTCTTATAACTGATACATAGTGTCCAGGGCTTAACTAGGATGAAAACAAGATGACTCTAGCAGAGAGACCTCTGCATTCTGAAGGTCACTCTCTTTATCATCTGAAATGAACTGTATTGGGTATGTGAGAAAGCATTACCTTGGCAGTGCATGATTGATGGGTACGAGCAGGTAATACCAATTCTTTGAGGCCTTAACATATCACCAATACTTTAGAAGTCTTAGTGCTCAAGATTCTCTGAGACCAAATCAGCTCCATTTAGATAACCAGATAGTGTTCTCAATATCACCTAATAAAGTTTACATTTCCTGTTTATCTTTTGCTTAAAGCATTTTCTGTCTTATACTCTTGCTAGCATCACAAGTCTGTACTCTACCCCCTCCTTTTCAATGACAAGATGCAGTTTGGTAAAGGGATGGTTATAGTTGGGTATAATTGGGTTAAACACCACAAGAGAGTCCATATGTTACAAGTCTGACTCTTGGGGGAACAAGGACAATGCCATGGGTGGGACCAGGCAGCATCATCCTTGTAAGGATCCTTGCCTGAGTCAGCCCCATACACTTTAGACTCTATCCCAAACTATGAGGCAAATAAAACTCCTTCCTTTCGAAATATCCAGGCTCACATGTTTTGTTACAGCACTAGAAAATGAACAAACACAATGATCTCTATTACTTATAGCAGTGCTACCTAATGTTAACCTGAAAGGTAGGAAGGCATTTAACTATGCTCAACACAAAACAAATGTCAACCCCACTATCTTTTCTAATCATAAGCCAAAGTAAATGAAGAAATATAAAACTCTACACAGAGAGAGGTTAGCGAGTTCTTTTACTTAGATTGTGGTTTACATTTTGAAAATTTTAGCTAGTTAGTTCCTGTTTCCTTCAATTTGTTTTGAAGATGTAGTCATTCCCTCAGCCGGCCATATGTGAAGTAGAACTTTGTACATCTTTAAGAATAAAATGAAAACCCTTACAATTATACGTATGACAACAAAAATATACCTTGACCATTGCCTTTGAGTTCTACTGGTATTGCCAGAACCATTTCTTCAACCTACAAGGTAAAACGTTCTTCAAAGAGATTTTGTTCCAATTAATTTAGAACAAGATACTATAAGATTACAATTAGTATTTGTAATAACTCATATTTATTGATTGGTGATTATATTCTTGAAATATCTTCTGTATGACTTAGTATGCTAAGTCATGTAATTTTTACAACTCCATTTTACATGAAGGAATCTGAAGTATCTGGCCCTAAAAAATAAAAAGAAAGCCAATGTACACATGTAAGCCTATCTGAGGATGAGAGCTAAGCCTCAGGAGACGAGGAACACTGCTGGACATGGTCAGCTGGCTGGTTGGTAGCAGAAGCATGGGGGCTACACCACACAGTTTGTCTTTCACAGGTCAGGCTGTGGTTTTTTGAGGTCCGGGGGAGGCATGACAGGACAGTTATCCAAAATATATTTAGGATGTTTTTGGCCATTAGAATTAAGGATTCTCAAAATAAAAAAATAACTGTATTCCATGCTAAATATTAATATAAACAACTTTACAACATACTACTTTCAAATAATGGTACAGGCTTAAAATGGGAGGGAGCAGTCAGAGAAAAAGTGTCCATGCACACGTAACTGAGGAGCACAGTACCTGGAGAACTCCTGGGCATCTGAAGCAATGAAAGTGTTTCTTCAAACAGCTCCTGAATGCTGTTTTCCAGCTTCACAAAGGATTCTGTTAGCTGTGATAAGAATCTGAGTTCTTCTAAGGATAGAGAAGGGTGTCTTTCCTTCTGTGAGCATTCAGGGCTGACTGAGAAGAGAAGACAGACACTGTTGGACAATTTAATTATTTCATTGGAAAGTATTAGAACAATCGTTTTGATCTTATACACAATAAAGTAAAAAAAAAAAAAATGCTTTGTAATTTAGGCAAGCTTGCTCAATAAGAAATGGCTCTGCCAGAGCCTGAAAAATACAGAGGCAGATGCTCACAGCTAACCATTGAACTGACCACAGGGTCCCAGTGGAGGAAGGAATTGAAGGGGTTTGTAACCCCATAGAAAGAACAACAATATCAACCAACCAAAGCTCCCAGGGTCTAAACCACCAACCAAGGAGTACACACATGGAAGGACCCATGACTCCAGCCATATATGTAGCAGAGGATGGCCTTATTGGGCATCAATGGGAAAACAGGCCCTTGGTCTTGTGAAGGCTTGATGTCCCAGTGTAGGGGAATGTGAGGGTGGGGAGGCAGGAGTGGGTGGGTGGATGCGACCACACCCTCATAGAAGCAGAGTCAGGGAGATGGGATGGGGGGGCGGTTCTAGCGGGGAATTGGGAAAAGGGATAACATTTGAAATATAAATGCATAAAATATCCAATAAAAATAAATAAATAAATAAATAAATCTATCTCCTAGGAGAATTATTTCTTCCAAAAATCTAGAGATAAATATCATCTTTGATGAAATTAAGACAAATGATTAGATTGACTCACAGTTATAAACCGAAATTGATATCTTATATAATTGTAGCCTTTTTCAGTCTATCAAATTTTAACTCTGATCATGAGGAAACATCAGACAAATTCAAAGGACATCCAACAAAATAGATTTTCATTACCTTTCCAAAAAACAAAGCCTCAGAAATAATACAGTGTAGAAAAGTGTAAAAGGCACAATAACTGAAGGAATTATTCTACCAACATTTTACTTTACTATAAGAAACATCAATGGGGCAATTTGGGGCAAAATAATAATAATATCCACAACCCAATGCTCTTAGGACATGCTACTTAATATCTTGGTTTAAATTGAACTGTAGCTATGACATAGACACTTTTTAATTTGAGGTAATTCTGAAGAATATAAGAATAAATATCTGCCACATAGTCTTCACATAATAGTTTTGAGGAAAGAGGGAAAAAGGAGAGGCAAAGAGTTAAGAGAGGGTCCACAAGTGTACACTTTTGGCAAACTCATGCACATGAAGAAAATTGGGAATTTTCCCTGGAATTCAGCTTTCTTTATAACTTTGAAATTTAAAATATAAAAGGAAAACATTAAAGGAACTCCTCAAACTGTTGTGTACTTTATTTTGTATCATTAAAAAGAAACAGATCGTGGCGCACGCGCCTTTAATCCCAGCACTCGGGAGGCAGAGGCAGGCGGATTTCTGAGTTCAAGGCCAGCCTGGTCTACAGCGTGAGTTCCAGGACAGCCAGGGCTATACAGAGAAACCCTGTCTCGAAAAAACTAAAAAAAAAAAAAAAAAAAAAAAAAAAAGAAACAGATCAATATGTGCAAATCCGTACAAACTATGTAACAGCTACATAGACCATGAGGCCTTGCTTAAAAGTTCCTCCTGTCTGAATAAGTGTGGGATACACAGTTTATCCATACAAATACAGCTTAAACAAAGACTGACATTTTTCCTCATAGCTACAGTGCTAGTCAAATCACATTGCCATTTAATGAGAGCAGAAAACATGAGACATTTAGTAGGAGGGAGAATAATATCTTACAGGCACCTTTAATTTTAATTTCTTGCTTTTATTTTAGAAAAGGGTCACCAGATGGTATATATGGCTATATGATTAAGGACTCAAAGGATCTTCCTTTTATTAATTCCATTTCTAAAAATGTATTTATAAGGATTAACTGTAATTAGCGAATTTGTACTACTCACTACAATAAGTACAGAAATTTTATCCGAAACCATGAAGATTATCAGTCAGAAAGTGAGTTGGGAGCTGACGAATTAATTCATTTAACTGATTGCTTTCCTTACATGGATATAGAAGGAGGGGTGTCGAGATTTTAGGTAATTCATTTTACTTCAGTTAAAAAACGAAGATCCTGGCATTAAATTAAATTGTAATCCTACATAACATAGCCATTCAGTGATATCCAACCAAAACTCTCATTTCATCCCTGCAGGTAGTCTGGAAACACTCTCTACCAATCCCAGCTATGGAGTTGAATCCTACTAGTAAAAAGCACAAAACATCTACCTACCTACAAAAACTCTATATTCATCCCCACATTAACCACGATCCCACATATATAAAGCCCCTTATCTAAAGAACTCATCTTCTATTTATGATTGTTCTAGAAAGATGCACAAGTACATTAAGGACACAAGCAGTAAACAACAAAAAGTTTCCAAAAAACACTGTTCCCAAAGGAATAGAGAAAATAACATAGCATGTACCATACACTCCTATATCAATTTCTTATCAGACTGTGTTGGTGTGTGTTTGTGTGTTTATACACTTGTATGCATATGGAAGCTAAAGACCAACCTTGGGCACCCTGAAGGAGCTGTTTGCACTGGTTAGGATGAGTCTCTCACTGGGACATGGGGTCCCCAGATGAGGCCTGGGTGTCCAGCTGTCCTTAAAGTCACCAGAGATTTCTTTCTTTTTTTTCTTTTTGCTATAGATTCTTTTACTTCCCTTTATTCAAATATGTATTTTCAACATAATATATTTATTATGACTAACCAAACAAATGCTAAATATTGTAGGAATGAATACATTTCAAGGAAAAATTTAAAGATCTGTCTAAAGAAAATTATGTTTCATTTTGATGATCCAAAGTATTTGTGCCTAATTTCTGCTGAACTACTTTGTAATCACACATAGTAGGAGAAGATTAAACTTTCTGATGTCAGCTTTCTCACCTATTAAATTGAAATACAGTCATTTCTGAGATTTTAGGTAATTAATTATACTCCAGTTAAAAAACGAAGATCCTGGCATTAAACGTAATCCTACATAACATAGCCTTTCTCCAACCAAAACTCTCATGTAGTCTGGAAAAACTCTTGAACAGTTATGGTTCAAATTAAACAGGAATAGTTTCCATCTTATCTCTGAGTTATAGTAAGTGTGGTGGTTTCAAATAGGTCCACAAATTCAGATATGACAGTCATTTCTTCAAGAGGTAGATCTCTGCTCTCTTCTCCTGGCAGCTGGTTGATCTCTGTGAATTCACATTCTTTTTTATTTCTTTATTAGATATTTTCTTTATTTACATTTCAAATGTTATCTCCTTTTCTGGTTTTCCTCTGAAGACCCCCATCGCCTCCCCCCTCTACCTGCTCACAAACCCATCCACCTCCAACTTCCTGGTCCTGACATTCCCCACACTGGGGCATAGAACCTTCAGAGGACCAAGGGCCTCTCCTCCCATTGATGGCCGACTAGGCCATTCTTTGCTACATATGCAGCTGGAGCCATGAGTCTAAGCTTGGTTTATGCTTAAAAGAAGCATAAAGAGCTAGTAACCTTTTATAGTCCTAAGATACTTTTGAACAACACATATTTTGAAAACAATTGGACAATTCTTTAAAAATCCTTTCTAATGCTACACCAAACAAGCTGTCTAAATAGTGTGATCTGGATTTAAACACAGAAGCCTTTACTTGGGTAAAGGCTTTACTTGGGCCACAGACATGTAGATCAATGCAATAGATTTGAAGACCCAGGAATGAAGCCACACATCTATGATCAGTTAATCTTTGAAAAAGGAGCTAAAACCATCCAGTGGAAAAAAAGACAGCATTTTAAACAAATGGTGCTGGCTCAACTGGCAGTGTGCATGTAGAAGAATGAGAATTGATCCATTCTTATCTCCTTGTACAAAGCTCAATACTTAGCAGATCAAAGAACTCCACATAAAAACAGAGACACTGAAACTTATAGAGGAGAAAGAGGGGAAAAGCCTTGAAGATATTGGCACAGGGGAAAATTGCTGAACAGAACAGCAATGGCTTGTGGTGTAAGATCAAGAGTTGACAAATGGGATATCATAAAGTTGCAAAGCTTCTGTAAGGCAAAGGACACTGTCAATAAAAAAAAAGGCCACCAACAGATTGGGAAAGGATCTTCACCAATCCTAAATCAGATAGGGGACTAATATCCAATATATATAAAGAACTCAAGAAGATGGACTCCAGAAAATCAAATAACCCTATTTAAAAATGGGCTACAGAACTAAACAAAAAATTCTCAACTGAGGAATACGAAATGGCTGAGAAGCACCTGAAAAAAATGTTCAACATCCTTAATCATCAGGGAAATGCAAATCAAAACAACTTTGAGATTCCACCTCACACCAGTCAGAATGGCTAAGATCAAAAATTCAGGTGACCACAGATGCTGGCGAGGATGTGGAGAAAGAAGAACACTCCTCCATTGCTGGTGAGACTGCAAGCTGGTAAAACCACTCCGGAAATCCATCTGGCGGTTCCTCAGAAAATTGGACATACTACTATTGGAGGATCCAGCAATACCTCTCCTGGGCATATATCCAGAAGATGTTACAACTGGCAATAAGGACATATGTTCCACTATGTTCATAGCAGCTTTATTTATAATAGCCAGAAACTGGAAAAAAACCAGTTGTCCCTCAACAGAAGAGTGGATACAGAAAATGTGGTTCACTTACACAATGGAGTACTACTCAGCTATTAAAAACAAAAAAATTTCTGAAATTCTTAGGCAAATGGATGTATCTGGAGGATATCATCCTGAGTGAGGTAACCCAATCCCATAGAACTTACCTGGTGTGTACTCACTAATAAGTGGATATTAGCCCAGAAACTTAGAATACCCAAGATACTATTTGCAAAACACATGAAATTCAAGAAGAAGGAAGACCAAAGTGTGGATACTTCGTCCCTCCTTAGAATGGGTAACAAACTATCCATGGAAAGAGTTACAGAGACAAAGTTTGAGATTGAAAGAAGGACTATCCAGAGACTGCCCCACCAGAGAATCTATATGATAATCAGCCACCAAACGCAGACACTATTGCATATGCCAGCAAGATTTTGCTGACAGGACCCTGATATAGCAGTCTCTTGTGAGGCTATGCCAGTGCCTGGCAAATACAGAAGTGGATGCTCACAGTCATCTATTGGATAGAATACAGGGCCCTTAATGAAGGAGCTAGGGAAAGTACCCAAGGAGCTGAAGGGGTCTGCAACCTTATAGGAGGAACAGCAATACGAACTAACCAGTACTCTCTGAGCTCATATCTGTAGCTGCATATGTAGCAGAAGATGGCCTAGTTGGCCATCATTGGGAAGCGAGGCCCCTTGGTCTTGCAAAGAGTATATGCCCCAGTACAGGGGAATGTCAGGGTCAGGAAGTTGGAGTGGGTGGCTTGGGGAGCAGAGAGAGGGAGGGTATAAAGGACCTTTTGGATAGCATTTGAAATGTAAATGAAGAAAATATCTAATACAAAATTGTTTTAAAAATCCTTTCTAATGTTACACTAAGCAAGCTTCTCAATAGTATCATTTGGAATTAAACACACTTAGAAGCCTTTACTTGGGTTGAATTGAAGTTTGAAGTATTACAAATGATTAAGTAATACCAAAGAAGCACCCTAATAGTTGCAAGACTATAAATTAATTGCCACTTGTCTAAAATCATGTAGGGGCCTGTGGATTCTCTGTGATGAGGATTTACTCTCAGGGTCTGAAGTTACAAGGACCTTGTATTGTACAAACAACAATATTAAAGGCAAGGCCATTTTAATTCAATGACTCTTTATAACTTATTAAAGAAGGCCATATCATACGTATGACCTAAATCTAATCATTTTTGTCCCAAAGAAGCAAAGATTACTGAGGAGGCTCACTAATTAGTAGTCCTTATTTCCTATCATTCTTAGCCCAGAATTCTCCCAAGGGGCTTTGTGAGGGCTCTTAATTTATGAGGAAAATAATTCTGTGATAAATTCATTTGGTGAAAGGCCAATTAAAACAAAATTAAAAACAAAGGATGAAAGTGTATTTCTCCATACTTACTTATTTTTTTCCACACTGTCTCCCAGGACCGATGTTCTAATCACCACACTTTACGTCAGGAATTCTATTACTGTGCCTCCTAGACTCCTCCACACTCACCAGCGCAGGACAAGATGTCTTCAAGCAGAAATTCATCTTGTACTGTTCATTATGATTCTCTTTCTCATTTTACAAATCACCTGTTCAGAAAACTTCATCTGCATAGAACAAGGTGCTATCCTTTCCAGACTAAGCCAATTTAACATTCATTTATTCATTTATTAAATTACTGGTTTATTTCATTAGTTATTTACATCATAATGAAACTGTTTTGCTTTCACTGAAGCTTACACATATATGATAATACACAAGGAACCACATTGCTGATTGAATTATAACTATTAATTCAATCAGCTAATTCCATTAACAATTGGAGTGCTCACCATTGCTGATTGAATTAATAACCATTGCTTGTTTAAATGAATAACCCAGACATAATATGTACAAGAAACATTGATTCTAATGAAAACATTAATATTATAAGGGAAAAATTAAATTATGAATGTAGAGCAAGACTTTATCATCGATGAGCAGTGATTGCAAGTGATAATAAAGGGTTAGGTGGCTATAATTCCTGTTTGAATGTAATAATTCATATCTTAAAATACGAGAAGAAATCCTACACTTTATTTTTAATCTCATATTATTTACTTCTATAATAAACTGCAATTTTTAAAACTGAATGATTTTCAAACTTTTGTGGCCAAGAAACACCAGCCAATTTGCCAGCAGATCTATTCGCTTTTGGGATTTTCAGGACAATGTCCCCTGGCACCTTGTGTGATGATGAGTCGCTCTGTGTGCAGTGTGGCTCTCTCCTCGCTTGGGAGACCTTTACTTCTGAGTGTGTGTGGGGCTCATTTTGATCGTGTTCTTTCAGAACACTTGTAAATTGTCATTCTTAATGTCATCGCGATACTTTTATTAAAGAGTCATTTTTGAAAACTAATGAATGTATTCTAAACTTACCTTGTGGAAATAATCCACAAAATCAGTTTGAGGGCTAAAGTAGGGCCATATATGGCTATGAAAAGAAAGAACAGTCCAGGATCCTACTAACCATGTACAAAAAACAGAGGTGAACACTCAGTATTGCAAATAACTATAAGTATAATCCTAATAATGATTTTTAAAATAATAATAAAAGAATTATCATTTGCTTGGTTAGGTCATCCAGGCCTATGAATCACCACACTCTGGAGATGTTGGGATAGGATTGTAAATACAAGTTCAGGGTCAGCATGGTCAATATTACAAGGCCCTATCTCAAAACAATTAGGTGTTCTAGAATCCTTTGTGTTGGACAATTATTCTCTAGCTATCAGTATACCTAGATTATGATTTTATGAAGTCAACTGAAATGAAGATGTACAAAAGCACAAATAACTTTTCATGAAATTCCACTTTAACCATGCTCAAGATTTTAAATTAATTTTTAGGTTACTACAAAGTAGTGAGTTTCATTATGGCATCTCATTTGTTCCTATCCTCGACTATGGCCAATTTCTGGAACTCAAGAAGATGGACTCCAACGCTGACACCATTGCATACACTAGCAAGATTTTGCTGAAAGGACCCAAATATAGCTGTCTCTTGTGAGACGATGCTGGGGCCTAGCAAACACAGGAGTGGATGTTCACAGTCAGCTATTGGATGTATCACAGGGCTCCCAATGGAGAAGCTAGAGTAAGTACCCAAGGAGCTAAAGGGATCTGCAACCCTATTGTTGGAACAACATGATGTACTAACTAGAACCCCGGAGCTCTTGTCTCTAGCTGCATATGTATCGAAAGATGGCCTAGTCAGCCATCAATGGAAAGAGAGGCCCATTGGACTTGCAAACTTTATATGCCCCAATATAGGGGAATGCCAGGGCCAAAAGAATGGGAATGGGTGGATAGGGAAGTGGGGGGGCGCTATGGGGGACTTTTGGGATAGCATTGGAAACGTAATTGAGGAAAATATGTAATAAAAATATTAAAAAAAAATGTTAGTTCAAAAAAAAAAAAAAAAAAGAATACCAAAAAAAAAAAAAAAAAAAAAGAAGATGGACTCCAGAAAATCAAATAACCCTATTTGAGGTTACCTCTGTAGCCTAAAAATGTAGCCTGTAAACCTAAAAGCCTAAAAACCCTGTAGCCTAAAAACCCTGTATCCTAAAAACCCTGTAGCCTAAAAAATGGGCTACAGAGCTAAACAAAAAATTCTCATCTGAGAAATACCGAATGGCTGAGAAGCACCTGAAAAAAATGTTCAAAAATTTGAATCACCAGGGAAATGCAAATCAAAACAACTTTGAGATTCTACCTCACACCAGTCAGAATGGCTAAGACCAAAAATTCAGGTGACTGCAGATACTGGCGAGGATGTGGAGAAAGAAGAACACTCCTTCATTGCTGGTGAGACTGCAAGCTGGTATAACCATTCTGGAAATTAGTCTGGCGGTTCCTCAGAAAATTGGACATACTACTACTGGAGGATCCAGCAATACCTCTCCTGGGCATATATCCAGAAGATGTTCCAACTTGTAATAAGGACACATGTGCCACTATGTTCATAGTAGCCTTATTTACAATAGCTAGAAGCTGGAATGAACACAGATGTCCCTCAACAGAGGAATAGATACAGAAAATGTGGTACATTTACACAATGGAGTACTATTAAAAACAATGAATTTATGAAATTCTTAGGCAAATGGATGTATCTGGAGGATATCATCCTGAGTGAGGTAACCCAATCACAAAAGAACTCACATGATATGCACTCACTGATAAGTAGATATTAGCCCAGAAACTTTGACTACTCAAGATATAATTTGTAAAACACATGAAACTCAAGAAGAAGACCAAAGTATGGATATTTCATTCCTTCTTAGAATAGGAAACCAAATACCCATGGAGAGAGTTACAAAGACAAAGTTCGGAGCTAATAGGGAAGAAAGGACTACTTAGAGACTGTCCCATGCAGGGATCAATCCCACATACAACCAACATACCCAGACACTATTGCATATGCCAGCAAGATTTATCTGACAGGACCATGATATAGCTATCTTTTGTGAGGCTATGCCAGTGCCTGGCAAATACAGTCATCTATTGGATGGAACACAGGGCCCCTAATGATGGAACTAGAGAAAGTACACAAGGAGCTAAAGGGGTCCTCAACCCTATAGGAGGATCAACAATATGGACTAACCAGTACCCCCAGAACTGTGTCTCTAGTTGCATATATAGCAGAGGATGGCCTACTCGGCCATCAAGAGGAGGAGAGGCCCTTGTTCTTGTGAAGATCATATGTCCCAGTACAGGGGAATGCCAGGGCCAGGAAGCTGGAGTGGGTGGTGGAGGAGCAGGGGGTGCGGAGGGTGTAGGGGACTTGGGAATAGCATCTGAAATGTAAATGATGAAAATATCTAATAAAAAATTTTATAAAAAAAGAAAGAAATGTTCAAAGTCCTTAGTCTTCAGAGACATGAAAATCAAAACGAACCTGAGATTTCACCTTATAACAATCAGAATGGCTAAGATCAAAACATCATTGACAACCCATGTTGGAAAGGATGTGGAGAAAGAGGAACACTTGTCCATTGCTGATGGGATTGCAAACGGGTACAACCACTCTGGAAATCAGTATGGAGGTTCCTCAGAAAATTGGAAATACATCTACCTGAAGACCCAGCTATACCACACTTGGGAATATACCCAAAAGATGCCCCACCATGCCACAGGGGCATGTGTTCCACTATGGTCATAGTGGCCTTATTTTCATAGCCAGAAGCTAGAAACAACCTAGATATCCCATGCAGAAGAATGGATACAGAAAATGTGGTTCATTTACACAATGGAATACTACTCTGCTATTAAGAATGAGAACATCCTTTGTTTTGCAGGCAAATGGATGGAACTAGAAAATATTATCCTGAATGAGGTAATTCAGACTCAAAAGGAAGTGCATGGTATGTACTCACTAATAGGTGGATAATGTCCCCCCCCCAAAAAAAAAGTACAGAGTATCCAAGATACAGTCCAAAGATCTTAAAAAGGTCAACAAGTACCCAAGTGAGGATGCCTTAGTCCCACTTTGTTGATAGAGGAAAGCAATCACAAGTGGGGAGGGAGAGAGGGACCTGGGAGGGAAAATGGATAGGGGTATAGGGGGTAGGAGAACCTGATCTGGTATTGGGTGAGGGAAAAGGACTGAAGCCATGAGGGCTAGCAGAAAGAATGGAAACAGGCAATTCTGGAAATAGGAGGTTGGGGGGACGCCCCCCCCCCCCCAGAATGCACCAGAGACTTGGGAGGGAGAGACTCTCAGGAATCAAATGAAATGCCAACAGTAGGGGAGGGAACTTAGAGAGCCTACCTCCAGCAGAAAGACAGGGCATCAAGTGAGGGATGGGGTTGCCATCCCACAGCCACATGTCTGACCCATAATTGTTTGTCTGAAAGAATTACAGCGATGAAAATAGATAGGAGCCTGAGGAAAAGAACGTCCAGTGACAGGCCCAAAGTGGGATCCAGCTCAAGGGGACGTCCCAAGGCCTGACACTATTACTGAGGCTTTGGAGTTCTCACAAACAGGGACCTATCATGACTGTCCTCCGAAGGACCCAACAAACAGCTGAAAGAGTCAGTTTGCAGATATTTGCACCCAAACAATGGACAGAAGAAGCTGACCCCTGTTGTTGAATTAGGGAAGGCTGAAAGACGCTGAGGAGAAGGGTGATCCTGTAGGAGGTCCAGCAGTATCAATTAATCTGTACCCCTGAGATCTTTCAAACACTGGACCACCAAACAGACAGCATACACCAGCGGATATGAGGCCCCCAACACACATAGAGCAGAGGACTTCTGGGTCTGTGTTCAGTCCTGAGGAGACTGGAGGCCCCAGGTAGATTAGAGGTCAGGTGTGGTGGGGGTGTGAGGAGCAGGTGTGGGATGTGGAGTAGTTAGCGGGTGGATTGGGGGGCAGGAATGTAAGAAATAAATTAATTAAAAACAAAACAAAATAAAGTTTTTAAAAATCAATGCAATACAATATTAAGTGGAGTCCAAAATTTATTCTACAATATGATTTTAACATGTTTAATTTTTAATAATTCCTTACAAAAATAACCGATTAAATAAAACGTACTCAAAGTATTCTGGAATTCTTGACCTAAAATTAAATGTGTGTATGTGTATGCATGTATTATATAAGGTATATATTTATATAAATGTATCTATGGGTGCATAGTCATAAGGAATGTGTATTATAGACTACATATTTAACAGCATTTTTATTTATTCTCTGACAGAAAAAATTTTAATCCTGCTGTCTTCTAGCAAAATGTAGCACACTGGAAATCAAACTAGAGAACTATTAGGGCTCCTCACATTGATTTGCAACAAGCAGCCTTTGGAAAAATATCAAACCCCAGCTAAATCAGATGAAACCATAGAAACACAGGTAGTGGCTGAAAGGACATATTATTTTCCAAAACCATTAGCAATAGAATTCTTGTTAATAATAGCATTAAGATACTAGAGAAAAAGGAGAAGCTGCAAAATCAGATAATCTGAGACTGGTGGATCAGGGTAATAGGATGAAAGGCATGCATTTCTGTTCTCCCAAGAAGGAACATTAGCCACCCTGTTATTGAGTGTAAATGGATCCATTTTCAGTGAGCAGGAATTCTCAGTCCACCAGACAAGTGATGTAAGAAGAGGCGACACACAAACGCTACTGAAAGTCTTATTATAGTGGATGATATTCATGACATGTTCCAGTAAAGGAAGGTTTTAAACAGTACTATAATATGAAATCAGCAGGGATTGCATAGGGGCAGAGAATGAGCAGCACTTTCTGCAATACCCAAGTCCCCTCCTGCAAGCAGGTAGAACTAGGACCCCAAAGCTGGGCTCCTTGTAGCTACAGCCCAGGAGAAGCAGAATGAAAACAACACTTCTCGGAATTTAAAGAACTTTTTGGTTATGACAGTAGCTTGGAATATCAGCAAGGACCTGTAGTCAGTCCCTTTTACATATGCAAACACAAAGTCTTCCCTTGTTAGCGTCCCTTCAAGTTCTACTACAAGATCCATTTATGGCCTGTTTTAGTATGGCTATTGGAAGTACAGATAGGAAGTCAGATATGGAATCTGAGTTCAAAGTCAGGCATCACCTCTGGCTAACTGTGTGATATTGGAAGAGTTATTTCATCTCTCTGTAGCTCAGTAGCCCATGAAGTTTAGCTGAGTCATCACAGAAGCTGGAAGACAGAAAGTGCCATACATATATTGGCACCTCCTCTGAAAAGCCTGCTCTATGCTTCATGCCCAATATATCTGTTTTAAGTCACACATACTTTCATTTAATGTTACATGTCACATTGTATCTATCCATTTCTTATAGACAAATAAACAAGTAACAATAGCAGGTAGGAGAGTTAGTCGTCTCCAGAGATGTGTCCCATAATTGATTATCCAATACCAAATAGTCAGCTTTGAAATCTTATAAGCAACACTAAACAGATTTGACATACATGTGTGTTTTATATATGTGTGTGTTTGTGTGTGTATCAAATAAGAAATAAAAGAAGCAATGAATTTGACAGAGAGTAAGTGGAGAAGGGACGTGGAGGAGGCTGAAGGAAGAAGAGGGAAGGGATAAATTATATAATTATATTTTAATTTTTAAAGAAATTATATTTTATTTAAAATATGCTAATAAAATACTAATGTTTTATTAATGTGTATTTTATTGACAAGATCTTTAATATTTATATTCTATTCATATAATACCTATCACATATCTATATTTATATTAATTGCTATGTACCAATCATACCAATTTATTCCATATTAATTCCCATGTAAAGTTTTTAATAGAAAATATTTGAAAGGAATAATTTTAGACAGCACATAACATTTCACTTGTCTAAGCACTGCCATTTAATAGGAAAGTATCCATAACATTGAGTGGTGCCGCCATCCCAGGGCCTTCCTTTGCAGATCTACTGTGCCACAGCTTCACAGAGACTTTTATTTCTTTATTATTGTGTGTACTCACCATCTACTTGGAGTCAAGTGTAACTTGTGCATCTACATCCATGGAAACAATACTTGACAGATAATTGTAAAAGAGTGAAATGATCTACTGATCATTTGATTTTTGGCTTCCTGATTTTGTCACAGTTTTTCAGACGTTCCCACTATGAAGACTTGGCAGTCACTACTAGTGTCTATTTCTCTTTGCAAGACTAAATCCAGTCCAGCTTTTTCCTCATGCCTCCTTGTTGTCCTCAAGTCACAGAACTAAGTGTCTTATTACAATTAAGTAGAGTACTCTCAACAGACTACTACAGTGGACTCTGGGTAGGGAATGTACCAAGATATAACAACTAACAGACTAATTCTTTCAGGATCTTACACAAGTGCATTACAGGGCCAAATGGCTACTGATTTTATAGTGGTAAATGACAACTAACATGCTCTATTATGAAAGGGTAGAATGTTAATATAGATCATACCTGTACTTTCATTTCCATCTATTCTATTGTTCTGCATGATATGTGTGTGTGCTGTATGCTTGTATGTTCATTGTGTACATGCCTGAGAGTGCATGTGTGGCATGGACATTAATGTTGGATGTGTTCCTCTGACTCTCTCCATCTTGGTTTTTAAGACAGTGTCTCTCCCTGAAACTGCTGTTCATTGATTGGCTAGGATACTTGCCCAGTGATCTCTGGATTTCTACCTACTTAGTCCTTGAAATTCAGTCACAAACTATCTCATCTGGCTTTTTTTGTGGGGTCCTGGGAATTCAAACTTAGGTCCTCAACACTGAGCAGCAGAGCACTTTACCTTAGCCATCTTACCAGCTCCCCTATTTTTGCCTTTAATTTTTCTTTCCTGATGGTTTTGGGTTAAGACAGGTATTAGAGTAAATTTTGCACCCATAGTCATGACTGGCAGTGGATGTGTGGTTTGAGAGGTTGTACTGTTTGAGGCCAGTCTTCTCAACCGACTGAGAGCCTCTGCTTGACAAAGAGGTTCATTCTCCTCCCCTAAGAGTTACCATAGAGTGAATATCACTTTTCTTCACATGCCAAGAAGACCTAACAAAGGGTGAAGACGGAGTCATCTGAAGCCATTCTTCTGTGCCAGTGAGAAAAACTGAAAAGAACCTGCTTCTATTGTTACCTTTTTACAGTTCTCAGGCGGCACTGGCTCCATGTGCTGTTACCTAAACTTACTGCACAATGATAACAATTCTCTCACACTCCACTTTGCCTTCTCTGACAGAAAAGGTTGGTGTTACATTAGCCGGAGATCAGACTTCTTGCTATTTGACCAGGCGGGATACTCTGTTTACTATCTTTCTTGTTATCTATCTTTCTTGTTTGGTTTGTTTTGTCTGACAAAGAGCAGGAGCAAGAATATCTGGTAAGAAATCAGTGTGAGCATCAAAGAATGGTCACATCAATGCAGCCAAATGATAGGATTCTGTGCAGAACAATTCTGGAACATTTTGTCTGACTTTTGTTTTAAGGGAGCTTAAATCCCAGATGATCCTTTCAAAAACTATCGTAATAAAAAGACACCTCTAACATAATGAAGCAGTTTTTTAAATTTAAGTACTGTATGCTAATGGTCCATTATTAATAAACTATTTCCCTAAATATACCTTTCTCAGTCTAAAGCTTTGCAAGAGTTCAGTTAATTACACCTCGAATCATAGGTGCTACTTGTTCTTATGATGAAAATTTAACCTATAGAAAAAATTTAAATAAGTTAACAATCCACTTTTACTATAGCCCCAGGTTGCATCTAAGAATGGATAATTCACAGTTAAATGGATAATGCCATGGCAGAAAAGTTACATTATCAGCTCTTAATGTAACATGTTAAAATCAATTTTAAAAATTTAGTGTGTGAATAAAAATAATGTCAACATCAAAAAGACAGATTTAAGTTAAGAGACTCCTGAATATGACCTGACATATTTTTTAATTGAATCATAAGCTTTCCAAAGAGATTGAATACTTTCCTACTTTTATACTAAAAAAAAAAAAAAAAAAAGTATAAAATTCTCTCCATAATTCTTTTGGCTAGGGAGAAAATTATAATGCCTATGAAAGTATGTTAAAAGTATTCTAAAAAGAGATAAGAGCAGCGATCTTTGGTACACACCTAGCAAGCTGTGCTCATGATCTTTTATTCTGTCTGTCAGAGGACACAGGCCTTAGAGGTAGGGAAGACATTTCCCAGGTGTGATAGTACTTTGTCAAGTAAGTTTTATAGTTAATTGTCCCACTTTAACTGCCTTTCTCACCTAGAAGACTCTTATGCAATCATAAGATAAAGTCATTTTTCCTTCCAATTTTACAAAGGACTTTAGATCACCTTGGTGGCAGAAGCCATCTTTTCCATTGTCTTCCATGAAAAGCCACAGAAAGCATCTTCTTGCAGTTTTCATCTGGTAATTTAACCAAGACTTGCCTTGTGCCTGCAATGTATGCAACAAGTCACCATGAGACGTAGCAGCATAAGATCCAAAAGCAGGGTGGGGTGACTCATGTGCCATGGCTATATATGCAGTACAGCCCCTGTGGTAACCTGGCCCATATCCCAGTTTGGAATGTCCTGTTAGAAAGACTCACTGTAGACTTTCTCTTTATAAATGGAAAGTCTGAAGACATACAAATGAAGGGGAATATTTCAAAATATTTAAACAATACAAAATTCAAGTTTCACCAAGTCAGTGTGCATTGAGTTTCACTGGAACACATGATACAGGTTGTGTTGTTACTGTGCCTACCAAACTGCAATGGCAAATGAACTCCTTGAAACAGAAACTCTGGCTAGCTAAGCCTAAAGTATGTATTTTCAATGGCCAAAGGAACTATACATTCATCACTGCACCTAGAAAATAAGAATGTAAAACTAATCACAGATTAGTTGGTGTTCAGTGTGCAAATGTATGGCTGAAAGGGAGCAAGATGCTAAATGGTAGAGAAAAGAAGAATTCATAACGAAAATTACTGAATGCATCATAAAAACATTACATAATGTTCTTTCTCACCTTCAAAGCTTCCTGTTATGGACAGTAACAAAGAAACTTAGCTAAGGGCAATGGCAGCCCAGTGAATGACAATGTGAATAGAACCTTTGCATAAACCAGCCATAGTGCCAGGTTTCAAGTGAAGAGCAGGCATGGGGGCAGAAGCTGATTTCTGTGAATGTTTTAAATCTGTAAGATCTATTCTAGGGAAATATGAGCAATATTTGGTCATCAATCAGTGCAAGTGCACACATTATAATTTATACAAAAGCTTTTCTTAAAATACCAAGATCTAGCAATACTAATAGAAGAAAATTATAGGATAATTACAATGTGTTGAATATCATTTCAGGCATCCCCACTCTTTTCCCCTGGTTTCCCTGCTCTGCAAGGGAAGTACTAATCTTAGCATTGATGTCTGAGGCACAAATGAATCAGAGTATCAGGTGCAACAACAAGGACTTGAAGGAAGGCAGATAGGCTCCACCCTCCATGGTTCAATCAGATGTGAGCATTGTATGCATCAGAATCAGCTGGAGAGCCACCTAACATGAAGACTTCTGTGCCTGCTCCCAGAGGTTTTAGTTCATCGAGTCTGAGAGCAGATGTGTAACGTTCTCCCAGGGTCCTGCTGCTGAGATAAAAAACCATATCTCTGCTCAAAGCCTGTAAACAATAGCACTATTAGTAAATGAAGTGTCAGTTGCTTTCAAGACTCTCGCTCTTTTTTTTTTCCTTAGCTACATATTATAATTTGTTTTATTTTGTTTTGGTTTTTCTGACCATTCCTCTTATATTAATAAACTTATCCTTCGTCTATCATTAATCTTTGCTGAAATGTTCTGAATTGATGTACAAGGAAGTGCCTAGGGCATGAAGATGGAATTGCCAAGGAGAAAGCAACCCAAGGACTGGAGAAGATGTGCGGCCAAAGTGATTACACAGTATCTCCAGAATAGAATCTCCAAGATGGAGAGATGGCTCAGCAGTTAAGAACACCAACTGCTCTTCCAGAAATCCTGAGTTCATTTACCAGTAATCATAATGTGACTCACAAGCATTTGTGGTGATATTTGATGCTCTCTTCTGGTGTACAGGAAGACAGTGGCAGTGTACTCACATACATAAAGAAAAGAAACCTTAAAAAAGAAAGCGGGATAGAATCTCACCAGGCAGTAGGGGTGCAGCTCTTAATCCCAGCACTTGGGAAGCAGAGGCAGGTGGATCTGTGAGTTCCAAGACAGCCTGGTTTATAGAGTGAGTTCTGATTCAGACACTTTCTTGGGGAGATAGATAGATAGATAGATAGATAGATAGATAGATAGATAGATAGATAGGTAGATAGATAGATAGATAGAAACTTTCCATTGATAGTAAGATTTTGGTCCAACTTTTTCTAGGCTGCTCTCCTTCCTGGGATTCCTAATGGAACTGAGGCCTTGCATAAGACATTTAGTAATTTCCATCTATTATCCTTTGAAGGCCTGGATTTATGGAAAGATATTGTGCAAATTTGGTATTTTGTCATGGTATATCTTGTTTTTTCTATCTATGTTAATTGAGAGTTTTGCTGGGTATAGTAGCTTGGGCTGGCATTGTGTTCTCCTAGGGTCTGTATGACATCTGCCTAGGATCTTCTAGCTTTCACAGTGTCTGGTGAGAAGTTGGGTGTAATTCTGATAGGTCTGCCTTTATATGTTATTAAACCTTTTCCCCTTACCGCTCTTAATATTCTTGCTTTGTTTGTGCTTTTGGTGTTTTGATTATTATGTGATGGGAGGAGTTTCTTTTCTGGTCCAGTCTATTTGGAGTTCTGTAGGCTTCTTGTATGTTCATGGGCATCTCTTTCTTTAGGTTAGGGAAGTTTTCTTCTATAATTTCATTGAAGATATTTACTGGCCCTTTGAGTTGTGAATCTTTGCTCTCTTCTATACTTATTATCCTTAGGTTTCGTTTTCTCATTGTGTTCTGGATTTCCTGGATGTTTTGGGTTAGGAGCTTTTTGCATTTTCTTTGACTTTTGTGTCCATGTTTTCTATGGAATCTTCTGCACCAGAGATTCTCTCTTCTATCTCTTGTATTCTGTTGGTGATCCATGACTCCTGATCTCTTTCTTAGGTTTTCTAACTCCAGGACTGTCTCCTTTTGTGATTTCTTTATTGTTTCTATTTCCATATTAAGATCTTGGATAGTTTTGTTCATTTCCTTCACCTGTTTGTGTTTTCCTGTAATTCTTTAGGGGATATTTGTGTTTCCCTTTAACAGCTTCAAGCTGTTTACTTGTATTCTCCTGTTTTTCTTTAAGGGAGTTATTTATGTCCTTCTTAAAGTCCTCTATCATCATCATGAGAAGTGATTTTAGATCCAAATCTTGCTATTCCAGTGTGATGGTATAGCAAGGACTTGCTCTGGTAGGGGAATTGGGTTCTGATGATGGCAAGTAACCTTGGTTTCTGTTGCTTATGTCCTTACACTTGCCTCCCACCATCTGATTATCTCTAGTGCTACCTGCCTTTGCTATATCTGATTGTCCTTCCTGTGATCCTGGTTGTGTCAGGACTCCTTAGAGTTCACCTGTCTCTGGGATCCTGTGATACTGAGATCCTGGTGTGACCAAGCTCCTGCAATCCTGGATCCTGTGATCCAGGGTGTTAGAGTGCCTGAGAGTGGAGTTTCTTTTGGATGTTGTGGGACTGGCTATGGGGTTAGCGCCCAAGGTCTGCTCAGGGCACTGGCCCAGACGGGAAGGAATCCATGCTACTGGTCAGGTGGAGTTCCTGGGTGCCTGGGTTCTCCTGGTCTAGTAATTATTTAATATGGTCCTATACTCTTCTCCCTGTCTCTGGGTTGCTCTGAGAATTGGTGTGTGTCCATCCCTACACTCTCCAAGAGCTGAAAGCACTTAAGATACCCTACAAAATCAAGCACCAAATTGATTTCATATCTCAGAGAAAAAACCCCTGGGAAAAGTAGTCCAAAGTATTTTCCCTAAATAAAATATTCATAGTTAATCACTGCAGAGTAGTTGGAGGTATGTGTCAGAGTGGGTCTGAGTTTCAGAATCAGTCTGTAGGTAGAACTCCAGGCTAGGATGATGAGAGAATCCAGAAGACTTGAGAAGTAAGGGTCCAGCTCTCTGATTAACCCTGTCTTTGCATACATCCCTCACAGTGGCATTTAAGCTTAGAGCCTACACTTGTTCTCCTCAGTGTAGAAAAGCAGCTGACACCAGGCACAGCTCCTCATCTTTTTTTTTCCTCTCCCAGAGACCCCAGGACCTAATCATCCTGCAACTAAAATGGTATTATTTCATCTTGATCACCCTGAACTGAAGTCAGAAAGGACCCCTACCTGTTGAATTATTTTCTTTCCAGAATTTTCCAACTGCTTGTCTGTGTAAGTCCTGGTAGCTTTTCATAGATTCATATTTTATTTCTTGATGTAGATGGGAGGCAAAGATTTTATTCATTGTGAAATCCTCATTCATTCTGGCAAAATATTTTTTTAAATAGTAGGGGCTCAATTAATAAATTGATTAGTTGGCTACCCATGTAGACAGTTATACCTCCTGATACTGATTTATTGTAAGAAAATTGTTCAGTTAAAAAATATTCATTGAATTCCTGGCATGTGTTAGTCAGTGGATTGGTTGCTGGAGAAAATAAATAATACTTGCCCTTGAGGTGTTTAGGGTCCATATGGGAAGACAGACCCCTAATTAGATATTTTAATAGAATATGCTAAAAGCATTGGGAAAGGCATATGGAGATGCTGTGGCAACAGGGATTAGGGGCTCTGGCTTGGAGAAAGCTTCCTAGAAGAAATGACACATGAGGCATCATAAAGCACCACAGGGAACTGAGCAAGGAAGGGGTGGGAGAAGACAGGGGTCCCTGCCTATTGGGTAATCCCAGGGCTTACTATCAGTTTAGGTGACGAAAACTAGGGGTGCAGATAGGAATGAGAAGCTCTAGAGAACAGGGTCTTGGCCAGGGAAGGCTGACTTTCCAGCACTGTGTACCTGCAGCTCTATGGCAACAATGACAAGAAGGCACCGAAGAGCTCTAAACTGGAGAGTACAGTGTGTTTGGCAGATGCCTTACAAGAAAGCAAAAATAAGCACAGGGAATCCAATTAAGAGCAAACTGCCATAACAGCTTGAATGAGAGGTGATAAAGGCCTAAACCAGGCCTAACTGGCACCAACAAAGCGAAGCAGAGAGAGCAGAAATACTTATGTGGTGATGAAAATTAATAATCATGATTTATTTTGATCATAAGAAGTGGAAGATGGGAGGAAAGAAAGACAAGGAGTTGGACCAGAGTGTTTACTAGTGGCATTATCTTAGAATGTGGAAAGGAACCGGGTTGATGGGTTAGTGATAATTATTGGTTACCCCAGAGCTAGGTGAGCCAAAAAAGCACAAGAGCAGCGTGTTGTTGCTGAACTAGATGTAGTACACACAGCAACTCAGATAAATCTTTAGAATCATGAGGAATCAAAAGGATTGGATGTTTTATTACTAGTGTGAAATTGAAATTGAAAAAAAAAAGTTATTATAGCAATTCTAGAAACATACATTCAATACTTTAAAGATAAAATAAAAGACTCTGGCAATGTCGCTCAGTTGGTAGAGTGCTTGACTAGAAATGTGTGAATCCACGGGTTCAATCTTCAGGGCTGTATAAAACTAGCTTTGGTTGTCATGCATATAAGCAAGCACTCCAGAGGAAGGCAAGAGGATCAGAAGTTCATGATCGTACTTAGCTACAAAGTTGAGTTTGAGGTCAGCCTTGGCTACATGAGACATTTCTTTTTTTTTGTTTGTTTTTTTGTTTTTTTTTTTTTTTTTCGAGACAGGGTTTCTCTGTATAGCCCTGGCTGTCCTGGAACTCACTTTGTAGACCAGGCTGGCCTCGAACTCAGAAATCCACCTGCCTCAGCCTCCCGAGTGCTGGGATTAAAGGCGTGCGCCACCACGCCCAGCCTACATGAGACATTTCTTAAAAAAACAAATCAATTCTTGATCTTACAGCACAAGCCATTGCTGTCTGTTTAGGAATTTTCCCCCTGTGCCAATATCTTCGAGGCTTTTCCCCACTTTCTCCTCTATTAATTTCATTGTCTCTGGTTTTATGTGGAGGTCTTTGATCCACTTACACTTGAGCTTTGTACAAGGAGATAAGAATGGATCAATTCGCATTCTTCTATATGATAACCACCAGTAGTGCCAGCACCATTTGTTGAAAATGCTGTCTTTTCCACTGGATGGTTTTAGCTCCCTTGTCAAAGATCAAGTGACCATAGGTGTGTGGATTCATTTCTGGGTCTTCAATTCTATTGCATTGATCTACCTGTCTGTCGCTGTACCAGTACCATGCAGTTTTTATCACAATTGCTCTGTAGTACAGCTTAATGCCAGGCATGGCGATTCCACCAGAGGTTCTTTATTGTTGAGAATAGCTTTTGCTATTTGAAGGGACCCTGATATAGCTGTCTCGTATGAGGCTATGCCAGTGCCTGACAAATACAGAGGTGGATGCTCACAGTCATCTGTAAGATGGAAGCTATAGAGAAGTTAGAGAAAGCGCCCAAGGAGCTGAAGGGGTCTGCAACCCTATAGGTGGAACAACAATATGAACTAACCAGTACCCCTGGAGCTAGTGTCTCTAGCTGCATACATAGCAGAAGATGGCCTATTTGGCCATCACTGGGAAGAGAGGCCCCTTGGTATTGCAAACTTTATATGCCCCAGTATAGGGGAATGCCAGGGCCAAGAAGTGGGAGTGGGTGGGTAGGGGAGAAGGGCCGGGGGAACTTTCGGGATAGCATTTGAAATGTAAATAAAGAAAATATCTAATTAAAAAAAAAGAATAAGAAAACCAGTCAAAATAAGTAACAAAAGACAGGATAAAAGATTAGTGGTATAGATTAATGGTAGAGTACCTGCCTACTATGTACAGGGCCCTGGGTTCATAGACTGTGGTAATGATCAATATGCATTTGATATAAAATACATCAAATATTGATCGGCTTGTTATAAAGATGTTGGAAAACATATTACCATATGACAGCACGTTACCTTGTAACACTTTACTGGAGATCTTCACACATATAGGTATATACTTCAAATAATAACAAAACATGTGCCAGACATTATGTGTGGTATCTATATTATTAATACAAAGACATCAGGAAGATGGTTCCACTATCATTACTATCTTCTAGAATAAATAGCAGGCACTCATTGATGAAAAGAAATCTATGCAAGATCTCATCACTGCTAAACGGAAAACTGGTATGCAAAGCAAAGTGTGGGTGGCTCCAAAGCTCCTAGACACAACAGGATATTACACATTTGATACCCTTCCTCACAGCATTGTTGCCTTCTTTGCTCTGGCCTCTTTTGTTGGAAGACAGCAATAGCCTTCATAATCCAGAAGGAGGCAGGAGAACACAGCAATTTAGTGCCTTAATTCAAAATCATACTTAATGAATTGGTGTTAAAATGAATTCATGCATTTCTGAACATGGTATAAAACTCTCTGTGATGTGTGTGTGTGTGTGTGTGTGTGTGTGTGAGAGAGAGAGAGAGAGAGAGAGAGAGAGAGAGAGAAATTCGATGCCTCAGAAATATTACTTCAAGAAACAAAACTTTCTAAAATATAAGAAACAAAGAAACTGAGAAAATCCTAATGTTTATCAGTTGACCTAATTAAATGATTGAATTATGATATATATAACATATAACTTGAAGTCTGTATAAAATTCATACAGATGACTCTGAATTGATGAAAAAAATGTGAAATAGTGATTGCAAAAATAATAGTACAGAAATTTGGAGAACATATGTGATTAAATGTGGACAAGCACATTTAATTCAACCGAGTTCGTATCAAATTCATACAATTATTATCTTGTCATTATTCCCTGGACAAGGTGTTGATTATTTATATAATATATACTTTCTTAGATATTATTAATAATCTAGAGATGATTTAAAGTACATGGGAAGCTATGTAGTGTTTATATATAAACACTAGGGCATTTTATACAAGGACCCAAAGCACCTGTCCATCTCTGTAAAGGTAAGAAGGCAGGGGGAGTCCTGAACCCCTTGGATACTCATGGATACCACTCACTGTGGCAAAAAAAAGATTTCCAGTATGGTAAGATGTTGTTATTGCTATTGTTTTATTGTTGTATGAGTCCAAGGCTTCTGTAGTCAAAGCTGGCTAGCCTTGAATTCCACTATATGGCCAGAACTTCTGATTGACCTGCCTGCACCTTTTCCTTTCCCTTCTGAGTGCTAGAATTCCAGGTGTGTGCTACCACCCTGGATTTGTTGTTGTTATTGTTGTTTTGCAATATAATTAACTCCAAAATTATCTGTTTGAACGAAACAGAATGGAATCCCCAAAGCAATTATCCAGTTCACAACAAAAAGAATGCTTGAACAAGCAAGCTTTTCCAGGAGGACTGGCTTTGTTCCTTGGTTTTTCCAATAAAAAGGTGTAAATGTCCTTGTTTAAAAAAAAAAAAAAAGATTACTCTAAGATGCTCGGGTTAAGAGGACACGACAGCTGGAAAGGTAGTTCAGTGGTCTTCCAGAAGACTAGGGGTTCTATTCCCAGCACCAATATTGATGGATAACAACTATGTATAAGTTCAGTTCCAAGAAGTCAAAGTCCTCTTAGTGCCTCAGCAGACACCACGCACAAATATGGTACAACATAAACATACATGGATGCATAGCATTCATAAATATTAAAATAATAATAATTTGGGGCAAAACAACTTATATTTAAAAATACACATATATAAATGTGAATAAATAATTTATGGTAAAATATTTATTTTACTTAAATACATACACATGTAAATATGTGTATAGTTATATAACAATTGGTAATAGTAGGCATGCATTGCTTTTAAGAAGAAGAATAATTCTAAATCTAGTGAGCCTAAATTTAAAAAAACTAAAGAGAGTCATATACAAATGTACTTTGCTATACCTATATTATGGAATATTGTGGTGCTGTTGGAAAGACCTGGTTATGCTAATACAGGAAATAGCCATTAGATATTAAATGGAAAATGTACAGTACAGAAAAATATACTTAGGTTGATGTCATTTAAAAAATTACAAAAGTATTTGTCATAATTTTCTGAGAAATTAAAGATTTCTAGCATATGAACAGAGTTCCATTAACTGTGGTGACCCTGGAGACAGGGATTGGACAGAAGGAAATGAGGATGTCCACATTTCCTTCATGTCGATTTCATATTTATTTTATAATGGTATATAAAGCAACACAAACAACTCTGAAATTGCAGTTGTGCCCATGGGTCTTTGCATGTTTAATGATATAAGAAAGTCGGCAACTTTAAGTGTATATTTCACTTGCTCAGTCTTTCTCCTTTTTTCCACATCCCCTGAGTCTCTGTAATTGCTCTGCTGGATGAAGAAGCTCCTTCTAGCATTCTCTAGAACCATCTAAGAACATCAACTGCATCACTTCCTTCTGTTGCTAAATCTGAAGAAACATTCAAGACATTCAATGTTTCATCCTTACTGACTTTGTAACTTCCGAACAAAGACTCCAAAAATACTACTGATATGAATTTTGAAATTGAGGCTATCTAATCCAGTGGTTCCAGTTGCTTTCTCATGAACATGCCCCTTGAGTTTTCTTTGATAAAGAAAGCCTCTGGGAGCCACTGCTGCCATATAAATGAGGATGCACGTCCCACCACTAATCTACTTCCTTCCTTGGGCATTAGGAAAGTATTATTTCAGTCTCTACGTGTCTGTTCATGTTTCAACATTCCTCCTTCTGCCCATAAGCATGAAACTATTGCCTCAGCCTCAGGAGCTCATTAGTACCTCATGAGTTAAGAGAAGAAAGTTACTTTGTGACTTCCAGGCTGACATTTTCTAGAGATGTGCTCAGTTTGCTCAGAGGCAAGCTTTTCCACAACATCCTTTCTATGCTGTGGTGAGGATCGAACTCAGGGCCTTAGGCTTACAAGCTAAGCACTCTACCACTGAGTTCAGCACTAAACTTTTAATCTTTACTTCAAAATGGCAGGGAAATGGGAAAATACACTGTAGGAGATAATTATGCTAACTTGTGCATCAAGGAGCATAATGGTAGGCATACACCTATAAGACAAAAAGACCTAAAGAAAGATCCATTTATCAATTATTCTAACATCAAAAAGATACAGGAAGTGTTAGCAGAACGCTAAAATGTATTAAGGAAGGCTGTGGGTAGAAGTTAGTGGTAGGCTGCCAGCCTAGCATATGGTATAGCAGTAGGTTTCACTCACAGCACCACAAACAAAAGAATTTTATTATTGAAAATAGATGTTTTCATATAATATATTCTGATTATGGGTCCTCCTCAGCCATCTCCTCACACACAAAATCCACACCCTTTCCTGATCTCTCTCATTAGAAAACAAACAGGTGGGCATCTACAGAAAGAAAGGCAGAGAAAGAGGAGGAGGAGGAGGAGGAGGAGGAGGAGAGAGAACCCTTTTGCATTAACTACTATTCATTCCATTTACCCTTTGATAGGGAAAAGAACACTTGCCTTCTTCACCTATTATTGTAAAGGTTTGCCTCTAACAAACCTGGCAGTTTTTTTATGATCTGTAGAATAATACTCCATGTAAGCCATAGTTGAGTTTCTGAGCATTAATGTGTAAAAACATGGGTGAAAAAATATGCTTATAATACCAACTGTAGAAGCAGAGCCAGGAGAATGACTTGGGGTATGCTGGCCACATAAGCTAGTTGAATCAGTTGGACATAAGTGTTGCAGAGAGACCCTGTCTTAAAAGTAGGGAAGACAGTAATGGAGAAAAGCCCTTGAGTGCATAGTATATCAGGTCACAGTGTAAACCACTCAGTTCTTTAAAGAATGGTGAGAGATAGTTAACTTTAATGCTAGAATAGCATAGCTACTCTGATTATTTTAAAAACTAAAACATTTTTGACCTGTGATATGAAAATTTCATTATTGCAGCTTTAAACTTGCATACAAAATGATTAACGTTCAGTAGACTATTTAGTGTTTGATAGCAAAAGTGAGATACTTACTCCTATAAGACATTAAGGTGAATAAACACAAATATCAACAGTTAAATCTCTTCCATTATATTGCTTAGCTTTGTGCAGATGTAAGAGCAGCATGAAGCTATTTTCCTCTGACAAGGGAAGCCATTGCAAACAATCAATATTGGCTTTTAACTTTTCTCCATGCTTTTCCAATATGGAGGGAAAATATTTTCTTTTCAATCATGAGTGAATACAACAATGTTAAATGTTATTTCTCTTTTTTCAAAAATAATTATAGTAGCTATGCTATTCTAGCATTAAAGTGTACATATGTGTTCACATGTTTCTGTGTTCACATTTGCAAGTGAGCAGGAAGGCCAGAGGGTGACACTGAACCTTTTCCTCAATCACTGTGTTCCTTATTTTTGAGACAGGGTCTCTTACCAACACTCATGTCCAACCAATCAGCTAGCTTGTCTGACCAGCATGCTCAAGGGATCCTCCTGTCTCTGCTTGCAAGGCTGGTACATAAGCATGTATCATGCACCCACATTTTTACACATTAGCACTCAGAACTCAACTCAGGTTTCCATGTTTGCATGACAAACACTCGACCATTTGAGCCATTTCCCCAGACTCCTAATATTACTTCATTTTTACTGAGTCCTCAAAATGTTATTAAGAATTACAGTAATAAGTAGGCTCTCTGTCCACAGATAAATGATACTTATAAGAACAGTCCCTTCCTACTTTCCAACCCTTTATTCAATTAAAACAGTACACATTTATGTTAAATTGTTAAGTGGAAATTTGTAACATAGACGATTGTGGTGATAAAAGGCTAAGGCTAGATATTCACATGATAATGAGGAAGCTCAAGTGTGTACAGATTTTGCAGTTCATATACATTATCTTAGAGTAATTAATATCATACAGAATGACAGAAGATCATACAAATGATTTTATACACGAAACAGAACGCAACATCAAAGTCCTTTATTATTTCAACAGGGATGAAAACGACAAATTGTAAAACATTGTTCTAATTACAAAATTAGCCAAACTAATAATTTAGAAAGGTGAAATTGTAAAATAATGGTTAAGAAAACTGAGAAAGGCTGGGCAGTGGTGGCGCACGCCTTTAATCCCAGCACTTGGGAGGCAGAGACAGGTGGATTTCTGAGTTTGAGGCCAGTCTGGTCTACAGAGTGAGTTCCAGGACAGCCAAGGCTATATAGAGAGAAACCCTGTCTAGAAAAAACAAACAAACAAAAAAAAAAAAAAGAAAAACAAAGAGAAACCTGAGAAAGGCGTGGAGATGTAGCTCAATGTTAGAATCCATATATGTGTATAGCATGCCCAGAGTTTTACTTCTAGCAGTACAAAAATTGTTAAAAAAAAACAGATTAAAAGAAAAAAAGAAAAATTCGCAAGCAGGTACACATATAACACATATAAGACAAGGAAGGAAAAATCCTCATTCATTGCTTTATCAAATAATTTCAATTTTGTGGTTTATAATAACCTGATCAAATATTTAGATAATTGTGTGTTTAAACATACATTTAAGAAGAGAAGGGAGCCTGGTATGGAACCACAAGTTGGAATCCAGCACTTGAGAGGCTGAAACAGAAGGATAACTGCAAACACAAGGCCAACCTGCATTTATAATGACATATGATAAAACAACATCAAAACAAAACAAACAAAATCCAATAGCTCTCAAAGTCTAAACAAAGTGTATTAAAAACGACCAAAAATCCCAATAAAGTGCTAAGGTTTAATGTTTACCATACAAATAAAAAGAAAAAAATGAAAATAAAATTATGGTAAATCAGATATAAAATAGTTGCATACAAATAGAACAAGGATTTGTAGCAATTGTGAACTTGGGAAATGTAAGGAGTAGTTTGCCAAATAGAGATTGGGGAAATGCACTATTATGAGGAGCAATAATCTCCCCTGATCTTGGTGAGACCACACTGCCATGACTTCTCAGCTATTGTAGGTATCCTGCATTTAAGGTAGCACCTATCCCCTCCAGGACTCCTGAAGAAAGTGAGCTGCATTTACCAATGATACATTCTTGCATTTTCTAGGCACTAGTCACAAACTGACATTTTTATACTGTGGTATATCTAATGCTCTTTTTCTCTTGTTCTTTTTCTTCTTTAGTAACTGTATGTTTTAAATATTTGTGCAGCTAGATAGTAGAAACCACTAATTTCCAGAAATTACAAAAGATGACTTAATATTTCTGCACAGCGGCTATAAGAAATAATATTGCAGAACTGAATTATTACAAACAGTGCCAGCAGCTTTTTACACAGTACTTTGATAATTATAAAAATCTTCTTCATAACTGGATGCTAGCATTTTTTAACACTTTAATTTAGATAGGTTACAAAATACGTTCAAATCACAAAGATATAATTGCTATAGACCTGAGAAGCGATAGTGTTCCCATCTAAATCCCTTTGACCCTGTTAATGTCTGTTTCTTTTTAATCTAAGGCAAACATTGTTTGCAGTGTGCATTTGTTAAGGAATATGAAAAGGGGGTAGAAAATCCCCTAACAGTTGTTTACCAATTCCAGTATTTACCCACAGAGAGTTAAGTGATGTTTACAAAACAGAACAGATGCAGATGCCTACAGAAAGGTAAACAATTGTTGCATGGCTTCCTGCCAGACTCCGAACCAATACATTAAACTCCAAGTGAAGCACATTTCCCCTATGGATTGCACTTATTGCCACTTCATTTCCTATGTGCTCTGTCTCTCTATTGCTGTGGCTGGCACTAAGCTATTTCCAGTTCCTTGCTGACCCCTGAGGCCTGGTGCTACTACACACAGCCATTAGAGAAGGGAATTGCATGTGTCTGACACGGCCTGAAACCAATTATTTGATATTTTCTTCAGAATGATGCCCAACTCTGTTGGGAATGAGCAATCATGAAATAATTTACCTCCTGATTTAATTTTTTCCTGCACAAATTAGTTGTAGACAGAGCTGACACACAGCTGCCTGTGACACAGCTCTGTCTTATCAAGATGATACTTGGAGGTAAGAATTGAATAGGTTGGGGAATCCTGCTTTAAAGAGGCATTGACAAGTTTATCAGATATACTGATCACATGTACTCTCTGTTGATTGAAAATGGCAGAACCTCACAGAACTCTCAGAGCAGTGGAGAAAAAGCACGAGGTACAAGCCTATGGACTGGTTAACGCTTTTAAACACCTGGTTGATTTCTGGTATGCTTTTGTGTATCAGAAACCTCAGGGTATGATTTAAAAAATACATTAAAATCAAATGCATATTGGTTTGAATTTGAATAATCTTCAATTTCATATTTATTTGCACTGTTTTAAAATGTGTCTTTATGGGATTTCCGTACATGTGAATGTGTGAGTCTCTGTATCTGTATGTTTCTTATATTTTCCTTTGGATCTTTTTCTCCAGTTTGCATGTTTGTATTATCCTATTCTAATCTGTTTGTTTTATTTATATTATTTTATTTTAGATGTTTGTTGGGATTGTAGTGAGAGATGGAAGGCTGTGGACCTAGATGGGAGGAGAGGTAGCGGGGAATTGGAGGGGTTTGGGAAGGGAAACTGTGATGAGATTATGTTGATAAAAAAAAATCCCTATTTTCAATAAAAGAAAAATAGAAAAAAATTGTGGACATTACATCTTTCCAGATGTGCATCACACTTTTACTTTTTCCTTTTAAATAACTAAAAATATGAATTATCCATTTTAGCTATTCTTTATTAATAAATATATTTTATCCATTTTTCTTATTAAAATGATGCTGGAAAACAATGCATAAAGCAGCTTAAGGTGGTCTGAAGAATATAGTGCACAGGCTTACATTTTTGAATGCTTGCTGTCTGTTGGTGCTGTTTGGAGACATTAGGGAAACTTGAGCAAGCAGATGCTTGCTGAAGGAAATACACTCAGGGTGGACTCAGAAGCCACAGCCTTGCCCACTCCAACTCCCACTGTCAGCTTCCCACTCTAGCCCCCTGCCTTCCCCACCACTATGAAATATTCTCATTTCTTAAAAAAACAAAAACAAAAAAATAGTGAAAAGTAAAAAAAGACATAAATATCAAAGGACATATTCTTCTGTAACTCAAGTCTCTAAAAATAGCTGTCCTGAAAACATAACAGACCTATGCTTTCAGTTTGTTGCTTTTAAGTCATATTTAAAACACTAAAATACGAGACATCAGTTTTCATTAAACATGGAAAACTGTATAAATTTGCATATATCTAAATACTAAGAAATTATAAAGATAACATAAGCGTCTCCAATGAGACCTACTAAATGCAAAGTTTCAATGATATCTGAGCTGTCATATCCTGTTCATAAATTCAAGCAAAAATTTTCTCATATTTATGTTTTATATTTTAATTCTACACTTGATTTTAACTACCAAATTTTAAATGGCTATAGTAGATGTGTCATTTTATCCCAATTCAGGTTCCAGGCACCACTCACTAGTCCAGAGTTTTATATCACTTTTGATGATGACTCTGAAAAAGGCCTATTCAAAGAATTCAGTCCTCCAAGAGTCAAAGGACTACTGCTTTACTGCATCACAAAAAGAACATTATCAATGGCAGTTGTAATTGACTTCAGTGCAGATAAAAAGGATAAAAGGCAGCATTAAGACATCTTCACAATACAGCTTCCTATGAGAGCAATCATGTTTGGAGGTAATTTCTGTTTTATTTCAGGAGTGATTACTTCACAAACCTGGGTGCCAATCCAATAATCACACTGTATTATTTCTTTGGCTAATGGAAATATGACCACTAACATTTAAGTTTAAAGTTTTTCTACCTTGTGGGACAAAAAAAAAAAAAAAGGCATTTATTCTCAGCATGACCATGTTCCAGAAATTTAAACAAGCCATCAAATTACGCTGTCTTGTATATTCCCTGACATCCCAGAATTCCAACGACCATAACAGCCTCACCCTTGGCTTGGACTTCCTGCTGTCCTAAGCTCTTCTACATTGTTAACAAAGGGTGGAGTGAACTTTACACTTCTATTTTTATTTCATAGTGAGAAGAAGATGTTGTTTAGCTTTGGATGGAGGCAACATACACTACTCTGCAAATTAAAATAACTTTTCATGTCTTTACATGTGTGACTTAAAATCTCCAATTCAAGTAGTATAACCATCAAAATCCTTTTGAGTGTTCTGGTAAAAACAGTAGTAGTTAAAGTATATGTCTAAATACAGGACGTGTAACTCTATTTTAAGAATTTCTGACTAGAAATCCTTGAAGACATTTGAACATTTAGCCCAAAGCTCTGCATTACTCCTCAATTCCAAAAGTAATGAAAAGACTGGCTCCTCAACTCAGTATAACCAGTTGTTGTGTAGCTTTCATAACCTTTGTGGAGACCAATCCACTTAGAAAGTGCCATTTCAGACAAGCTACTTCAACAGCTCAGGGGTGGGGAATGGGGGAGGGGGAAAGACACGGATTTTTCTCTACTGTGGTCTGAATGCATGTATTCACAACCCCAAACTCAGTCTAATTTTTCACTACTGTGATGTAAATGCTTGTATCTGCAATTCTAAACTCATACTCTAAAGTCCAAGGCTAAGATGAGAGTATTTGGAGGTGGAAACTTTGAAGGAGATTGCAGGACCATGCCCTAGATACAAGATTGCTGTCCTTCTAAAGGAGATTCAGAGAGTTCCTCACCCTTTTCTCCTTGAAAAAGAACCAAACAAGAAAGACCTCACTAGACATCGCATTTGCTGGACACTTGATCTCAGACTTGCCAGCCTCTAGAACCTCTGGAAAATATTTTTTGGTTAAGAACCCTATCCCCTCACCCCCAACCCTACCCCACCTCTATCCCATGCCCCACATCTATGGTGTTTTGTGATTTGTTTGGTGTTTGTAATCTGGGTAGACTAAGATATTTTCTAAGGTAAAAATAAGTAAAAAAAGATGGTAACGGACAACTATTTTCAGGCAGATATGTTTTATACTAAACGTCTAACAACACAGATGTGATGCTGATGGCCTACAATTTTTATACTTAACAATAATTAAAATGTTATTACATAAGGCATACTTTATGATTTCCATGATGAAGATTGCCATGGAATAAGCAAAATCACCAAAAATGTCAGGCCATTTAAAGTGATTTCTTTCTAAAAAGAAATGTGGGTTTACGTGCATATTAGATTTCTTTCTCAAATATTTATTTTAAAGCTTTTCTAGGTACTACCACTGATTGTTAGTATACAGACCAGAATTCACTTCCTTAAAAACTGAAATGTTAATGTAACAGTATTTATTAATGATAATAAATGCCTCACCAGAAAGGAAAAATGTGTTCATTGAGAAATTCATGATCTGTGAACAATTTAACAAACGACAACAGAACTGAGAATCTAACTTAATCACTAAATTCACAAACTTAGTGTAATAATACGGATAGTTTTAAGATGGTAGAGCAAAAGCCAGACAGGCTGTATGAGGTTCCATATGGCTTGGCAACTGAGTTCCCACAGAACATGGTGCCCTGGCTTGTGACAGCTCATGTGTACCTGTCCACATCCTTTGCTGAACACAGAATAGTTCCAAAATAAGTATACTTACTCTATTTTATTTGTGAATAATTTTATTTGAATTTTCTTTCCAATTATTACCATTCTACTCTTAAATGTGTTATTCAAAGTTTTAAACATATTATTTCCTCATATTTAGATATTAGCCTGTAATGCACACTTGTATGTATAAACAAATGTACTTGTGGGTAGAGTATAACATGTAGACAGGAAGAAAGGGTGACACCAGCCCAGTGATAAGAGAGCAAAGAGACATGAGCTATAAAGATGTAAAGCTAGTTTTTTTATCTAGTGTTCTGTTAGGATTCTTTTGTTTTGTGTTCGGTTTTGTGTGTGTGTGTGTGTGTGTTTGTGTGTGTGTGGTATATGTGTATAAGAATATAACTGATATGGAAATTGTAAAATCCTAGGTGAAGATCATTTAGCTTTATAGACTTTCAGTCTCAGTGTTTGAGAGGCTATATTAATCTAGTCATGTGATTTTTTATCTGCAAGCATATTACAATAAAGAGGATTTTATTTTTTAGAAACATTACATTGTAATAAGGTATACAAATCTCAGAGTGAAAAGTGATTCCTCAGAAAAAAACGAAGACACAGAGTCATTTTTGATCTTCTATTTATCATAACTGAACATCACAATTTAAAAATGTAACAAATGAAACTGTCTTTCCACAATTAGAATGAACAAACAAGTACTCCAAAGAGGGAGAGAGCAGATAGATAGCTGAAAGAAATGTGTTTGATCGTTTTTCCTCACGAGAAGCATGCTTATTACTGAAATTCACAGACATCTATCTACTTTCTCTTTCACTGAATGTACTCTCCATGTCGTCCTTTTGTCCGTACAACATTGAGAGTCCTGAAAGCACTGAGCAGCAAAAGCCAGGTCAGAAATTCAGAATACATGCATAAGAAAACAAAGATTTCTGGAAAGTAAGATATATAATACACATGCTACCTCTGATAACCCAAACAACTCACATTTCTTATCATACTCAGACGAAATTTTTCTCACGTAAGCATTTACTTAGGGTAATAAAACTTTAGTGCAATAAAACTTTCATTTTTAAAAAGATTTGAGATATCCTAGAAGTAAGTTTCACTTCTAATTTTGGTAGTCTTGCAAAACTGAACATTTTCTAAACACAGAACATTATCAGGAATTGCTGAACACTATAATTTCTAGTTGTGGAGCAGTGAAAATAAGACAAAGAAACAAAAATGTTTAAGCTTTCTATAAATATAATGTTAACTAATGTAGCATTAATATATTAATGAAAAAAATGAATCTCAAACCTGACAAATTATCTCAACTACTTCAGTGTATTGGTTACTTTTAGCTAAACTTCTGGACTAAGTTTGGAATCTCAAATATAACTGTCTATTTAAATCTCTTGCAATAAAATGATTCTCCAATCAGTCACTTTAAAAAGTTAAAAGGAACATTTTCCTTTTAGTGCAAAACTTTTGACATTTTTTCCTTTCTAAATCTTTTCCAAATATAAAACGTAGTGATGTGGCTTGATATATCACTACTACCATAGTTCCACAATTTTGATTGTTTAACTTTGCATATGCATAAATGAATGTACATATAATAATAAACAGCTTGACTCTGCCAAAGCAGGAACTGCTCTTCATATTGTAAAATTAAACAGTCTTATAAATCAACTCATTTAATGAAGGACAAGAAGTCGTATCAGTTAAGAAGACTTTATCATAATGTGATTGAATATTATAGCAAGGTAATTAACATGTTAACATCTTGGGTTCTATATCTAGCAAACATACATAATACTCAACATTCCAGAAATGACATAAGAATCAACTGTTCTACCAATAGAGAAAGTGGTTAGTGTTGTACATGATGGGATAAAACCACATGAAAAAGTGTTTACTATGTGAGTGACGCAACATATTTGTAGATAGATAGGCATCGAGGAAAATGAAGATGGTCAACGAGAAAATATCAAACAAATTTTATTTATTTATTTATTTATTTATTTATTTATTTATTTATTTATTTATACTTCTGTTCTGCAACTCTTATACTTCATTCAATTACTTTTTATAAAATATATTCCTTCTCACCAGAGACTGTGAAAGGCAGAAGACCCTGGACAGATGTTATACAGACCCTAAAAGAACACAAATGCCAGCCCAGGCTACTAAACCCAGCAAAACTCTCAATTACCATAGGTGGAGAAACCAAAGAATTCCATGACAAAACCAAATTTACACTGTATCTTTCCACGAATCCAGCCATTCAAAGGATAATAAAGGGAAAACTCCAACACAAGGAGGAAAATGACACCCTAGATAAACCAACAAAGAAATCTTTCAACAAACCTAAAACAAGATAGTCACAAGAACAGAATGCTAAATGTAATAACAAAAATAACAGGTAGCAACAATTATTTTTCCTTAATATCTCTTAATATCAATGGACTCAAGTCCCCAATAAAAATCTATAGACTAAAAGAATGGCTACATAAAGAGGACCCAATATTCTGCTGCAGACAGGAAACCCACCTCAATAACAAAGACAGACACGACCTCAGAGTAAAAGGATGGAAAACAATTTTCCAAGCAAATGGTCCCCAAAAAGAAGCTGGAGTAGTTATTCTAATATTGAATGAAATCAATTTTCAACCTAAAGTTATAAAAAAAGACAAGGAGGGACACTTCATACTCATCAGAGGTAAAATCTTCCAAGAGGAACTCTTAATGCTCCAAATGCAAGGGCATCCAATTCATTAAAGAAACTTTAGCAAAGCTCAAAGCACACATTGCACTGCACACAATAATAGTGGGAGACTTCAACACCCCACTCTCATCAATGGACAGGTCCTGGAAACAGAAACTAAACAGTGACATATTGAAACTAACAGAAGTTTTGAAACAAACGGATTTAACACCATAGACTTGAAGACCCAAGAATGAACCCACACACCTATGGTCAGTTGATCTTTGACAAAGGAGCTAAAATCATCCAGTGGAAAAAGACTGCATTTTCAACAAATGGTGTTTGCTCAACTGGTGGTTAGCATGTAGAGGAATGTGAATTGACCCATTCTTAACTCCTTTTACAAAGCTCAATTCTAAGACGATCAAGAAACTCCACATAAAACCAGAGACACTGAAACTTATAGAGGAAAAAGTGAGTAAGAGCCTCAAAGATATGGGCACAGGGGAAAAAATTTCTGAACAGAACACAAATGTCTTGTGCTAAAAGATCAATAATTAACAAATGGGACCTCATAAAATTTCAAAGGTCACTGTCAATAAGATAAAAAGGCAACCAATAGATTGGGAAAAGATCTTTACCAATCCTAAATCTGATGGGGGACTAATATCATATATATATATATATATATATATATATATATATATATATATATATATATATATACACACACACACACACACATACATACATATACATACATACATATATATATGTATCTATATACATATATATATATATACATACATATATAAAGAACTCACGAAGTTGGACTCCAGAAAAACAAATAACCTTATTAAAAAATGGGGTATAAAGCTAAACAAAGAATTCTTCACTGAGGAATACCTAGTGGCTGAGAAGCACCTAACGAAATGTTCAACATCCTTAGTAATCAGGGAAATGTAAATCAAAACAACCCTAAGATTCCAACTCACACCAGTTAGAATGGCTAAGATTAAAAACTCAGGTGACAGCAGATGCTGGAGAGGATGGGGAGAAAGAGGAACACTCCTCCATGGATGGTAGGATTGCAAGCTGGTACAACCACTCTGGAAAACAGTCTGGCTGTTCCTCAGAAAATTGAACGTAGTACTACAGGAAGATCCAGCAATACCACTCTTGGGCATATATACAGAAGGTACTCCAACTTTTAATAAGGACACAAGCTCCACTATGTTCACAGACATCTTATTTATAATAGCCAGAAGCTGGAAAGAACCCAGATGTCCCTCAACAGAGGAATGGATACAGAAAATGTGGTACATTTACACAATGGAGTACTACTTACCTATTAAAAACAATGAATTTATGAAATTCTTAAGCAAATGGATGGATCTGGAGGGTATCATCCTGAGTGAGGTAACCCAATCACAAAAGAACACACATGATATGCACTCACTGATGAGTGGATATTAGCCCAGAAACTCAGAATACCCAAGATACAATTTGCAAAACACATGAAACTCAAGAAGAAGGAAGACCAAAGTGTGGGTACTTCGATCCTTCTTAGAAGAGGGAACAATATCCCCATGGAAGGAGTTATAGAGACAAAGTTCAGAGCAGAGACTGAAGGAGTGACCATCCTGAGACTGCCCCACCTGAAGATCCATCCCATAAACAACTACGAAACCCAGACATGACTGTAGATGCCAACAAGATTTTGTCGACAGGAGCCTATTATAGCTGTCTCCTGAGAGGTTCTCTGCCAGTGCCTGGCAAATACAGAAGTGGATGCACATAGTCATTCACTGGATGGAGCACAGGGTCCCCAGATAAGGAGCTAGAGAAAGTACCCAAGGAGCTAAAGGTGTTTGCAGCCCTATACGAGGACCAAAAATATTAACTATCCAGTACCCCCAGAGCTCCCTGGAACTAAACCACCAATCAAAGGAAACACATGGTGGGACTCAAGTCTCTTGCTGGGAGTCTCAATGGGAGGAGAGGCCCTTGGTCTTGTGAAAGTTCTATGCCCCAGTATAGGGGAATGACAGGGCCAGGATGCAGGAGTGGATTGGTTGGGGAGCAGGAGGAGGGGGGATGTGGGTTAAGGGATTTCAGAGAGGTAACCATGAAAGGGGATAATATTTGAAATGTAAATAAAGAAAATATCTATTTAAAATAAATAAATAAGTAAATAAAAGAAAATATATTCTAGAGTATCTGTGCTTTATCAAAACTGAGGAATTATAACAGCTGAGGGTAACTTGCAACATAAAAACCTTACTGTAAATCTCATGAAGATTGTGATCGATCCTGTCTTCTCTAAACAGAATAGAATATAGAAAAATAATTGTTAAGTCTAGCTTCCTTCCCCCTTTGCTTGTAGACAAGCTCCTCAGAGAATGTCCACTGAGGAGTCATGAACAGTGCAGAATGGATGAGGTTGCTGGTTGAAGGCCCTTTACAGGAAAATGGGAAAACAGTATTTTTTTGTCCTGTTGAAGGCATGGCCAGCTGCGGATACTCTAGAAAACTGAAAAAGTTCCTGGGCATGCCATACAAGGACACAGTAGGAACTCTTACTTTTGTTACATGCCAAAAGACTAACAGTACTTAGAAAGCTTCAGCTCATACACGTGCTGTATCGAGTTTGCAAAACTCATGATTCCAGTCTTAGCCTAAGACTACTCATTCTGATACACGACCAGTGAGCAACTTCAGCCATGTAAGGGCACTTTTTTGTTGGTTTTTACAAGACCTAGACCTGAGGAATGACTTTTTTACTCGCAGAGAAAGTAATAGAGCTCCGAGTTACTCTCCGTGTGACAGTACTGTCCTTGCCTACTATTTATAGCCTGGCAGAAGAAAAACTGACTCTTCTGTGGGCAAAATACAGGTCATTCATCATCCTTACCTTGTCTGATTTCAATAATGCCAGGAAAAAGACATACTCACTTAGGCATACTGAATCTTTATATCGATTTAGGCCTACCAAATACTTTCTAATTAATAATACAGAGTAATAATTGTAATCCTAATCCTTGTATGTGGTTCTAATTTTAAATTGTTTTAAAACCCTCCTACAAAAAAAAAAATCCTTCAAGACTAAATATGAAACAAATGTGGTTTTTAGATAAAAGGGAAGACAAACATAAATAACTAGTTAATACTTTAAGGTGTGATCCACACAGAGAAACCTCACTTCTTAATTTTGCTTGCTGCCCACCCCTGTTTCTACCCTTGCTCCTATAACAACTACAAGGGTAAGAGAATGACTGTTTGCATGTTGCTATTCCTAGGGTTTTCTTAGGGAAAGGCAACTCTCCCAGAAGGAGATATTAAAGGGGTCTTTTACATCTTCTACTGTGACATGCAAAGACATATACTGAGCCAGTGAATGTCTCTTTATCCATAGAGAGAACAGGTTTGGTTATTCTTGGAATCAAACTGTAGGTCTCACTCATTGTAGAATCAGAAAAAGTTTAGACTTCAAAGGATTCTTATGTATTACCTAATGCAATCCTTTTAAAGATTCCAAGGTTAAATGACTTAGCAAAGGTAAAAAGCAACCTCTTACCCACTGCAGTTATAAAACTTTACAAATATTCAGGAGCATGCGGAGATGTTTGAGTTTTTCCTTAATAAGCTAACAAAGACTTTAAGAAGAACTCAAGTAAAACATGGAGGGAGCTATAAAATTTATTCTAGACTTCAAATTCCCTAACTGAATATTTCTATTTTAAAATACAGAGTATCGACTTAACTAAAACTTACTACTCAAAACATCTGCTTTCCCAAATATTTAGAAAAGTATATTTTAAATGAAGAAGAAAGAATATAATTTTATAATTAAAATTAATTTCCTTATTAATTCTCTCTCTCTCTACATATATATATGATTCCCCTGAAACAGGGATCAAATACCAACACATGTAAATATGATCTGATCTTCCAAAGAACAAATCTAGTTATAATCAAAATGATAACTTAAAATCTAAAGCTTTCTGAAAACTTTTTATTATGGTCTTCATAATACTCTCTTATGCTTGCAGACAGGAACATGTTATCTGTCCTCTGAGAGACTCTACCAAGCAGCTGACTCAGAAATGCAGATAACCACAGCCAAAGAGTGGATGGAGCTTAGGACTCTTACAGAAGAATAGGAGGAAGGATTGCGGGTCCAAAGAGTTAGGAACTGCACAGGAAGACCAGCAGAGTCAACGAATCTGGACCTTTGGGGCTCTCAGAGTCTGAATCACCAACCAAAGAGCATACATGGATGGATCTAGGCCTCCCCAAACATATGTAGCAGATGCTTGGTCTTAATGTGGGTCTGCCCAACTAGAGTAGTTCTATCCCAAAAGCTGATGCCTGTCTGTAGCATATGTTCTAGCTGGCCTGCCTTGTCTGTCCTCAACGGGAGAGGAAGAACCTACTCTCACAGAAACTTGAAGAACCAGGGTAGAGGAGTACCCAGGGTGGGTGCGTACATGTCCAGGGGATAAGGGGAAGAGGGATGGGGAAGGATTGTAGAGGCGTGATGGATGGCAGGGAAGCAGTGAGTGG
>NW_028227270.1:44198919-44371419 GCF_978045245.1 Mus caroli
AAGTCTATACTTTGAGACACAGTCTCAGCATGGTGGTTGAAAAAGATGTTATACAAAAACAAAAACAACATCCCTATACGTCCTCATTGTGCAAATGAATCCTGACTGGGCACAAATAACCCAGGGTGAGTTAATCTAAGTTTTTATTTTTGTATATAAAATTGGGATAAGAGAGAATAGGTTCGCCTTAGCATAGTGCCTACTATATGGAGAACAATCATTTAAAAGTGATTTATACAAAAGTTCAGGTAACACTAATTGAAAAAACTCAGAGCAATTAGGCTTGTAGGAAATATTTCCATCTATAACATTAGGATAGGCTTACATACTTTGCCCCTCTTCTCTCTCTCTCTCTCTCTCTCTCTCTATATATATATATATATATATATATATATATATATATATTAATATATATATTCAGTTAGATGCTCTTATCTTCCATTATAAAATATATTTAGCCAAGACAAAACTTTTGTACAAAAGAGACATTATAAGTAGGCAGGATTTTGAAAAAACATATCATATTTTTAGAAAGCAAGCACAGGCATGAAATGCACTTCAAAACTGTGGTAACAGTGAAGATGCAAGTATGTTTGCTTGGCACAGACTCACAGTGCACGTGTGTCAGATGACTGTAATCTCACTGTTATCCCCGCAATTGACTGATCCATTTGTTATACTGTGTGAATAGGTATCCAAAGAAAATCTAAAATTTTTGGAGAATATTAACTTATTTAAAAATTCATCTGTCACATTAATTTTGGTCTTCGGTATTTTATTACGAAAAATAAGAAAAATATATAGTGATATAGAAAATAATGATAATAAATTCAACAACACATAATAATTTATCAAGGGATAATTCTCAAATATTTAAATAATATACTTCAAGAAGAAGAAACATTTCTTAGTTTTTATTTGATGTTTTTCTAGGGGTGCAAAACAAAAAACCATAACAAGAAAGTTTATTATACTGTTGTATTTTATTCTTTAATATTTTAAATAAAATTAAGAATTTTAAGTTTATTTTATTATATATGTTATCATATGAAATAGAGAAGATTTTTAAAATGATTCAAAAAGTCTATACCCTCTAAACAATGAAAAAACATTGTGTGATTAATACATATAATTTCTATTCATTAGTATTGGCTGGCTAAATGTAACTTTAGGACTTCTACTTTTAGTCAGTGTAAATGTTAACCAACTTCAAACAACTCTACTTAAGTACTAATGTTTTGGCTTTGGACAATATAATACAGTAAAAATCCTCGTTCTTTGGTTGCACATCTTTGCACACATGTATAGTTGTATGCACCCTTATATGAGCTTCTTTTAGCTAATACTTTTCATTTGCTCTATGCATTCCAGAAAAAATGAAACTTCATTTGGCTTACATTTTCAGTACCCTAACAAGTTCACAAGAGAGGAAAGCCTTCCACGACTACACTTACAGACAAAGGAATATATGAGCGGAAAACTCTTTCAAGAGTTCATTTACGCTCTGGTTTATTTTGCAATGGAATTTAACTATTTTTTGACAACAGAAAAACATGAAAGTTAAAGATGTGAAAGGCTGAAGTGAAATCAAACAGAAATGTAAATGTCACTAACCCAAAGCATGCACTGCTCCTCTGTGCTTGTTGCAGCTCTTGCTTGTTTTAACTACAGGAACAGCATTTTCTTTGAACTGCAGCTCACAAAAATATTCAAGAATTTTTGTCATTTCTTCTGTAACCGTATCCAGGTAAGTTTCATTAATGAACTGCACCAGTGATGATGGAGCTAAAATTTCACATAGTACATTAAAATCCTCTTTTATCATTGAATATAACATGAGCATTGTACTTTGGTATCCACACACAATTCTTTCTAAATCTGACTCTCTGTCGCACGAAGGAAAGGAGTCTTGCAGAAATGTATCCAGCAGTCTCTTCTGGATGCTTTGGTACTTGACAAGCACTTCTGATTCTGAGTAGAGCAAGAGGAATTGCTTCAGACACTGATTTTTCAGTTCAATTTTTTGCTGTGAATTGTTTATCTCGTTATATCTTTCTAACCTGTTTACTAAGAATCGTCGAAGATGTAATCTTACATCATCCCAAACAGACTTTACATCCACAGAGGAGAAATCTTCAACAGAATGTATGGAAGTCCTGGAGAGGTGACAGAAGGTTGTCCCACCCAGAGAAGACAGGAATGAGATGCTGCTTTGACAGGAGAGGTCCCAGAGTAAATCCAGAATCATTTCTTCATGGTTTTCTTCATTATTCAATAAATCTTTCTGATAAAAGTAAATTACAATATTGAAATGTGATTAAATCTAAGAATAACAAAATAATTTCTACACATAACTTTATAATTGATTAAAATTTAGAATGAATATCCTATACTCCTCGAGATCTTTTTGTCTTGCACTTGTGATTTAATCAATACTGACAGCAAACAGTGGTTTAATTTCTGTAGACAGAAGTCAGCTGTAACGTCCAGCTGATTAGCTATCTGCTCAGTTACATTGCTGCACATGTGCCTTTTGGCCCCACATTTCCCTCTATCAAGAGCTATAGGAAAGCTGAAGCTGAAACATTTCTAAATACAGACCTGTAGAATAACACCAATTAAAACGAGTTCCTAAGACAAAATAAATTCAAGATCTTGTCCTAATTAATTCCTGGAAGATATTTTTTTTTATTCCTGAGTGAATATACTTACTATAAATCCACCCAATGTAATCTTTAAGATAATTCTAGAAATGAAATAATTAAATATAGTAGATTTCTGGGGGTTCCTAACGGCTACTATCCTGAGAAATAAAATTAATACACTTGGAGATTTCAACTTTCATTTAAATTCGTAGCTGAGAATCATATAAAGAAATATTTAACTTTAATACTTAACCTGAAAATATTTCTGTTCACTCCAAAGAAATAACTAACTCAAAATAGGATAAAGAAAATTTCAGAAAAGCTCTCCAAAAGGTGACAGGGAATTACTCCTTTAGTCTTTTATGTTGGTAGAATACAATAGTAGTACAATTAGGAATAATGAAGGAACAAAAAAATTACTTTCTTCTTGGACTCTGAATTGCACACACATTCTCCATACACGATGACTTTCCTAATTATATCCATTTCCAGACAATGCTGAAATTAGTTCATATTCTCTAAGTAGAAACAAGCTGATTAGAAAAGAAATGGAAGCAAGGCTCAAGTGGCATAAAAATTAGTTTGGCTTTGAAATTACTTATTGGTGAAAATACCAAAAGTATTATGTGTAATTCAGAACTGAACAGCTAGAAAAATTGCTGGAATGGGGTCGCATTCATCTAAGTACTGCAATGCACATTATCATGCAAATATTATAGCAAATATATATTGTATATATTGTATTATATGAATAACTTTTTCCATATATTCTCTGGTTTACTCATAATGAAAACTCTGTGACACTGATACCTGACTTCTGGATAAAGAGAATAACGACATCGACATGGTACAAAGAGAATTACTTTTCAAACATCATATGAGTATTTGAGTGAGGGATAGGACCTAGCATATGCTTGGTTTCATCCTCTCTGTTTCTCATCTCTTGTACTATCTAGTTCTTTAAATTTTTCTAGAAAGAAAATGTTCTCAGAGAGTTCAGACCCAGCAACAGTAAGGTAATTGGATGTATCAGTTGTGTTATATTAGCATCTTAGCTGTATATTTCTCTAAACTAGCTAATAGGTGTAAATATTGGATCAATCAAAAAATAATAGACTACTGAGTTTTAAAACACTTGTTTTAGATGAATACTTAAACTTTGAAAATAACCTCAGTACAAGTATCATATTAAGAAACAGTTTCTTCCCTTCCAGTCAGTGCCAACTCCGGGTAACCTTGAGCACGAACTCAGCACAGTCCCAGGGTCCGCAGAGGACTCTCCACGTGATCTTAGGATCACTAGTGAGTGGAAAACAACATTGGCTACAAACTAATCGCACCCGGCCTGTGCCAGCAGCAGGGAAGCAGAAAACCCTCCTGGCCAGGTGCTGAAGTCCCTTCCGGTCAGCACCGGATCTAAGTCCCCTGGGTGCGAATTCAGTGGACATTCTCACAGTCCCAAGAGGATCTCGATGCAATCTTAGGATCACTGGTGAGAGGAACACAACATCAATTCCAAACCAATTGTGACAGGACTGTGACAACAGGAGCAAGGACACAAGAGCCCTGCCTGACCAGGAACTGGGGTTAATTCTGATTGGTGCTGGTATACCTTGGTTTCGAACACACCAGACAGTACCACGGTCCCCAGAGGAGACACCACTTCCAGACTCTATAACATGCCCAGGATCTTAGGATTCCAGGATCTCAGGATAACAGGAGCTTGGTCACACCAGGATCTCAGGGTCTCAGAGAAAGCTAGACTACAAAGAATTCTGACACACACACAGAATCTCAGGTTCATGGGAGCCCAGAATCACAGGATCACAGAGAAAGCTGGATTCTGAGGAGTCCTGAATTAACCAGGATTATAAGAAGGACAGGCTCAAAACAGATATATTGAGGGCAGCAAGCACTTGAGATAATCAGATGGCAGGAGGCAAGCATAAGGACAGAGCAACAAAATCTGAGGTTACTTGGCATCATCAGAAACAAACTCTCCCACCATAGCAAGTCCTGGATACACCATCACACCGGAAAAGCAAGATATGGATCTAAAGTCATGTCTCATGATGATGACGGAGGACATTAAAAAGGAAATAAATAAATCCCTTAAAGAAATACAGGAAAACATAGGTAAATAGCTGGAAAGCCCTTAAAGAGGAAACACAAAAATCCCTTAAAGAGTTACAGGAAAACACTACCAAATAGGTGAAAGAATTGAACAAAAGCATCAAGGTTCTAAAAATGGAAGTAGAAACAATAAAGAAATCACAAAGGGAGACAACTCTGGAGATAGAAACCCTAGGGAAAAAAATCAGGAACCATAGATGGAAGCATCAGCAACAGAATACAGGAGATGGAAGAGAGAATCTCAGGTGTAGAAGATTCCATAGAAAACATTGACACAACAATCAAAGAAAATGCAAAATGCAAAAACATCCTAACTCTAAACGTCCAGAAAATACAGGACACAATGAGAAGATCAAAACTATGGATAATAAGAGTAGATGAGAAAGAAGACTTTCAAATTACAAGGCCAGTAAATATCTTCAACAAAATTATAGAAGAAAACTTCCCTAACCTAAAGAAAGAGATGCCCATGAACATACAAGAAGCTTTCAGAACTCCAAATAGACTGGACCAGAAAAGAAATTTCTCCCAACATTTAATAATTAAAACAACAAGTGTACTAAATAAGGATAAAATATTAAAAGCAATAAGGGAAAAAGGTCAAGTAATACACACAGGCAGAGCTATCAAAATTACACCAGACTTATCACCAGAGACAATGAAAGTCAGAAGATCCTGAACAGATGTTATACAGATCCAAAGAGAACACAAATGCCAGCCCAGGCTACTATACCAAGCAAAACTCTCAATTACCATAGATGGAGAAACAAAAGTATTCCATGACAAACCAAATTCACAAAATATCTTTGCACGAATATAGCCCTTCAAAGGATAATACAAGGAAAACTCCAACACAAGGAGGGAAATGACACCCTAAAAAAAGAAGAAAGTAATCCTTCAACACACCTAAAAGAAGATAGCCTCAAGAACAGAATCCCAACTCTAACAACAAAAATAACAGGAAGTAATAATGACTTTTCCTTAATATATCTTAATATCTATGGACTCAATTCCCCAACAAAAAGACATAGACTAACAGACTGGCTACATGAACAGGACCCAATATTTTGCTGCATACAGGAAACCCACCTCAGGGAAAAAGGCAGATACTACCTCAGAGTAAAAGGATGGAAGACAATTTTCCAAGCAAATGGTCCCAGAAAACAAGCTGGAGTAGCCATTCAACTATCGAGTAAAATCAACTTTCAACCAGAAGTTATCAAAAAAGACAAGGAGGGACACTTCATACCCATCAAAGGAAAAATGTTCCAAGATGAACTGTCAATTCTGAACATCTATGCTCCAAATGCAAGGGCAGCCACATTCATTAAGGAAACTTTAGTAAAACCCAAAGCACACATTGCACCTCACACAATAATAGTGGAAGACTTCAACACCCCACTCTCATCAATGGACAGATCGTGGAAACAGAAACTGAACAGAGACAGATTGAAACTAACAGAAATTATGAAACAAATGGATTTAACAGATATCTACAAAACATTTTTATCCTGAAACAAAAGGATATACCTTCTTCTCAGCACCTCATGGTACCTTTTCCAATACTGACAATATAATCAGTCATAAGAGAGGCCTCAACAGATGCAAAAATATTGAAATTATCCCATGCATCCTGTCAGATCACCACGGACTAAGGCTGATCTTCAATAACAACATAAATAATAGAAAGACAACGTTGACATGGAAGCTGAACAACACTCTACTCAATGATAACTTGGTCAAGGAAGAAAGAAAGAAAGAAATTAAAGAATTTTTAGAGCTTAATGAAAATGAAGCCACAAAATACTCAAACTTATGGGACAAATGAAAGCAGTCTTAAGAGGAAGACACATAGCTCTGAATGCAGAAAAAAAAGAAAGAAAGAAAGAAAGAAAGAATGAAAGAATTGTGAAAGAAAAGAAAAGAAAAGAAAAAGAAACTAGAGAGAGAGCACACTAGCAGCTTGATAGAACACCTAAAAGTTCTAGAACAAAAGGAAGCAAATTCACCCAAGAGGAGTAGACAGCAGGAAATAATCAAACGCAGGGCTGAAATCAACCAAGTAGAAACAAAAAGAGCTACACAAATAATCAACCAAACCAGGAGCTGGTTTTTTGAGAAAATCAAAAAGATAGATAAACCCTTAGCCAGACTAACTACAGGGCACAGGGACAGTATCCTAATTAACAAAATCAGAAATGAAAAGGGAGACATAACAACAGAACCTGAGGAAATCCAGAACATTATCAGATCCTACTACAAAAAGCTATACTGAAAATCTGGATGAAATGGACATTTTTTTTTAGAGAGATACAAGATATCAAACTTAGATCAAGATCAGATTAATGATCTAAACATCCCCATAACCCTGAAGAAATAGAAGCAGTCAGTAATAGTTTCCCAACGAAAATAAGCCCAGGGCCAGATGGTTTAGTGCAGAGTTCTATCAGACATTCAAAGAAGATGTAATTCAAATTTCCCTCAAACTATTTCACAAAATAGAAACAGAAGGTACTCTACCCAATTCTTTCTATGAAGCCACAATTACTCTAATACCTAAATCACACAAAGACCAAACAAAGAAAGAGAACTTCAAACCAATTTCCCTTATGGATATCTATGCAAAAATACTCAATAAAATTCTCAGAAACCGAATCCAAGAACACATCAAAATGATCATCCATCATGATCAAGTAGGTTTCATCCCAGGGATGCAGGGATGGTTTATATAGGGAAATCCATCAATGAAATCCACTATACAAACAAAATCAAAAACAAAAACCACATGATCATTTTAGATACTGAGAAAGTATTTGACACAATACAATACCCATCCATGATAAAAGTCTTGGAAAATTCAGGAATTCAAGGCCCATAACTAAACATAATAACAGTAATATACAGCAAACCAGTAGCCAACATCAAACTATATGGAGAGAACCTTGTAGCAATCCAACTAAAACCAGTAACTAGACCAGGCGGCCCACTTTCTCCATATCTATTAAATATAGTACTTGAAATCCTAGCCAGAGCAATTAGACAACAAAATGAGATCAAGTGGATACAAATTGGAAAGGAAAAAGTCAAAATATCATTATTTACAGACAATATGATAGTATATATAAGTGATCCTAAAAATTCCACCAGAGAACTCCTAAAGCTGATAAAAACCTTTAGGGCAGTAGTTGGATTTAAAATTAACTCAAACAAAAAAGGATAAACAGGAGAAAGAAATTAGGGAAAAAACGGCCTTCACAACAGTCACAAATAATATAAAATACCTACATGTGACTCTAACTAAGGAAGTGAAAGATTTGCATGACAAGAATTTCAAGTCTCTGAAGAAAGGAATCGAAGATGATCGCAGAAGATGGAAAGATCTCCCATGCTCATGGACTGGTAGGATTAATATAGTAAAAATGGCTATCATGCCTAAAGCAATCTACATATTCAATACAATCCCCACCAAAATTCCAACTCAATTCTTTACAGAGTTAGAAAGGGCAATTTGCAAATTCATCTGGATTAATAAAAGACTTAGGATAGCAAAAAGTATTCTCAAGAATAAAAGAACGTCCAGTGGAATCACCACTTCTGACCTCAAGCTGTACTACAGAGCAATTGTGATAAAAACTGCATTGTACTGGAACAGGGCAGACAGGTAGATCAAAGGAATAGACTTGAAGACCCAGAAATGAACCCACACACCTATGGTCAGTTGATCTTTGACAAAGGAGCTTAAACCATCCAGGACAAAAAAGACAGCATTTTCAACATATAGTGCTGGCACAACTGGCAGTTATCATGTAGTAGAATGTGAATTGATCCATTCTTAACGCCTTGTTCAAAGCTCAAGTCTAAGAGGATCAAAGAACTCTACATCAAACCAGAGACACCAAAACTTGTAGAGGAGAAAGTGGAGAAAAGCCTTGAAGATATGGGCACAGGGGAACAATTCCTGAACAGAACAGCAATGGCTTGTGCTGTAAGATCAAGAATGGACAAATGGGACCTCATAAAATTGCAAAGCTTCTATGAGGTAAAAGACACTGTCAATAAAACAAAAAGGCCACCAACAGATTGGGAAAGCATTTTTACCAATCCTAAATCTGAAGGGGGGGGTAATATCCAATATATACAAATAACTCAAGAAGCTGTGGATACTTTGTTCCTCCTTAGAATGGGGAACAAAATACCCATGGAGGAAGTTACAGATATAAAGTTTGGAGCTGAGATGGAAGAAAGGACCATGCAGAGATTGCCCCATCTGGGGATCCATCCCACAATCATCCACCGATAGCAGACACTATTGCATATGCCAGCAAGATTTTGCTGACAGGACCCTGATATAGCTGTCTCTCTTGTGAGGCTATGCCAGTGCCTGGCAGATACAGAAGAGGATGCTCACAGTCATATAATGGATGGAACACAGGGCCCCCCAATGGAGGAGCTAGAGAAAGTACCCAAGGAGCTGAAGGGGTCTGCAACTCTAGAGGAGGAACAGCAATATGAATTAACCAGTATCCCCAGAGCTTGTGTCTCTAGTTGCATATGTAGCAGAGGATGGCCTAGTTGGCCATCAATGGGAGGTGAGGCCCTTGGTCTTAGAAGATCATATGCCCTAGTGCAGGGGAAAGTAAGGGCCAGAAAGCAGAATTGGGTGGGTTGGGGTGCATGGCGGGGGGAGGGTATAGGGGGCTTTGGGGATAGCATTTGAAATATAAATGAAGAAAATATCTAATAAAAAAAAATATCGATGGAAGGAGTTGCAGAGGCAAAGTTCGGAGCAGTGCCTCAAGGAATGACCATCCAGAGACTGCCCCACTTGGGGATCCACCCCATAAACAACCACCAAACCCAGTCACTATGGCAGATGCCAAAAAGAGCCTGTTGACAGCCTGATATAGCTGTCTCCTGCAAGGCTCTGCCAGTGCCTGGGAAATACAGAAGTGGATGCTCACAGTCATCCATTGGACTGAGCACAAGGTCACCAATGAAGGAGCCAGAGACATACCCTGCAAGCTGAAGGGGATGGAAGCCCCATAGGAGGAACAACAATATGAACTAACTAGTACCCGCAGAGTTCATTGGAACTATACCACCAATCAAAGAAAACACATGGTGGAACTTGTGGCTATAGCTGCATATGTACCAGATGGCCTAGTCGGTTATCAATAGGAGGAGAGGACCTTGGTCATGTGAAGGCTCTAGGCCCCAGTATAGGGGAATGCCAGGATCAGAAATGGGAATAGGTGGGTTGGGAAGCAGAGGGAGGGAGGAGGGGATAGGGGATTTTCTGAGGGGAAAGTAGGAAAGGGGATAACATCTGAAATGTAAATAAAGAAAATATCTAATTAAAAAAAAAGGTTAAGGCTTTAGGGCATAAGTCTCTCTGCCTTCTTTGTATTACTTCATAAGCATGAAAGAAACAATTGTAACAACAACAACTGGCCAAAACCATTTCATCTGATTTTGTCATCCTAAACCATCTATAACCTCAAGATATTTTCCACATCTGACTTGGTCAATGTTTTTGATGTTAACACAAAAACAGTCCTTTTCTCCCTACTAAATTAAATTAAAACTATAGCCACAGAAATTCTGCTTCTTAAAATTTGTGCTATTTCTATGAGAATCTGTTTTTGTAACCTTGCCACCCCACAGATGAGGATATAATAATAACTATTTTTTGTTGAGCATTAACAAAAAATTTCTGGCAGGTAGGTGTCCAACACGAAAGAACTCCATCAACAGTGTTTTTGTGTACATTTCTGCTTCAACTGAAACCAAACCAAACCAAACAAAACAGGGTAGTACTATACTAGGAATGTAGAGAATAGAACATAAAGCCAGCTAACAGACACAATTAAGAGACTCTTGCTGTTTTTGATATTGAGCACAGAGAAATTTAGTATTGGAGCGGAACATAGCATCTATCAAGTGTGAACTTCTTTAGAGAACTGCAGATCACATCAGTGTGCTCAGTGCAGATCACATCAGTGTGCTTCACATCACAGTGTAAGTCACTCAGGAAATTTAACTTTTATTTCCATACTTCGGTGCTACAAATAATTTTTAAAATATGTCAAAGGATTTGATGGGGGAAGAAAGGAGGTCAACACAAACAACATAAAAACATACCAAAACCCAAAGCTCCTACATAGGACATACTGATGTTACCAACACAATAAATATTCACATAGAGTAACTCATCCAGTTAAGTTCCCTGCTCCCCACTCTACCATAAAACAAGTAATTTTTACCATTGCTTTGAGGAAGTTTATTAAATCTCCATGGGAAATGGATGGTGACTTAGATAAATTATAATTATAACTAGTTAGCCATTTGAAGCAGTCACTTGTTGTTTGCAGCTGCACATCTGGACAGAGCTTGTTTACTTCAGACTGTATTTCTTCAATGCAATGTTCTATACTGCAAAAAAGAAAATAATTATATTTGTAGAACATAAGCAATGCCAACCAATAATATTATAGGTTCTGAAATGTTTATTTATGTGATTGTATATATTCTAAATCTATAACTTCATATAATACTCATGTGCAAGAAAGGAGCAAGAAATGTGTTAATCATTTTAATTCATAGTTGGAACCAGATTTCAAAAATTGTATAGAAATAATGCAATTGGAGAAATATTAACCATCTACATACTTTGAGATGCAATAGAAGATCCCTTGTATTAAAATATTTGTGAGGTGCAGATGTAGTCTATAATGGAACTCTGGATAGCAGATACAAAACAGAGCAAACACTTGTTGACTGAAAATCAGAACCATATATTCTATTCCAAAAGGCAAATGTGACACATGAAAGACTTCAATCAATGGAAAAGTAAAAAGTCAAGAAGCAGTCACAGAGAGCAGGAAATTTATAACATAATATATACAATATTAGTACAGCTAAATATTTCTGTGATATCCATTATTCTAAAGCTAAAATACATTTAAAAATGGACATAAAAAGGCTGGAAGAAAATAAAATAAATATTAATAGTAATGATACATGTGTGGTGATTAGATTAAGTTTAAATCTTATTTTTCTCTAAGTGTTTCTATAGCACACAGATGAGCTACCACAAAGTTTTAAAAAAATTATAATTTCTACATATAATTCTTTGCATTTATTCTTATAAATTTTGTATGGGGTAAAAAGGTGAGTTTAGGCAGAGTGCCATCTGATGCTACATGGATGTGACATATGCCTATCTCATGATAGTGGCATATCTAAAATATGAATGGTTATAGAAACAGATGCCTTTAAAATTGAATTGACCCAAATATGACAGTTGTGTAATTTTCATTTAATACTATCAAGGAAAAATAGGCAAAGACCAAGTTATTGTTTTGAAAGCACAATTCTTATTAATTACAGTTTCCACATAATAGAACTATGTAGGGTTTAGAAGCCAAAGCTCTGTTTCTTAAAACCAATCTTAAAGTCTCTGAATTTATGAGGTATGGCCCATAAAAATACATGGTTAAAGGCAGAGCAAAGATTTTCAGAAGACTTCTGGACATGAGTAAATTTAAATGAAGTCACTTTGAAAAAATAAAATTCTAAAAATCAAGGAGTTCTTTAATGAAAACAAAGAAATTAAAAGAAAAATAATACCTGTCTGGCCACAGCCCCTGACATTCCTGGTGGAATGGTCATACTCATAAATACCAGTTCTAGGTCTTACAAGAGAATGGCATTCATTTTCTTCCTTATCTAAGCATTTCTGTGGACTGAGAACCATGATGCCTGAGGCCTACAATCCATCTCCAGACGCTTCTCAGGCAAGTTTGCATTCTAGCATCCGCACATGCAGTACAGTAAGCCGGGACAGAGTGCAGCAGTATCCTGAATACCCTCAGCTGCTCTGCTTCCATCAGCACTCTCCCCCTCAGCTTAGTTCCAACATCTGAATCTGGGAAGAGGCCAGGAGCTGGTTTTTAAGCAGTGTAAAGCCTTCAGAGCCCTGGATATTTTAATAATTTGTCCAAACACTAATAAAGGGATTAAGCAGTTACATTTCAAAGAACCTCCCTTGGTGCAGAGAGCTTAAGCTGTACTTCCTTTCACTTGGTTTTGCTTTCATTCACCTATGAAATATCTTATCAATCTGTCATTCACAGACCATGCATCTTGTTTTAAAACTCAATTAGCACTGGGCGTGGTGGCGCACGCCTTTAATCCCAGAACTCAGGAGGCAGAGGCAGAAGGATTTCTGAGTTCCAGGCCAGCCTGGTCTACACACTGAGTTCCAGGACAGCCAGGGCTGTACAAGAAACCCTGACTTGAAATAAACAAACAAACAAACAAATAAAAACTCAATTATCTGATTTCATGTCAACTTATTATATAAAAAGCTATTTTCAAGATTTAAGCTGCTAGTCTGATTTGTTAGGTCACATTAATGTATATTTATATTTTGTATAATATAATGTATATTTAATGTAATGTATATTTAATGTATATTTAACCTAAACTAGGTCAAATATACATTAAAAAAAGAATTAACTGTAAACTCTTTAAAGGTAGCATTTTAAAAGACTGTATTTCAAATACTTTCAAGTATGCATAGTAATAGACATGTTCCAATAGATATTAGTTTAAATTTCTTTAATAACACATATTGCTATTTTGAATTAAATATTTTCTAACTACAGATTACTTAAAATTTTCTTTAGTAGTATAGTCTGTTATAATAACATTATCAAGATAATTCAATAGTCATGCAATAAGCACAGTAATTGCTAGGTTTCAAACATTACTAGAAAATTTAAAGAGTCTAAAAAATATTAACTTGGCTCTATAAATAAACGAATATTTTTGTAATATCAATGCCACAGTACGATTAAGTGAAGAATGGGCCATTAATTTAAAGTACAATACCACTTTCCAATAAGAAAATAAATGTAACAAACATGATGCTGATGAGGAGAAACATATGAAAGGACCCAGTATGGCAAAGTTTATGTACTAATTTGAAAGTGTTTCATATAATGCCATATTGTTCTGGGGGATGCAAATCTGGGGACTGGATACATGGAGAAATGTACTAGAAGGTCCCCACACCATTCTCTCGGCTTTCAAACTGGATACCTAGGGAGTATGCATAGCAATACACCATCCATCTTCATATGTTTCAACATTTCATTTTTATCAATTTATATATTATTATGTTGTGTGTGTATGTGCGTGTATACCAGTGCATATGTGTCATAGTACACATGTAAAGGTCAAAGACAATTTTTAGGAATCTGCTTCCACTGTGAGTTTTGTACATAGAAATTAAGTCATCAGAATTAACAAAGGAAAAGCTGTTGCCTGTTGAGTTATTTTATAAAGGCACCTGTTCAACATTTTGTTAATAAATCTGAATCTTATACTTTAATTCCAATGATTTAATTATCCATGTTTTTGATGTATACAAGTGGGTGCATTTCTGAGAGCTGTTCATAAGTAAATTTATGAACCATTTTAATGGTGCAACACCAAAATGCTTTTCAAAATGTTTCTTTCTAATTTATGTGTTATATGTAGGACTACATGACTTTGTACACAAAGTGGGAGTCCGTGGAAGATAGAAGAAGACATCAGATCTCTTGGAACTTGTGACGGTTTATAAATGCTTGGCCGAGGGTGTGGCGCCATTAGGAGGTATGGCCTTATTGGAGTAGGTATGTAGGCATGGGCTTTAAGACTTAGCTGCCGATCTTGGTCAATCCCAACCATTGCATTGTGGCTGACACCATTGCATACCCTAGCAAGATTTTGCTGAAAGGACCCAGATATAGCTGTCTCTTGTGAGACTATGCCAGGGCCTAGCAAACACAGAAGTGGATGGTCACAGTCAGCTATTGAATGGATCACAGGGCCCCCAATGGAGGAGCTAGAGAAAGCACCCAAGGAACTAAAGGGATCTGCAACCCTATAGGTGGAACAACAATATGAACTAACCAGTACCCCGGAGCTCTTGTCTCTAGCTGCATATGTATCAAAAGATGGCCTAATAGGCCATCACTTGAAAGAGAGGCCCATTGGACTTGCAAACTTTATATGCCCTAGTACAGGGGAACGCCAGGGCCAAAAAGGGGGAGTGGGAGGGTAGGGGAGTGGGGGGGTTGGGTATGGGGGACTTTTGGTATAGCATTGGAAATGTAAATGAGCTAAATACCTAATAAAAAATGGAAAAAAAAAAAAGAAAAAGAAAAGACTTAGCTGCCTGGGAGACAGTCTTAACACCCAGGGAAGGAGTTACAGAGACAAAGTTCGTAGCTGTGATGAAAGGATGGACCATTTAGAGACTGCCGTATCCAGGGATCCATCCCATAATCAGCTTCTAAACGCTGACACCATTGCATACACTAGCAAGATTTTGCTGAAAGGACCCAAATATAACTGTCTCTTGTGAGACGATGCCGGGGCCTAGCAAACACAGGAGTGGATGTTCACAGTCAGCTATTGGATGTATCACAGGGCTCCCAATGGAGAAGCTAGAGAAAGTACCCAAGGAGCTAAAGGGATCTGCAACCCTATTGTTGGAACAACATGATGTACTAACCAGAACCCCGGAGCTCTTGTCTCTAGCTGCATATGTATCGAAAGATGACCTAGTCGGCCATCACTGGAAAGAGAGGCCCATTGGACTTGCAAACTTTATATGCCCCAATATAGGGGAATGCCAGGGCCAAAAGAATGGGAATGGGTGGGTAGGGAAGTGGGGGGCGCTATGGGGGACTTTTGGGATAGCATTGGAAATGTAATTGAGGAAAATATGTAATAAAAATATTAAAATTTTTTTTAAAAAAAAGATGGCCTAATAGGCCATCACTTGAAAGAGAGGCCCATTGGACTTGCAAACTTTATATGCCCTAGTACAGGGGAACGCCAGGGCCAAAAAGGGGGAGTGGGAGGGTAGGGGAGTGGGGAGGTTGGGTATGGGGGACTTTTGGTATAGCATTGGAAATGTAAATGAGCTAAATACCTAATAAAAAATGGAAAAAAAAAAAAAAGAAAAAAAAAAGACTTAGCTGCCTGGGAGACAGTCTTCTAGCAGCCTTCAGATGAAGATGTAGAACTCTCAGCTCCTCCTGTACCATGCCTGCCTGCATACTGCCATGCTCCCACCTTGATGGTAATGGACTGAACCTCTGAACCTATAAGCCAGCCCCAATTAAGTGCTGTCCTTATAAGACTTGCATTGGTCATAATATCTGTTTAGCAGTAAAACCCAAACTAAGACAGAACGAGAGTTACAGTGTGGATCACTTGATGTGTGCTAGGAACAAAACCCAGGTCCTCTGCAAGAATATTACATGCTTTTAACTGCTGAGCAATCTCTCCTAACCCATTGAGTATGATTTTTCGAAGAACTTTTGAGGCATTTTCTCATTCAACATTCACTCCTAGATTCCTTAACTGTAAAAACAGCTTAATTAATGGAGGTATTTTTTTCTGCTAGACTCAAAATGAATGCTGAATATATATGGTAGGGACTGTAATACATTCTAGAGATACATACAGTATGACACCTTTTTTCATATCTAAAGAACTTCTGTCTAGCTAGGTAGAAAAACCTGTAAGTAAATAACTATACTCCAGTAAGACTTGATAAGTAGTGTGTTCACTGTGCAAAGGAAGTATGAAGGAAGGAGCCACTGACCATGCCTATAAGAAGTATTGACATGGCTTGTCCTGGTAGTAGATATTATATAAAAGGATACTAAAATATGAGAAAGAACTTACAACAAAAAATCTTAAAACCTAAGCCTGAGCTCTTGTAATGGCTCCTATACATTTAAAATCTAATCTTATCAATCAAATCATAAAATTGTTTTTTTTTAAAAAAAAGTAAAACGTACAAAAAGAACATTTTAGACATAAGGCAAAAATACATGTATACATAATTTCATTTTTAGAATATTTTTCTGTTTTATTATTTTTATTACTTTATTATTTACTTATATTTTGTTTTATTATTTATTATTTTATTTATTTTTATACAATGAATTTTAATCATATATACCCCACCCTCTCTATTCACCCAACCTTGTGTTTTCTTTAAAACACACACACACACAAAACACAACACACACAGAGACACACACATACACAGATACACAAAGCACATTTTGTGCTGTTGATATATTTCACCGAGTGTTGTCAACTTACCAGGACCCTGCATGTGTGTTTTGTTGTAGTTTTAAACATGTAAAGCACATTTTGTGTTGTTGATATACTTCACTAGAGTATGGTCAACCTATTAGGACTCTTAAAGGAAACTATCTTTCACTCTCTTAGTAGCCAGCAATTTCCAATAGCTCTCAAGCAAGAGATGAAACTTTGGTCCTACCTCCTCCAAATGCTCTATGCTGAGATTGTAGCCAGCTAATGCAGGTTGTCATAACCACTGTGAGCTTATATGTGCAACAGGCCTCCTGTGTCCAAAAACATTGTTTCCTAAGAACTAAACCCATCTGGAAGACACAGCTGTACTGGATAGCTTCCACAGTGCTAGAAGGTGCTGTGCATGTTAGCAAGGATAAAAGTAATCAATCATCAGTTTCACCCAATTACAATCCTGGGAAGAGAAAGTTGGTAGAACATGTGGTACAATGGATGTCATGGGAGTAACCAACCACTTTCTGTCAGGGTTAAGGACCACTCTCCTTAAGACAAAACCCATGCCTTCAGTATCTTGGGGTCAAGATACTGTGGGCCATAGGCTCTAAAGGAGAACCTACTATTGCAGCTCTGTTAAGTAGTCATAGTACTAAACTGACCTTTAACAATTCATTGTTATGCTCATAATTTAATGTACTCATTAGAGAAACTATTTTGCAGGTGGTGCCAATTAACACAAAATGTTAGGATATTTTTGAAACTTTTATTTTCATAAATCCTACAGAAGGCATGTAGCAAGCTCAAAGAAAATTTTTATTTCTTTGCTTTTATTGTGTATTTTTAATAGTTTTTAAATTAAAATAAAATTGTATCACTTTTACCATTTCTTTCCTAACCAAGTCCCCCCTCCATGGCCCCCCAGGTACCCCCACACATACACACTAGGCAACACTAGGATAATTGACAAACATTAAAAAGTAAGAACTATAAATTTGGTCAGAGACTGTGTACATGACTGAGTTGTTTAAAGCCCAACATCTGTGTCAGGAAAGGAATGCTGGAATGGGCCTGCTCAGAAGCAAGGACAATGTGGCCTTGTGAGTTATGATGAGTCTTAGTGAGAGTCAAAGCAGTGGCCCTTTCTGTTTTCATTTCCTATAGCCTGGTCTTGCTTAGTAGGCTGGGAGATGTGACAGGGATTGTGTCATACAGAGTATGAAGTCCAAACCAGACTGCAAACATAGGTAGTTAAAAAAAAAGAAAAAAAAGAATCAAATACTAATTTTATCTTCTTGATATTATTAATAACAAACTACAGCCAGAATTATAATAACCACATTATTCTTCAAAATGATATCATATCATGCAATTTGTCATAGTGACAAAACATATAGACTGCATGTGTGTGCACATCATCAGATTAATGGATTTTTCATGAAAAGCCCAAGGTTTGTAGATTACTTAAAGGTTTCTTTTGTTTTTTTCCCTCTCTGTAGACCTGTAAACTAACATGTCAGAAACTTGAATGAAAAATTTACAAGTGAAAATATTAGTGATGTGGAATATAAGTGGGTTTATGGGATCTCTATCATCTTATGTTAAATAATGCAATGCATTTATACAACACTCACTCACAACAGCCTTGTCCCGTCACATCTCCCATCTCTTGGACTAAGACATATGGTAATTTCCCAGGTAACAGTGGTGATTTCCAGAGATGAAAAGAGCAGACATTTATATCAGTGTCAGCAAAATTTGATCCATGAGCTACAAACAAGTTGTCTATGATTTGAAAATAGAAGAATAAAATAAGGTTTTAAAAATATAACAGAGTATGTGTTTAAGTGGGACAGAAATCATTACATGCCATACTATAAGCCCAAAAGAACTTCTCTACCTCCATATTTTATTAAACTAATAAGTTGACGTCAGCTAAAAAAACATTTCAAAGGCTTTATGCAACTTTCATATTTCACTCTGGGTCCAATCCATAGTACTCATCCACTACGGGTTACTTACACCTTTGTTATCAGTTGTCATATGTGCTTAAACACATAAGTAACTCATTGCCTCTGACTTCTCTCCTTAAAGTACAAGTCACACAGCTTAGCTTGAGTGCAAATGAATTTCATGTGAGAATGACCGGAGAGAAAGCTTAGCTCTCTTGACAGGTGACAGGTCAGTGACCTGTGCACATTGGTCCATTCTGGTGAATCACTGCTGTGGGAAGGTGAAAGACCCTGTGGCTCATAAAACTTGATGACATTAGGAAGAGGGAAAAGGAACTCACACTTAAGTTGTCAGGGTCACTGTAAGAAATACAGCTTGGAAAATTTAAGTATAAGAAAAAAATACTATATTTAAAAGGGAATTGCTAATGTCTTTCTCCTTCTAAAAATAATGTGGGAAATTCACATCAGACAGATGCTCATTACTCATTCAGTGTGCACCACCAGGAGACAAACACAACTGTTAAACTACGAAATGCCCAGGGTAGGTAATTCACTACTGAAGTACAAGTGCAGCATAACGGATTTGTCACGACATACAATTTTCTAAAAGCTATTCTGTTAGAAGGTAATACAGGAGTGCATAAATGATTTACACTCTTACGAATCATAGTTATTATTCAGTATTTTATTTTTGAAAATATATGTACTCTATACTATTATGGTTATTCTCTAGAGCATAATAAGAACATAATTGAATTTGATGAAAAATAGACTTGATTCTAAATGTAGAATGCAGCACATACACCCTCTTCTTTTATTCCTGGTGAAAATCAATGGTCACTTGAGGCTGTAGGTTCATTTTTAATATATGGGCAATAAAAGGTTTATAATGTAAGAATTGTATTCCATAGTATACTTTCTTATAAAATCAACATCAAATTTCAATATAAATAATAATTTATGAATGCAAAAATTTAATCATTATGATAATCTTAAATATGATTTTATTGATCAAGTGGGAAAAGGAAACTAAATAGAGAGAGATTTAGCAAGTAATGAAGTAGTATATAACAAAACCATCATTCAATGTCTTACTTTGATTTGATGGGGCCAAAACAAAGGAAATATTCTATTAAAAATATAACCAGCTCTGCATGTTACATAAATAACTTGTTAATCTATTTTATTTAATGTTCTTTTTATTTCTTTAGGTTGGAAACATTATCAAATAATATATAACACCAATGTTATATAAACACAATTACATTAAATTCTTACAGTTATTTTATATTAAATATGTATTTAACAGTGTATGTTTATATATGTTACATTTAACATACATACACACACACACACACACATATATATAAAACCAAATTAAAAATAAGAAGTTTAACTTTATGCATTGAAATTAAAGGAAAAGATTTCCCTCCTTGCCTTTTTCTTAAAGCATTGGCCTTAAAAATCAATTATAAGTATATATTTTTAACCTTGTGTCAGGGTTTCACTACGTAGCCCCTAGACTTACTGCTATTATCCTGCCTCTCCCTCCATACTTCTGGGATTACAGACATGTATATGCCTTGCTCCAAAGTAATTGGTAATTTTTGTTTTCAGCAATTGTGACCTGACACCATCATTTATTTTCTTTTGATACGTTAGTCTTAAATTTAAATTTTTTCTCTTATCATACAAGCCAAGAATTCTAATTTCAAAATGTACTAATGAAAATCTGGAGCCAGGTGTGGTGGATCAAGCCTTTAATCGCAGCACTTGAAAGGTAGAGAGGCAAGCATATCTCTTGAGTTCAAATCTAGCCTGGTTTACAGAGTGAGTAGAAGAGCCAGAGCTACCCAGAAAACCCCTGCCTCAAATCACCGTCATCACCCTCACCCCAGAAAAATCTGTGATACTGCAATCTTTAAAAAAATTAATAACAATGTAATAACTGGAATCCACCTAGAGGTGCTTATACTTTATAACTTCTTAAAGGTAATCAACTGCTTGACGAGATGGATCAGAAAGTACCTGTGTTCAGACTATAGCAAACATGTCATATTTGGGCATTGTGGAAAACATCTGCAATTCTAGAGTTTGGGGTGTGGGGAATAGATAAATAGATTCTGGGAGTTTACGGCCAACAAATACAGTACAAATGAGAATCTTAGGTGCACAGTAGTAAAGACCAGATGAAGACAATTATGTTCAAAATTTGAGAACAGACTAACCAAAATCTTTTAAGAAGTTAGTAGTAAGAAAAACATGGCTATACAAGAGATAATCCTAAACCCACACCAGATAATTGTGTGAAGAAGACATGGAAACACCTTGACATAAACAGTAGCAATAGTTACCTTGCAGCATTTTGCTCTATCTGTTCCCCAATGTCACTGAAGATCTGCTTAAACTCCAAATCTCCGGGAAATGAATTTAACAGACACTGCAGGTCAAATGAATTATGGGAATATTCCTGTAAGGCATCCATTCTGTGAAACAAGAAAAAAACAAGAGATGACAAAATGAGGAACAGGATGCAGGAATGAACACACCCCCTCAAGTTGATACTGTATGAAAACCAATGATTTCTATTTGCAGACTCAGTGGAATAAAGGAGTTTGAGAATTAGGGTATTTTAAAGCTCATTAAGTTTTATTACTTAAATGGCATAATTTTTCAAACTTATCTGTAGCTTGAAAGCTGAAAAATACATCAGGCCACAGACAGCTTAAATATCCTGTTGCTTTTCTCAATATAACAAAAAGCTGCAGAATAAACCACAGCTATAGTAACCACTTGTAAGAAGGGTTGCAGAGCTACAACCATGTGCCCATTCTGGTTGCCACAGACCTGGGAGCTGCACAACCCTTAGAGGCTTTATCTACCTTGGGCTTACTTCTATGTGCAAAAACAAATGTAATTTTCCAGGAGCACTTCTACCTAGTATTGATCCATTTACAAAGGAAAAATTAGTTTTCTCCAAGAGATTCTCATTAGGTATACAAACCAGACCCCATGCCCAACAGTAGTCAACACAAATCAATTATATTTTTGGAGTCTTTGTTTGTTTGTTTTGTTTTTCTCTTCATGATGCTTTGTCTGGGCATTTTTTTTTTTACGCTTATATGCCTTTTGCTTATTTATCGTGGTTTCTGGTTTTGTGTTTATATGTGATTTTTCTCTGTGTAAATATGGGTGTATCTGCATTTGTATGTGCTTCTTATGCTTTTCCTTTGGCTCATTTGTTTGTGTGTTTGTTTTTGCCTATTTGTTTTTTTCATTTTATTTTATCTTATTTTTTATTATTTTAGATGATTGTTTTTTGTTTTTTAATTAGAGACAAAGAGAGTGGATGTACATGGGTGGGAAGTTGGAGAGGATCTGGAATGAGTTGGGTAAGGAAAACTGTAATCAGGATATATTATATGGAAAAAAAAAGTTCTGACTATCAACATTTTAGGCATTCACTCATTCTACACGCATTCATCAAATGTCTCCATTAATATTTGGAAGAGAGAAGAAAGCAATTATAAGTGGGGAGGGAGTGTGGGAGGGGCCTGGGAGGGAAAGTGAACTGGGTGGGGGAGAGTGTCTGGGGGAAACCTGATCTGGTATTGGGTGAAGGAAAAGGACTGAAGCCCTGAGGGCCAGCAGAAACAATGGAAACAGGAAACTTCAAGAAATAAGAGGTTGGGGGGACACCCCCAGAATGGACCAGAGACCTGGGAGGTGAAAGACTCCCAGGACTCAAAGGGAGAAGGGATGAAGTTCTCAACAGTAGGGAGAGGGGACTTAGAGCCCACCTCCAGCAGAAGACAGGGCATCAAGTGAGGGCTGGGGTTGCTATCCCACAGTCACATCTCTAACCCATAATTATTCCTGTCTGAAAGAATTACAGGGATGGAAATGGAGAGGAGCCTAAGAAAAAGAAGGTCCAATGACAGGCCCAAAGTGGGACCTAGCTCAAGGGGAGGTCACAAGGCCTGACACTATTACAGAGGTTATGGAGTGCTCACAAAAAGGTTTCTATCATGACTGACCTCCAAAAGACCAAAGAAGCAGCTAAAAGAGTCAGTTGCAGATATTTTTACCCAACCAATGGACAGAAGCAGCTGACCCCTGTGGTTGACTTAGGGAAGGCTGAAAGAAGCTGAGGAGAAGAGAGATCCTTTAGGAGGACCAGCAGTCTCAATGAATCTGGACCCCGGGTCTGTTTTCATTCAGAGATGATACACCTAACCCTCAAGAGACTGGAGGCCCCAGGGAGTTTAGAGGTGAGGTGAGGTAGGGTGTGGGGGCATCCACATGGAGACAGGGGCTGTGGAAAGGATGTGTGGGATGTGGAGCAGTCGGAGGGTGGATGGGGTGTGTGTCAGGGAATGGAATACAAAGTGTTCAAAATAAATTAAATTAATAATAAAAAATAATTAGATAATAGGGATTTGGATTTAGTGCATACTTTGTATCAAAATGAGCATTTCTAAAGGAAATCATATATATTTTAGGGGTTTAGGCTTTCTCTTTAATTATTAATAACATTAATTAACTTGCCACTCAGAACTTTTCTTCTTAAATTATTTATAACAATTATCTAGCCATTCAGAGTGGTAATATTAAAACACTAATACTGGTATTAATTAGCTTAGAATTAATTTGATAAAAAAAGGTCTACTTTTGGAGTATGCTTTTATGATTTCTAGAGCTTTGATTTGTGAATTATCACTAGTTTTAGTTCATCAAATGTCCCTTTGAAATGATTATAAAGATGTTCAAAGTCCTTTGCCTTTTAGAAATAAACAAACAAAAAAAAATCCTCTTTGGGACCCCTTTTATTTCATATCCATTTTTTAACCAAAAAGCTGCATTTCCCAACCCTGTATTTTTTCCATTCTAAATCCAGTGCAGTCTGTTTTTTGCTTCTACTCTTACAACAAAAATGACAACATATGCTCCATTTCTCACCATACTTAGTCTATATGGTACTAGTGGCAACTCCTTCAGTGAAACAGTCTCTTCTCTTCACAGTTTACTAAACACTATGCCCTCCTACCTCTCTACTTGTCTATTACAGCATTGTTTCACAGGCTCCTGAAAGGAGCATTATTCTGAATAGTTGGCTACCAATAGCTTCTTTTTGATCTGACATGTAACAGCAGATACATGGTGGGGGTTCTGAAACACAGTTTTCCTTCTCATAACCAAATGCATCAGTGTCAGACATCATATGTGTGGTAAATAAATTTCAAAACTTGGAATAAAGGCAAATTTGGGAAATTTTAGGAGCCATTTCAGAGAGAAGCTAAAAACTAAAAGGTGATCTTCCTGAGATGGGCATGCCTTGTATTATGACAGATTTGCCATGGTAGGCAAAGCCATTTTAGAAAACATTCCTACTATAATATGCGCTCTCTCTCTCTCTCTCTCTCCATATATATGTATGCAAAGCATATTAAAGACATATAATTTTACATATATACCTTTATATGTATATGCATATATATGTAAAAGAATCACTAGGTATTACTCCACCCTTTTAAGCAGATCACTGTAGAACAATGAAGATGTACAGTTATGTGATGCTATCTAGATAAATAGATGATTTCTTAATTTTTAATAATAATCCTATAAAAATTCCTAAAATTATAATAGAAATTATGAAGTTTTTTTTTATAGTGAGACTGCTATTAGGTTCTCTCTGATAATCAAAACTGCATTGAGAACTCTACTAGTCTTTAGTGTCACATGTTAATTGCTTCTGAAATAGCAAGGAGGCATCAATTACTCAGAGCACATTCCAAGAGGTTGTAAAACTATTAAACAAAGATCATAAAAAAGGAACTAATGGTTTGTGGAAACTAAAAAGGGGGCAGGGGAAGAAGGGGAGGGGTAGCCCGTGCTGGCCAGAGTTCCTCCTATGCTCTGGGCAGGCGGATGCAGGAGGACTGACAGATGCTTTTCACTTGGCCCAGGGGTGGGCATCTAAGCCTCTGACCCCACTGACATGGGGTGGACAAGGGGCAACTCCTGACTGGGGGCCCCTGGATGACACCTAGTAGCCCCGGGGTTATGGGAGAGAGAGTTGAGGGAGAGAGGTTTCCACACAGGCTATATTAAGCGCAGTGGGCCTTGATGAACAGACAGTCTATGGTTTTAGAGCTTTATTGTAGAAAGGCAGAGGGAAAGAGAGAAGGTGGAGAGAGAGAGAGAGAGAGAGAGAGAGAGAGAGAGAGAGAGAGAGAGAGGCACCATGGCCAAGAGGAGAGAAGGGGGAAAGAGAGAGAAAGAGGAAAGGCTAGAGTAAGTGGGAGAGAGCAGAGTAAGAGGACAGAGGAGAGTAAGAAAGTGAGAGGAGAGGAGAGCAAGAGGAGAGAAGAGGAGTAAGAGGAATAAGAGCAGAAAGAGAATGAGGAGGGGCCAAACAGTCCCTCTTAAGGTGTGCTGTTAGCTTTACTGTTGCTAGGTAACTGGGGAGGAGTTTAGTCTGAAGGTCAGAAGCTTGGGACATTGTCTACATGACTAAAAGCCATGCTTCTCCTATGGGGACTGAGGGGGACGGTAAGACAGGAGCCAGGGTCCAGGAGACATGAGAGAACTCCTTCTATCCCATGTGGGTAAATTATCACCACCAGGTCCCGGGGTTCAGACCTCAGCTCGACTGGAGACCAGACTGTCTGTGCATAGCCGAATACCCCACAATGGTTTACTATAGGTTCTAAGAGAGAAGATAAAACATTAACTGGGCTTATCTATACCAAACTTCACTAATACCTTGGTCATAGGAGTCATAGTTGTAATTCATGAACCTGCAGAGCTGGTGACAGGTGATGAATGTTTAGCCAGATAAATACTCAAGGATATGTATGTAAACATTGTCTGTTATAAACTTATTGATGATTTGAATTGATGTGTGTACTTGTTTTCCCATGTGATCCTGCATTCAGACAGGTGTGTAAGTGCTGAGGACAAAAGGAGAGCCTTCTCTTTACGCCCTTTTCTTTTTTTTTTTTTTTTTAATTGGTTTTTCGAGACAGGGTTTCTCTGTGTAGCCCTGGCTGTCCTGGAACTCACTCTGTAGACCAGGCTGGCCTCGAACTCAGAGATGTGCCTGCCTCTGCCTCCCAAGTGCTGGGATTAAAGGCATGCGCCACCACGCCCAGCATTACGCCCTTTTCTTAGCACTCCTTATTGCCTTGCCCTCTTTTGTTATCGAGCTTTCATAGGAAACTATTTAGAACTTAAAAATACATGCTGAAATCACTTTTCTTTTTTTTTCTTTCTTTATTTCTTTGTTTCTTTCTCTCTTTTTGCATTTATTTTATGCTGAATTTATTCATGTTCCATGAGTTTTTGTCTTTTCCGTTTCTTCTGGGATATCGTTTGTGAAACTTCCTCTTCTGGCTTTGGAACGATCTGTTCCTTCTCAGTAAGAATCATCTCCATTTGCTGGGGGAGCTCATGGATGGGTTCATCCAGTCATGAGCAACATAGGTTTGTTGGTGCATATTAGGTGCTTTGTTCAACTAGATATGGTCAATGACTAGAGAATACACATCTAAACCCTTAAGTTCAGCATTTCTCTCTGCATCTTTAAGCATGTGCACCAAAAATTCCTCATTCTTTTTTAGCCACCATCCCCATGTCCAGTCCCACTGTTTGACAAGGGCACACCTACTGACTCTATGATCATATCACTGGAATGGCACACAATGCTTCTTTAGAGTGACATCCTTCAGATGCTTGGTGGCTTTGAGGATATACATACTCTTGAAGGCCTGGGAAGTTTCCTGGGTATTCTTAAAGTGAATATGAAGGTTTGAACCCGTAGATTTGCAGGATTTTGTGGACCGTCTTCATATTGATGTCACCTCAAACACTTTTCGAAGTGTACCTTTTTTTTTCCCCTGCAATTTCAACTAGCTGGCTAAAACAGCTGAAAGTTAGAGCAGAGCAGTTCCTGCAGAAAGACCAGCTGCTATTCCATGCTGAAAATGAGGGAAGGACTTCACATCTGGCCTCACTGATTCATACCTCAGGATAGAGCACATAATTATTTGGGTTTTGTTCTCCTTTTTCTTTCTAGTATAGCACTCAAATACTGTGAGGATCTTCCAAGTTTCTTTTGTTATTCGGGCCTGATTTTCTTCCAACAAGGTGACTCTTAATAGACCTCTAGCAGTTTTCAGAATGTGGGCTATACACAGAGGAACAAGTGGGCTTCCAGTTCCATTTTCTCCTATTCTCTTCAATCTCCAACATAGATAAATGCACTTTAAATCGAGTTCAGTCACCCATAGCCAAGGATTTAATTAACCATGCTTATATAGTGGCATAGATATTCAGGGAGCTGTCAAAGTGAATAAAATATCCATGTCTTGAGTAGAACGCCTAGAAAATACATAGAAACTGTGACAAAAATCACCATCCTTATTTTATTATGGTTATACTCTTTTCATCTACTCATTCCAGTGTTGTATCCTTTTGGATCATTAGTTACTTTTCTTGGTGATACAACAAATTTTCCTATAAACACAACTTAGGGAAAGGAAATCTTTACTTTGGTTTAAGGGACTATGGTCCATAATGGTGAGGAAGATATAGAGGCTGGGGCATTCATAACTGGAAAGCACAGAGACAGAGAGGAGGGGGGAGGGAGGGAGGGAGGGAGGGAGGGAGGGAGGGAGAGAGAGAGAAGAGGGGAGGGGGAGGGGAGAAGAGAGGAGGAGAGGGAGGGATGCGGGTTCTTAGCTCTCTATTTTTATTCAGTCCCGAGTTCCCATTCATATATGGTATCTGAGTTGGGTCTCCCATATTCAATTTATTCTCTCCAGAGATGGCATCACAGATACTCTGGTGATTCATGAGACATTTTTTATAAGTCTGAGAACTTTTGCATTTTACTTTGGCTGTTGTCTTAATTAGACTTTTCATTGCCATGAAGAGACACAATGACTAAAGCAACTCTTATAAAGAAAGTGAATTAGGGCTCGCTTACAGTTTCAGAGGTTCAGTCCATTATTATCATGGTAGGAAGCATGGCACCTAGGCAGACTTGGTACTAGAGAAGGATCTAAGAGTTCCACATCTTGATCCAAAGGCAGCTAGGAGGAAGATCTCATCACCATTGGGCAGATCATCAACATAGGAGCCTCAAAGTTCACCCCTACAGTGACATGCTTCCTCTAACTCTACCTCCAATAATGCTACACCTGGTTGTAGAAAATATGGTTCTTCCTTCTAGTCTCATGATCCCAGAAATAAGACTCAGACTCAAAATATATTTACAAGTACCTTGGCTCTTTTCTGACTAGATATAATTCAAAATAACCCATTTATTCTAGTGTAGATTCTGCCATGTAGCTGGTTACTTGTGCTCTGGTACGATGGGTGCTACTTATCACATCTTCCTAGTGAATCTCCCGCCCTCCTTCTCTCCCCAAATTCTTTCTCCTTCCAATGTCCCACCTTCCATATTTTACCTAAGCCACAGGCCATAGAATTTTTAATTGACAGATGATGCATCTATTCAATACACAAGATGTTCTCTCTACAACACATCCTAACAATGCTACTTTCCATGGGCCTAAGCATATTCAAACCACCTCAGCTGTGCAGAAGTAACAGAAATTTGAAAAGACTACCTGCAGATAACATCTGAAATGAAGGAAGTATTTTTTTAAATTAAAATATAATTGTAACACATCCCTCCTCTGCTTTTCTTTATCCAATGCCCATGAGACTTCTCTCAAATTGCTGACCATTTTTTGTTGTTGTTACACACACACACACACACACACACACACATTTATTTATATATGCATAAATATATAAGTACAGCTTATTCACTCCATTTAGTAGTACTTAAATGAATATGATTTCAGGGCTGACCAGTGAGGATCAGTGTATCCAATTCGAGGGCTCATCCCTGTGGAAGACTATTTTTCCTCTATTGAATGTAGTACTTTGTTTAGGGGTAGGTCCCTCTGAGACTTCCCCCATTCATGTTAGCATGTTTAATGTTGTTGTACTTGTTAAGGTCTTGTTTAGGCATCCATACTGTTAAATTAAAATGGGTATATGTATAGCCATACATAGTTTAAACAGTTATGTCATTTGTGCTGATATAATGATTTCCCTTAAGAGCTATTTTCTTTAAAAAACAAAAACTTCAGAACCAGGCCTGAGAAACTCCCTTTCAAGTTATTGAAAGAGGAAGTCCAAGAAACTCCCACAATAATATAGGCTAATTGCCATTGTCTTGTCTATCTTTCAGATGTTGAAGGAAATCCACTATTGCTGAAGACACCACATATTATGAAGACAAAACTAGAGGGTCTGTGCTGGGTCTGACCTGTAAGCCTCTGCCCCATGACTAGTTTTCACAGTATCAGAAAGTGCAACACAAGCTTTCAAAGGAGGAAAACAGCCAGGCCTACCCAGATTTACACATACAAACTTAAAAAAAGAAAAAACCCACACATCAAGATATCACTACAGGTATAACAATGGGACTCATAACTTGTGAAAACCAACAGCTATCTGATCGTCTCAGTAAACAGACTGGAGATCATGTCCGGTATTGAAAATCTATACAGTTACTTGGCACTAGTGATGTTATCAATTTTAAAGGAGAACCCATTTAAACCAATTTACTAAACCAGCATTATTCCTAACTACATTTTATATATTTGTCAACAGATAAGTGTCAGTATTACTTATCATCAAAAAACTTCTCTGCAACAGATGTAAATCATTATAGAAAACCATTATTGGTTAAAACACAAAGAAAACTGGTCATAGTGTACTCAACCCCAGTGGATGTGTTGTATTGTGCATAACAATACAAATCCTGCACCTAAAGGTTCAGTGAACATTGTGAAGAAGGGGCAGAAAGATTGTAAGAGCCAGAGGAACAGGAACTCAGCTTGAGACTGTGTCTCCTAGAAAAAACATGAAGTAAGGGAAGTCTTAAAGGGACACACTGAACTCCAGGCAATTGATGTTAGAATGAAAGTGAACTGAACTGCAGCACACATAATTTGAGTCTACTTTGCATATGGGCACTTGGATTCTTATTTTACAATTTTATCTGGTAGTTTCACTACCCTGAGGGTTCCAAACAATGCACAACATGATCAGTCTCTTTACTTTGATAGACATTTCTACTTTTTCTACTATAACTCTATTTGATAACAATCTCCTAGCTTAGATCACATCTACTAAGGATGCTTTAAGTAGAAAATTATATCTATAGAAGATATTTATCCTACCATGTAGATATCATTTAAAGGGAACCTATAACTATAGTAGCAAATTTGTGTATTGTGTTTTCACAGAACTAGGCTATCTACAATTGTGAATTAAGTATTTGGATAGCTTTAGAAATTGTTTTAAACATTATTTTTTAAAATATACCAATAGTGAAAAGTCAGGATTTAAAACTTAAGCTCTCGCCAGTCGTGGTGGCTCACGCCTTTAATCCCAGCACTCGGGAGGCAGAGGCAGGCGGATTTCTGAGTTCGAGGCCAGCCTGGTCTACAAAGTGAGTTCCAGGACAGCCAGGGCTATACAGAGAAACCCTGTCTCGAAAAACAAAAAACAAAAAACAAACAAAAAACAAAAAAACCTTAAGCTCTCAAATAAAATTAAGTGTAATGCCTCCAAACTCTTATTCTATTTTCATTAGCAAGGAAAATTAGAAAGAAATAACTTTAAGGACTTGTCTGATTTGAAAATTCTATGATTTTAATTAGGTAATCTGTTTCTTCAATATTAATATTCTGTTCTTGGCAGTATACTTTTAAATGTATAGTTCCTTGGAAGGATGACTCACTGATGGTTAAATTCATAAGAAGCAACTTGAAAGTCCATTTAAAAAGCAATCAGTGAAAATAAATGTCTTCATAAAAAAATCTTCACTAACCCCACATCTGATAGAGGGCTAATATGCAAAATATATAAAGAACTCAAGAAGCTAACCGAACAACCCAAACAAAAACTGGGGTATAGAACTTGTACTGGCTAGTTTTGTGTGTCAACTTGACACAGGCTGCAGTTATCACAGAGAAAGGAGCTTCAGTTGGGGAAGTGCATCCATGAGATCCAGCTGTGGGGCATTTCTCAATTAGTGATCAAGCAAGGAGGGCCCCTTGTTGGTGGTACCTTCTCTGGGCTGGTAGTCTTTGATTCTATAAGAAAGCATGCTGAGCAAGCCAGGGGAAGCAAGCCAGTAACATCCTTCCATGGCCTCTGCATCAGCTCCTGCTTTCTGACCTGCTTGAGTTCCAGTCCTGACTTCTTTTGGTGATGAACAGCAATTTGGAAATGGAAGCTGAATAAACCCTTTCCTCCCCAACTTGCTTCTTGGTCATGATGTTTGTGCAAGAATAGAAACCCTGACTAAGACAGAACTAAACTGAGAATTCACAACAGAGGAATCTCGAATGGCTGAGAAGCACTTAAAGAAATGTTCAGAATCCTTAGTGATCAGAGAAATGCAAATCAAAACGACCCTGGGATTCCACCTTACAACAATCAGAATGGCTAAATCTAAAATCCTTCACTAAACTTGCTTTTTACTTTATTGGCTGTGCAACATATCCCAACAGTGACTCTATCATATCAACATAGCCATCATGATGCAAGCTGCAAATAATAGAGAATGTCAGTGTCAATTTCACCCTCTCAGACTTGCTTCCCTTCACTTCATCTGATTTTAATAATCCCTGTCAAATCACAAACCATCCAAATTACGCTCATGACACAGAAGCTTTCAAGGAGCAGACAGAATCTCAACTTCCATTTAGCAACTACAAAAGAAAGCTGTCCAGATGGACAAATATTATTTCCACACTTGACAATCTCTACAGTTGAACACACATTTTAATTTGAACTAAACCTGCCAGGAGTTTGATAGGCGCTTCTTGTTTTGTGTAGATTGACTCATAGGATTCCTAGACCAATGACTGTAACTGGGATGAAAGCACTACAGCCAGCATTTATCTGCTGGAAGATAAATCACATAACAAAGCTTTGAGAACAAAACCCAGACAATTTGTGTGTAGAGATTCCTATATTAGGGCCATTAATTACTAAATGAAGTGAAAATGTACCTAACATATTTTTTTTAATTTTTAATATTTTTTTATTACGTATTTTCCTCAATTACATTTCCAATGCTATCCCAAAAGTCCCCCATACCGCCCCCCCCACTTCCCTACCCACCCATTCCCATTCTTTTGGCCCTGGCATTCCCCTGTATTGGGGCATATGAAGTTTGCAAGTCCAGTGGGCCTCTCTTTCCAGTGATGGCCGACTAGGCCATCTTTCCATACATATGCAGCTAGAGACAAGAGCTCCGGGGTACTGGTTAGTTCATCATGTAGTTCCCCCTATAGGGTTGCAGATCCCTTTAACTCCTTGGGTACTTTCTCTAGCTTCTCCATTGGGAGCCCTGTGATCCATCCAATAGCTGACTGTGAGCATCCACTTCTGTGTTCGCTAGGCCCCGGCATAGTCTCAAACATATTCTTGATACAGGTTTTTGAAATGTAATCAAATAATAAGTAAAACTTGAAAGAAGCTAAAATTTTACTCATATTTTCCACTGGTAATAGATTCTAAAGAGGAACTGTAAAAAAAAAAAGAGGAACTGTAAAGTGATTTTTAATAATCATTTTGGAGGACTGGCTAGGCTAGGTATTAGTGGTAGAGAGTTTGCCTAGGATATACAATGCCTCGAGTTCAGTCCCCATCAGTGCAAAAACAGATCCACCACCACCAATAACAGTAATAATAATTGCTTCAGAAGAGACATCACTTTTAAAAGTGAACTTACAAGAAAAGTTTTACTTGACAATTACAGAAAACCTACAGTTCAATAGAAAGATAGTTAATTCACTGATGGTTAAAACAAATTCATTTGAAGCATGTTATGGTAAGTATTTTATCAGGGGTTTCTACCCCATATTATATGATTTGTTCCCAGATAAAACACACACAACCTTCATATTTATGATAAGCCTTTAAAGCACTAGAGCTGGGCAGGTATCTAAGCTCTAAGCTATTAGTATCTACTTCCCTATCAATAACCCTGAGTTAAAATTTGCCATGTTCCTCCTGGGCCATTCTTACTCCAATAAACTAGCCCTCATAGCTATGTTTTCATGATTCATTTACCCCATAGTATCTCCACCATCTTTTTTTACCTCCCATGGTCTCCTGTCTCTGACCCCAAGCCCAGGGAACCAAAACCGGAGCTATTTCACTTCTGCCCTCTATTGACTGTAGGCATCTTTATTGACCAAGCAGGGATAATTGGGGGGTGGGGGGGGGACGACACACAAAGTTACATAGAATTACTTGGTGTGAGGATCTCCTCCCGCCTGAGGCAACCAGGCCAGTATTTAGCATTACAATACATACCAACAGACCAAACCTCAACAGTTTTAAATTAAGTTGCAAGGTTTGTACAACAAATGCTGGTAAATGAAAGAGTTCACTCATTGGCCTAGACATCCATACAGAATTTAGCATTATAATACATAGCAGCAGACTAAACATCAATAGAAGCAACTTAAAAGTCTTTATGGTATAACTGGCAAGCTCCAGATTAGTGAGAGCTCTGTCTCAAAAAAATAAGGTAGAGAGAAAATCAGGAAAACACCTGATTACACCCTTTTATCTACAACTATTTATGAATACACCTAAAAATGAACAAACACAAACAAATAACAAGACTTGAAAAAGAATAATAATAGTGTAAAACTATATAAAGGAATATTATCTATTTGAAGTTTAGTTTATTAGACATACTTAAAAGTTTTAAACTATATTTCTGGGAATATCTCAAGGATCAAACTTCTAAACTTGAAGGGACCACACAAATGTCTCATGGCATTCTTTCCCTCAACCTGAAAATCCTGACTGTTCTCCCAATGGCAATCCATTGTCTTTTCTCTTTTCTCCCGAGAACTCTATCTTGAACACTGTAAGATGGCCTTAGAAGTTACTTTTGATAAAAGCATTGACTCCTCACGTGGGGATAGAGGTGCACTGTGGGTCATCAAAGGGACAAAAGCTTGGCTTGTCTGTCTTAATTTTGTTCTGTCTTCTTGCTACCTTAATCTGTGAGAAGGATCCTGGATCAACTCCTCTTGTAAATACTGTAAAAACTTAAGGCGGTTTTGTATTATTCTGGTCATTATCTTCCTCCAAAGCTAAAAGCACTGAAGTTAAAAAAAAGTAGCTTGTTGGGAGCTATTTAGACAACACTATTGCCTTGATCTCTAAATTGGGCCTCTCCCCCTCCCCCGAGAGGAAAAGGGGGTCAAAAGCTGGCCACCTACACACTGATTCCGAGAACAACCACAGAATGTTCCAGCCCTAAGTCATCGCCAATGACCTGACCACACCCTGATACCACCAAGTTCCTGCTTCCCCGTGTAGTTGCCAAAAGAAATAATTTCTATTGACCCCCTCCCACTGATAAGTACTTCTCCTTTTGCTTGTATTGCTCCACCCCTCCCGCTGATAAGTATCTGTACTTCCCCTTTTGCTTGTGCATTTAAGCCTTGGGCCTTTCTCAATACATTGGGGTCTTGATGCAATCCAGAATGTTTCCCTGTCGTTATTCACACAAGACCCTCGTCTCTCTCTACCCCCCCCCCCCCATTTGGTTCTTAGGAGAAGGTCCCCTCGAGACCCTCCAATAACTGGACCTGCTGGACGGGTCAGTAGCTAAGATAACTTTTTGAGATTTGCAAATATAGCATAGTTTACCATCCAAGTAACCTTTTCCTTTTGTTATCCTAGACAGTCTCATTCTAGCAAGGCAAGTCTCAAATTTGCAATGTTGCTAAGCTTGATCTTACAATCTTCCTGCATCTACTTCCTGAGTGCTAGGATCAAAAATATTTGCATACCACCATACATATATAGTATTAGGGATAGAATCACAAGCTTTGTAGATGTTGGTCTGGTACTCTTCCAATTTATCTTCAGCTCCAGCCAACTGCCAGCTTTCACAACATTCTGTTTAAGAATACCAGAACATGCTTAAAAGTCACCAATAGTCTTAATCTAAGGAAACTAAATCTATTTTGCCTTTTTGAATCATCCTTTTCCCTGAGTCACTTTTTCTCCAGTCATCCTTGATTCAAGAATAATGGATCTCATAGATAAATGTGTGAGTAGTCAACAATAACTACAGGTAGTGGCAATTTCTTTATCCTGGAGAAGGCTGTTGGGTCACATCCTTAGTTAATGATCAATAGGTCACAGTATGACTAAGACTGCTTGACTATATACATAGTCCTTGAAATGACCATGCCTTTGTTTTTTTTACCCCTTTTTAACTGAAAAGTAATCATAGCAGTGGCTTAAAATGAATGATTGTTGCTTCCAGTGTGGCCACACTTAATAATAAATTCCAAATGTTTTTGGGACAACTACATATGGTTTTGTGAGGACACCTCTGCAAGCCTAGAACTGGCAATATTTAGTTTCTTTTAGCAACTTCCTATTTTTGAATCTCTTCAGGTACTATGATTGGGCAGTTTCATCTCCTACCATATTATCTTACACTCTGTATATTGAAATGCCTGTTCTAACTATTCAACTCCATAGTGACAAACTCCCTTGGATAAACCATGGGTATCATAATCTTAACAAACTTAACCTTACTATTGTTTTTACCAAAGTTTTTCTATAAGTGAAGTATATTTGATAGTTAATACCTACAATATCAATCAATGTATTCAATGTAACTATCCTATATGTTCAACATTTTCTCATCAACCATATAGCTATAGCCTTCTGTAAATTCCAGCTCTATTATCTGGATTGGTGCAGCAGTTTCCTTATTCTCCATATTTTTTTAGATGATCACTTTCAAACTCATACTTTCTTCTGCTACCAGAATGATCTTTTTTTTTGAAGACAGGAAAAACATCATGTTTATAGAGTGATTTTAAGCTTGGATGACTTGGATTCATATAATTATATATGAGAAAGAAAAATCAGGGGAAGAGTTAGTTTGTAGAGAGAAAATGGAATACTTATTTTTTAGATGGCTAGTTAGAGATTATTTGGGTTGGAGAATATTTCAATACTTTATAAGTAATGACCTATAAAACCATGGACTGGAACAGTAGAACACTAATTAATTACTCACTATAAGGATCTGAGTTACATCTGTAGCCCTGGGAGAAGACATGGCACTCTAACCTGTCCCAAAGGGATTTAATAGGTAACTATCTAAATATATACTTAGATGCCCTGTATTTCTGTATAAAAGACTTCCTGAGAAAAGTAAAAAGATCAGTTATCACCATTTTTTCGTAGAGTCAATCGAAGTGACCCTATCTATCACCTAGACATGACTATGTTTGTCAGAGAAAGCTACCTGCTCTTAAGACTTCACATGTAATATTAATTTTGCCTGCACAGTGGTCTCTTTGGCCACTGTCTAGTCTCACCACTTAAGCATGTGTTCTTCTTTACTCTGATAAACTCTATCTACATTTTACCCTATTGTAGGTCTCAATTAAATTATCATGGGGTTTACAAGAACTAGGAAAACTGAGGAGAGTGCACAGCAAGATAATTGCAATGATTACATTTTTGTACTCAAATCATTTATTCTTTCTACATCTTTGAACATTTCACTATTTTACATTTCCCTATCCATAACCACCATTCAGTGTCTAGTTCTATTACCTCAATTACTTTAGATTCTACATGTTAATTAGAACATGTGTTACATATCTTTTGTGAAATGCTTGTTTTCACTTAGCATAATGTCTCCTAGCATTATCCATGTTGGCCTAAATGACACAATTTTCATTTTGAGGCTGAATAATAGTCCATTGTGTATATCAAGTACATCGTTTTTTATCCACTTATCTGCTGATGAACACTTACACATGATACTAGTTTAGGTAACGTATTTATTTTAGAAGAAAAACTATAGTCTTCAGGGTTGGAGGGGCTGGCTCAACAGTTATGAATACTGGACCCTCTTCTGGAAGATCCAGGTTTAATTCTCAGCATACACATGGCAACTCAGAAATGTCCATAAAAAAGGCGTGTGCTTATTTGAGAATGGGCTCCCAGCAAAGTCACCAGACTCAGGGGAAAACCAAAACAATCTGAGGGCAGCCTGTGGTGGGAAGATTTTTTTATGAAATGTAGGCTAAGGAAAAGGACATGTCTGCCAGAAGCTGGGCTTGTGCCCAGGTATGATTATCTAGGGTGGGGGGTGTGGATGTGGGAGTTGCAGGGTGGCAAGAGACTTGAGGTGGAGGTGTTAGAACAGGGGTCAGGAATGCAGAACTGAGCTGTTGCACCTTTTTTTTTTTTTTTTTTTGTCCTTCCTATTCAGAGGCTGTTCAAGTCAGCTGAGTTGGAGAAGGAGAGAAGAATGTAATTTATAGGACCATGTGGAGGAGGCAGGGCAAGCTGGAAGCTCCAACTTAACAACATAAAGTAACAAGATTAAATTATTGCTTTTCAACTTATATATACTCATAGATGTTCATAGGCTTTTTACATTGTATCTATGTATATGTATTCGAACTTTTGAAGTATACTCTTAAAAGGATAATGTAAACACCATTTGTTTCCACTTAAGGACCCCATTTGTCACCATTTTAAAGAAGAGGTCTGATTTCAAAAAAGGACCTAAGGAACCAGTGCGGGAATAGACCATAAGTCCCAGAAACTAAGTCATAAGACACCAGCTCTAGAAACAGACCATAAAGTCCAGCACAAGATCATAAAACCTCCTCCCAAAGAACAGCCTGGGATAACCACAAAGATGGAGAAATGTCTTGTCTCAGAATGGGCCACCAGTGCTGGGCAGCCCTATTTCATCACATAGCTGAATGTTCATGACTTAAAAATGCAGACCAATGGCCCACCAATGAAATTTTAGTTAATCTAATCCTTCTAGAGATCCCCCAGTTCCTTACAAGAAGCCTGGTGTGCCTTTGTCTGGAGTTGCCATTTTAAATAATGGTTAACACCCACATGCTGGTTGTTTCTACAGAATAAATACTTTGTTTTTACATACAATTTGAGTGTGGAGTCTTCCTTCAGTAATTTTCAGACCCTTACAACCTTCACTGGATTGTGATAGGTTATTTTTCTGCCTGTGAAATAAGTCAATTCAAGTCAAGATTGATATGTAAAATATACATCTCAGTTCCTGTCTCTGGGTTGTAAACCAAACAGATTGCTTGACCATTGTGGACATTTTGTGAATAGCTAAGAGCTACTATGTGTATCATCTAAATCTATTTCCCTACACAGGCTCTAAATTGATTACATAAATTTCTATGATGTGTTCCACAGAAATATACTTTCATATCATCAAGAAAAATGCTTCCATTATTATGTTACAGTTTAAAATACAATTTATAACAGTATTTACAACAAAACCAAAACTTTCACTGAGTTAGTTACTGCTCCAGTACTTTAATGAAACACCATCAACAAGGGAATTTATAAAAAGAATCATTTAATTGAGGGTTTGTTTACAGTTTTAAAGGGTTAGTCCACGATCACAATAGCTAGAAGAGATAGCTGAGAGCTCTGCATTCTGATCCACAAACAGCAGGAATCAGAGAGAGCGAGACAGACAGACAGAAGAGAGAGAGAGAGAGAGAGAGACAGACAGAGAGAGAGAGAGACAGACAGAGAGAGAGAGAGAGAGAGAGAGATTGGGCCTGCCATAGGTATTTGAAACCTCAAAGTCCACTCCCCTTTAACATACTTCCTCCAATAAGGCCACACCTGCTAATCATTCTAAAGCAGTTTCACTTTGTGGGCCTAAGCGTTTATAAATATGAGCCTATGGGGGTCAATTTCATTCAAACCCCCATATTCACCTTTGATGAAATGGGCTTCTAAGCCTGTTTGTAGATTTTAAGAATTATATGAGAAATCAAAACCATTACTGGATCCTCCTTCCCTCCAAAATCTCACACAACAGCTGGCCTTGAATCTGTGGCCATCTCTTTCCTTGGCTTCCTGATTATTTCTTATTAAAAGTATCCAATGATACCCACATACATCTGATATTATTTAACTGTTGTACTAATGGAGGTAGTAATTAAGAGCTATGACTTCATTTTTTATACATTTACAAGAAAATTTGAAGTTGGAAATGGAAGAATTAATTTAGAAAAATCACTTAGACTCAGAGTAGCTCTCAAAGTGCCTTCTGTAACCAAGTATTAAAATGTATTACTTTAAAGTACATCCTTAAATACTAGACAATGGTTAATCTAGATAGTTCTACATTTAATACAAACAGTTCTGTGCCTTCTAAAAGTAAATAATATAATGCTATGGCTGTCTTCCTTTTATGAACATATTCTTTTCAGTAAATAGAGGAAAATAAGTACTATTTGTTAAACATGTAACACTCCTTGGTAGCTAAGGAGCTATTATTAAATAAAATATATTTTCTAACAGGCAGTTATAGCTTTCTACTATAATACTTTAAACTTTGAGTCACAAAGTAATTTATTAATTAATTTTGGTTCTGGGGATGATTAAGTATATACCTCACACACACACTCAGCAAAGTGTTCTATAGTAGAGGATTGAGGTTGCAGAGTTTGTTATAATAGCTAAATTATTATGAAGGAAATTCTGATTCCTCAATAGTCATGACAGAATGACAGTTTATGAAAAGATTTTTTAAAACCTTGGTATAAAATAGTGATAAGAAGGTATGGCATGTTCAATATTATCCATGCTGTTTTGAGTTACTTGTATAAATAGAATGTTCAGGCCAGAGATAGAGAAGTACAAAAATTAGTTGTTTCTCTTGATACTGTTGATATGACAGAAAACACTTATTTAAGGCCATGGTTGAGAAGGAATGCAATCCATCACAGTAAGGAAAGCATGGCTCCAAAACCAGCTTGCTATGGGATGGGCCAGTAAACAAGGACGAGGAAAGCCAATGCTCAGCAGTTGTTTTCTTCCTTCTCCATTTTATTTATTGCCTGTCCTCACGATGGGTTTTCCTTCTTCACTTAAAACTTCTGGAAACATTGTGAAACACACACCCAAAATTACATCTCAGGAATGACCGAGGTACTTCTTAACCCAATGAAGCTGGAAACAAAAAGGGACCACAACTCCTCAATGACATGCTACATAGAAGACGAAGATATAGACAACCAAGATATAGATTTCAACTTCTGAGATAACAGCCCACAGGCAAACAAACAAACCCTAAAGAGCTAACGTGTGAGTGTTGAAATTTTTTAAAAATTATAAAGCATCACTTACCTTAAACAACTGTCCAGACACTTTCTACTTCTTATTTTACTCCTTTCTAGTAATTTTTCTTTTTCTTAAATATATTCTACAGATTCTAAATTTACTTCAACCCCTAGCTTTAGCTCAAGACTTTTGTAGGAACGACAATTTTGTGATCATTTTGTAGGATTACCTATAAATATACGACTAATTGATTTGGAAAAGGGGTTCTCTAAGACAAGATGAAAAACAGAAAAGCAAAACAAAAAGCAGAAGAGTAAGGATTTGCCTGGGGAGCACTGGTGGGCATGACACCAAGCCATGGGATGTAAACAAGAGATGGTCAGAGGCTGAAAAAATTATGAAAGAGGACAATGTTACAAACATGTATCAACAAAAGTCCCACCCCTTTTTTTCTCCCCAGTAATGTCTGCCTGTAACAGCTTTTCAGAAAGCACAGTCCAAAGCCAACTAAAACTGAATGATTAGAGATACCTGCTAAATACCTAAACACCTGGGTCAACCCAGATGTGGTAAATTAAATGCTTTCACTGTAGGAATCCAAGCTGGCAGCATAAATGCTCACCTGGGTATTTTTATCACCAAGCATTTTTATCCTGATGCCATTTACAGGTAAGCATGAAAGTGTTATCCTCCAAGAACACGCAGTCCCACCTCCCATTGTTGAAGTGCTCCTAATATTGTTAGGCAAGCATTTGCAGACCAAACCACTGTTCCTCCAAGGACACACGTGATTATGTCTGAATTATGTTCACACAGAAGAAAACAAGCCAGGTTCTCTAGCTTCTAGCCTTTAAACAAACATGTCTACTCACCTAACTTTCCTGTATTACTTTTATTAAGAGGTTGGACAAATGGCCTTACATCACATTATCCAGTTTTGAAGAACAGTCACACCCTGGCTGACTTTGGTCTGTTATGTTCGTACCTTAGCTTTCTGGAGAGCTGAGATTACAGGACTGTAGCATGAGGCAGAGCACAGAAGCACAGAAGCTTAAAACTGAAATATGACATTAACACATTTCATTTTCATTTTAAAGCAAGCAGGTTAAACATCATACAATCACGTGACATCTACTGGTACACAGGTCAAGAGTGGCACAGGACTGCAGAGAACACAAAAAAAAAAGTTTGTGGTTTGGATTCAAACAGAAAATATCTCAGTTTATGGGTTTGTGGTGAGCTTTTCTAATGAAAAGTATTTGATAACTTATCACAAAGAAAAGAACCCATATGAAGTGTGAATATATTCAAGAATGGGAAGCAGCTGGCTGTGGTGACATACAACACTCAAGAGATGGAAACAGGAGGATCACAAATTTGTAGGTAGCCTAGGCTACATAGTAAAATGTTGATTTGAAAAAAAGTAGCTGGAGACAGGAGGAGGTAAGGAGATGGATCGGTCAGTAAAGTTTCTGCCATACGTATATGATGGCTTCAGTTCAGGACACATGGATGTACACAGGTAAATATATAAAGCTCATTGGCTGGTGTGCTGGTTAGGTTTTTGTCAACTGGACACCAGTGAGTTTTGTGGGGGGAGGGTGCCTTTAATTGGAGGACTGCCATCAGATTGCCCCAGGCAAGTCTGTGAAGCTTTTTATTGATTAACAATTCAAATGGTAGGGTCCAGCCCATTATGGAGCCCCTAGGCAGGCTGTCTTCAGTGGTTTAAGAAAGAAGGATGAGGAGAACAGGAAAAGAAAACAAGTAAGAAGCATTTCACCATTGCATTTGCCTCAGTTTCTGCTTTTGGGCTTCCTGCCTTGGCATCCTTCAATGACCCTTTCTTCCCCAAGATGCTTTTGGTCATGGTCTTTATCACAGCAACAGAAACTCAACTAAGATCGCTAGCTACCAACACTGAATCAATGAGCTCCAGCTTCAATGAGAGAATCTGTCTGGAAAAATAAGATAAATAGCAACCAATCTTAAGGAAGGGCACTGAATGTTGACCTCTGACTGCCACATGCATAACCCCCCACACATACACATAAAGATGGAAACCACAGATAAGAAAATGCCAGTTAATTACACAAGAGAGAAGGGAATCCTTCATATGCATGCATTTATCCTTACAACCTGTGAAGTATGGCTTTACCCCTCATTTGCTGGATAAGAAAGCTAAGGTATTGAGTGATAAAAGTTTCCTGAAACTAGAAATCAGAGGTAAGAATAAACTCAGGCTGTTTCTTTCTAAAATCAACTCAATGAAATTTTAATTTTTAAAAAACTTTTTAAAATTTGTTTTATGTAAGTGAGTACACTGCCCCTGTCCTCTGACATACCAGAAGAGGGCATCGGATCCTATTACAGATGGTTGTGAGCCACCATGTGGTTGCTGGGAATTGAAATCAGGACCTCTGGAAAAACAGTCAGTGCTCCTAAACACTGAGCTATGTCTCCAGTCCTCAATGAGATTTTAAATGCTGAAAATTTTACCTAGAAGGAAAGTCCTGTTAATGTTCTGGAATTATTTTATTCTGTACTTCATATAATACCTTTCAGATACTTTGATCTAGGTCATCTCTGCTGTGTTTAACTACTAGATATCTTACTAATGTACCAGCAATGACAACAAATCTCCAAATTAGCATAAAGATAGAATTTAAGTATCATACTTATCATACTTAAACTTGAAAATTATTTTAAAAGATAGGTGATATTCTACATATAAATGTGACATAGCTTAAAGTTGTTTGTCCAATTTCAGTCATTATTTTAATAATGGAGATATTCAGTAGTTCCAAGATTCCGTCTAATACATTCCTAAGCAACAAGAACTCTGTTGGCCTGGCCTTTCTGTCTTATTACTTAAGAGCTACTTAAACTTCTCTCTACAACTAAAGGAATGCTATCAAGAAAGATCACACAAGCCAATCCACAGATTGCACTTTGAAGACTCTGTAGCATATAGGAAGAACTCAGTCTCATCCCTTGGTGTTACTGAACAAATATTAAAGTGCATATTGTATCCCATTAGAAAGCCACTTCTGGAATCAAATGATCTAACAGAAACAATAAAAACAAAGCTATCATTCTTTTACAAGCAGTCACCAGGACATCATTTCACACACTAAAGGACATTAAATACATAAGTGAGATGCACTATGTAGCTTTATTAAATACACAAATCTGAGCCTTGTATGATTGAATTTGCCTGAAGCTAGCTGGGTCTCAACTATTTAAAGACCACACTTCATTCATTTCTATGTCAGAAGACACTTTACATAGTGTAGGTACATAGTATGTTCCAATTCACTTATTTGAAAAGCTTCCTCTAAATTAGAAATATCTATATTTAAATATAGATAAGATTTGCTTTAAAATTAAAATTTCCTCTTGCTGTTTAAGGACTGAGGTTTAGGAAAGACAAACAAACAAACAAACAAACTTCAGAATTGTGGTGATTTAGGAATGATACATGGTAAGAACCAGTGGGTCAAAAATAGTAAAGTTAGGACTGAAATAAAGATAAAATCCCAACCTGAAAAACATCTCATCATCTATCACTTGACCTTGGTCTCTTCCATGATCACCTGCTATTTCATGTTTAAAAATAATATCAGAGGCAAAAACTGCCAATATTAAATCACTAGGATTACGCACGCAAGAAGAACAGAATGTGCAGAATTATACCAACATCAGACCATGTTTTTCTAAAGCAAATACATCTGCAAAAGAAAACTTACAAAGATGCCTGAGCTAACTTTATTATTTGACATGGCAGGTATTAGCTGTCACTCAGTTCCAGAAAGCAAGAAACTTCACTTCAGTGTGACCTATTTATGCCACTTAGATTTATCAGATGCAATTTTTAATGACCCCAAACTAAAGGAAACATAGAAATCTATTTGAAAAGTTGACATTAAGGTTGTGACACCAACCAAAACACCAGGAGAACTTAAAGTTAAACTGACAGAAAATCCCCAAATCAGCCTGTTATCCTCTAATTTAAGACACAATTGCTTGGTGAAACAGTGACGGCATGTCAGCTGCTTCTTTGAAACTCCCGAATTTTGTCATTTGGTGTTTATGTCATAACCTTAATATTATTTAAACATACTTTTAAATATCTATTATTTAAAAATGTCTTGGAATTGAAGATATCCTAAAGCTTTGAAGAAGCCATCCTCAAAGAACTGCAATTCCTCATGTGCCACTTTTATTAGAAGTAGTGCATAAAACATTGGCTGTTGACAAATCTAATTCATTAAAAGGTGAGCCTATGCATTTCCAATCACTGACTGGCATCATTATCTGCAGTGCCTTTTATCAATTATTCCTCTTTTCCCTTTGAGTGAACTTGTCAGAGTTCTCTCTCAGAGCTTGAGCATTACGCCTTGTAGTGAATGCTTTCAACATGTTTAGACAAGTCACAAGCTAAACAAGTAGTGGTATTTTATTTGTAGAAATGAGAAGGGGCAACACAAGTACAGACTATTTCACTCAATGCATTGATTTTTAACTAAAGACAAAGTCAGTTAGTGATGGTTTCATCTCACACAAAAGATTTAAAAATAAAATTAGACTATGTAGAGTGGGGAATTTCAAAGAAACCATCAATAAGAGAGATTGTGGCAGCCCATCTGCACTGACATGCAGAAAACTTGGTTTAAAATTGAATTGTGCTTCCCCTTACATCAGACACCAGGTATATCATAAGGCTGACAGCTGGCTGGCATGCTAACTTCCTAAAGAAATACACTAACTGTATTCTGCAAGAGGCCACAGGAATACAATTATAGAAACCTACAAATTATTCAAAATATGAGGAAAAGCATTGCTTACCTAATTTTATTTCAGAAGACTCTAAGATTAAGCCGGTCTCCTAATCCTAAACAGATTAAAAAAAAAAAAAAAAAAAGATTTCCTTGTAAGTTGTTAGCAGAAATGTTTCTTCAGCAGCCTTTTCCAAATCTATAATTAGACAATGCTTCACCACTGACACAATGAGGGAGGGAAATAGATTCAAAACACAAGCCCTATAGGTTTGAACTGAATGAATTATGTTGGGATAAATAACACCATGAGCTTATGGGCTCCTGAAAAAAGGGCCAGAGCGTAGGTACATCGTAATAATGGCACTTTATGCACTTCAAACTTTACTCTCTAAATACTGATCATTCATTCCTAAAGAACTTCAGCTCCATTGATATTCCTGGGGTTGTTTGGGTCAGAGCCTGGGGTACCAATACCCCCAAAAGTTAGGCTCTTCCACTCATCTTCAATAGCTCAAAAAGAGAAAGAATAGTGAAAAGCAGAGAAAGATTTCATCACTGTGGTCAAAATGGGATGAAAAACAAAGCAGTCCAGTGACCCTTGACTCCGAAATCCATCTTTGCTGGTCCTGACAGTAGGTTTAGGATTAAACAGAAAGCAAGAGATAAGTACAAGCCAGCAGTCCAGGTCAAGGTGTGACCCCATCCATCTCTGGCCATCAACATCCCAGTTCCATCTCTCTTGAAAGGTAGTCTGACAAACTGCCAGACGGCATGAATTATCATTGTTCCTGAGACACAGCCTCTCCTTCTCCTTTTCCTGGGGAAAGTTTCAGTAGTTTGTTGAAGTAGTGATGTTGAAGGGAGAAGCAAGTATTTATTTCTCTTTAGGATATCTTTGGTCCTGGACCATGAAAAACAGACAATATGACTCAATCCAACTGGTTTTTGCTGTTTAGTTACTCATTATTCCAGGCAGTTTAGTAAAGCCATCTTTCCCTCCATTTTCTAGGCAGACTTGTAAAAAAATTGGTTCTGTAATTGTCATTTGGTATTTGTGTTACAATATTATCTAACCATTCTCTAATATAAGCCATTTTTTTTTTTTTTTTTTTTTTTTTTTTGGTTTTTTCGAGACAGGGTTTCTCTGTATAGTCCTGGCTGTCCTGGAACTCACTTTGTAGACCAGGCTGGCCTCGAACTCAGAAATCCGCCTGCCTCTGCCTCCCGAGTGCTGGGATTAAAGGCGTGCGCCACCACGCCCGGCTGCCATTTTTTAAAAGTATCTACCTTTGTTAGAGATACTCAGGATAATTGAGATTCTTTTTAAGAAGATTCTGATTAAATCTCTGAGATTTTGGTCCATGACTACAATTCCATTAATAACTTAACCACCATTGAGTCTGTCTTGGTCTGCAACGAGTACACTATATTATTTTTGCCTAGGGAGTTGTTGTTCTCACATGTAATTCAGAACATCCTGTGATAGTATTTTATTCTTTCAATCAATATAGTGAGATTGCATTGGTCAAACTGAGCCACAGGACAGCACTGAGTTTTTTTCTCCATGGGATTGAGCCTAGGATATTAAGCATGCTAGGCCAGCATTCAGCTATTAAGCTACAACTCCAGACAATGACATTGAGGGTTTTTGTTTTTGTTTTTTTTTTGGGGGGGGGGCAGGGGTAGGGTGGGGTGGAGGAGGAGAGTTGGTGTTTGTTTGTTTGTTTGTTTTCTTTTTTCTTTTTTTTTAAAGTCAGGGTTTCTCTTTACAGCCCTGGCTGTCTTTGAATCACTGTAAACCAGGATGGCCTTGAACTCACAGAGACCTGCCTGCCTCTGCCTCCTGAGTGCTGGTATTGAAGGAATGTGCCACCACTGCCAGTCCACATTGAGTTTTCTAAACTATGTGTGTTATATGTCATTTCATGTATTACTTTCATGGGTGTTTCCTGTATTTACTGACTGTTAAATTTATCTATATGCAGTTTACATTTTGAATGGTATAATCATTTTATGTATTTGTCTGATGGTGTGTTTACCACAATAAAGCATCCTCCTCCCCACCAGTGCTCACCAAACACAAGGTAATTTCAATCGTTTTCAAAATCCCCTTTTTCCCCCTTTATCATGATTTATGTGAAAAAAAAATGCCAAGCATAAAGGCAGAAGTTAATTTTTAATTCATCAACAGTAGCTAAGTTTTTTTTTTCCTGGAACAAAAAGTCTACATTTGATATCTAGACAAAATTAAAAATTACCCAAAATAAATCATAAATAATTAATAGAACATGTACAATTTCCACCAAACTAAGAAAATCAAGAGAAGAAAAAGTCTATTCACAAAACAAGACCAGAAGTAGGACTTCCTACTGTGGTCAAGAACCATTCACAAATACTCTCCTTATAAAGAAACTATAGACCTAGGCAGACCTGACAACAGTTAACAGTTCAGTTGAGAATTTACTTGTAATGACATGAAAGTGTTTTTGTTTTTTTTCTTTTAACTAATTATAGTTTAAAACCTTTTATTTTTGTTTTTTAGAGACAGGGTTCCTTTGAGTAACTGTGGCTGTCCTGAAACTTGCTCTGTAGGTCAGGTTGGCCTCATAGAGATCCACATGTCTCTGCCTCTTGAGTACTGGGATTAAAGACATGGGCCATAATCATTGGCTCAACTACATTACATTTTGTTAACTGAATTTATTTAGCTCATTTTCTTTTAGTATATATTTCATTTCTTTGTCATATTCAGATTAAAGCTAATTAAAGTTTATCATTTAATATTCAAGATTTAAATCATTTTTAAAATTAAAATACAACTTTTGGATAGCAATATTCTAGCTACTTTTGTTGCAGTCAATTACAATTTAGTCAGCACACATGTTTATTCAGTTGAAGAAAGACAATTAGGACCAGAAACTTCTCTGCAATGGCCAAAGAGAATTCATTTAACACATTCATGCCTGTCAGGGGAAGTGAAGATGTTGGAAGTGGGCAAGCTCAGGCAGCTAACAATAACAGTTCTATCAGTTCCAGGTCATCATGGTCATAATTGGAACAAATGTGCTTAGACTTGGCCGAATTAGACAGCATGGAAAGAGGAGACCAAAGAAGCACAAAGATAGGATATGGAAAGAGAAGACAGAAAAGGAGACCACAGGAAGTATAATCTGGTCTGTCTTACACAAAGCACTCCTTCATCACTACAGAGATCCTCCATGACTTGAAAGGTTATGACATTTTGAGAGCTTAAGCACAATTTATAAACACAGGCACCATCATACTCCAAAAACACAGGGTGAGTCCAAGGAACAAATGTAAAACTAAAAACACGACTTTAAAAGTACAAGCATTTTGAGCATCTAACATTAAGTTTTATTTATTTATATATATACATATATGTATGTATGTGCATGTATATATATGCATATGTATATATATCACAATGTATTTATTATAGGGAAATTAATTTAAAAATAAAGTGGCAATGAAAACCTTAAGGAGGAAAAGAATAATAATAATTAAAAAAAAAAACCCAGAATCTAGAGTTGTTACAATATATGACCTAAAATGGCCAGTTTTCAATAAGATATAAAGATATAAAGACAGAAGAAAAGCTAAGAGCAATGGGCTGCATACTGTCATATTGCTGGCTTAAAATAAAGACTTTAAAGTAGATATTAAAGCTGTGATCTAGGTGGGCATGATGGCACATACCTTTAATCCTAACACTTGGAAGGGAGAGGTAGAGTGATCTATGCTAATTCAGGGCCAACAGTGACTTGCTCACACAGTGAATTCCAGGATAGCTAGGGCTTCTCAACATTTTAATAATTATATTTTTAACAGAAAACAGATGGGGGAAACAGGCAGGTATGTTGATGAACATCTGTATACAGTTACTTGGGTGGTAGAGGCAAAAGGATTGCAAGTTCTCAGTCAGCATGAGCAAGAGAATGAATAATAAAAATACAGAAGTGACAAAATGAAAATGAATTTGAATTTGCAAAACAGTAAATAAAATTCATTATAAGCCTTTGTCAGTCTATAACTAAAGAAATAATAAGACATTCAGATTCTACACAACCTCTCCTGTGTGCATCTGTCTGTCATTCCATCCAACGCTTTGCTCACCTGCCCCAGAGACCCATTCCATGCAGACAAAGGGGCCCAGAGGGTGTGTGGCAGTTGGCGCCTTGGAACAGGGACACCAGAGCAGAATGCTACAAAAACATGTTGCTTCCAATGTGACAGGCTGACCTGTGACCTGTGAGTGCCCTGACAGTGAGCACACAGAGGAGGAGGAAATCAGAAAGCAACCACTTGCAAACAGATGAAGAAACTTCCTATCTCCACCATGGGCTGCAGCAAGGAGTGCCAACCTGGTGCCAACTTAAAAACAACTAAAAAAGCTGTCTCGTGAGGAGGAGAGACTGGTACAGAGAATGTACAAGATGCTTTCGTCAGAGACACTGTTTTTGGCCATTCAGGCCAGCTCCTTATAGCTATGAAAGTTTGTGTACCTTACCTATATGCTTATTGTTAAATAATTTTAAGAGTCAAGATCACCAATCTTGACAAGTCTTTTTCATATTCGTTGTAATTCTTGTCAATCAATTTATTGTGTAGATCCTAATTTAGATAAGGAATCTGCTGTGATGATTTTGTTAAAGAGACCTGCTTATGTTTTGCTGCCTATTAGAGTTAGAAATGATCCTTGGTTTAATAAACTGGGAATGCAAACTTTAAAAATGTATCTACTATAGCCTTAGTTCAACAGCTACATACTGCTCATTTTGTTAATGATAAACATAGGAATATTTCCATAGCTTTGTCAGAGTAACGTATTATAAAAAATTGGAGGTAAAATGTGGGAAGCCACATGTGCCGTTGCAGGGTGGCGCTGGCTTCTGCTGGCCACCACGCATACATAGGCAGTAAAGTTTTTTTGCCAAGATGAGGTTTTGAGAATTAACCAAAATTAACCAGATGAGAGAGAAGTTAACCAATCAGATGTAGGCATGCAAATGAGGTGGTAAGCATCAACCAAGCACAACCAATCCGGGTGTGAGACACGCCTCTCCTAGGCCTATATAAGCAGCACCAGTTCTGGGCTTGGGGTCTATTCGCCTCTACAATCAAGCTCTCCCAATAAACGTGTGCAGAAGGATCCTGTTGCAGTGTTGTTCTTGCTGGTGGAGTCGGACGCGCGCAAGAGTAAAAGATGTCTTAAAAGTAGTAGGCTTAGTAATAAGACAGAATATAACATACATTAAGGCTAGAAAGGCAGAAATTTCAGATATTAGTAAAAGTCATTTAGACACTTGGATCATTGATGAATTGGCTAGAGATTTAAAAAACAACCTAAGTGCATTGAACCCCCTGGATTGGGTTTAATAAATAATCCTACTTGTTATTATTTTTGACATTGTTTTATTAGTAATCGTTGTGTTTCCACTCATCTTTAGAGTGCTCCTGAGGTCTGTAGCTACAAAGAGGCGGGACATCCTAGAACTTCGGCTGAAAAATAAAAAAAGAAAGGGAGAAATGCCACGCACTCTGGTGGAGTCAGCTTGACAGGCCGAGAGGCTTGGAAGCTACTCAAGAGGCAAAGAGTTTCATGGAAACTCACCTCCTAGAGTCTGGCGTCCTCTCTAACCCATACATTAATATTCCATTTCCGAGTTAGTCTGGTGTATGGATCCATGTGCTCTCTTTTAGTATTATCCTATTATAAGTGCCTTTTAAGATTGAATTCTGACATAGCCAAGCCTTCACCAGTGTTCCAATGTCCTAGAAAGTCCTTGAGCTGACCATGGGCTTGGAATTCAGGAAGAATGTTGCCCATTCAGTGGCATTCAGAATTGCCTCTGGCATTACACTATCACTTTGAATAAAAGCTAGGTCACTGCCCTACACAGGAATTTACCATCTTCTAGGAAAAAGGAAGTTTGAGACCTAAAGAGGAACCAGAATAGATACTTAGAACTATAGATAGCTGAGTTACACCCATACGCACATATTTACAAGGGCCTAAGGGAAAGGTGGACTATACAATAGACTAAAATAGGAACTATGGCAAGGGCAAGAAGCCCTTGACCCTGGCTTCTAAGATTAAGTGAATCTTAGGTAGAGCTCTTGTTGATCCCAGTTGTTAACAATGAATTCTATCCCAGGTGGTTCCTGTTAGACCTTCTGTGTTTGCATTCCTCTGTTTTGTGTAAGAATCCAGTAACCTCTTTGTACCTTGCTGGTGTGTCACCCAACTTCCCTATTTTCTTCTGTATAAAAAGTTTGATGCTCGATTTGACAAATTACATTCAGATTCTACACACACACAAAAAAAAGAAATAATAATTTAAGTTAAATGAATATAAATTATTTAACCTTAACAAGAGAAAGAAATAAGAATTTTTAAACTATGAACAAAGATTCAGAAATGTGAGAAAATCACAAATATTAAAAACAAACAAATGAAAAAATCATAAAAGGAATCTTAACAAGGGATACAGATAAAGTAATAACATGTGAGGGCATAATAGATAAAAACATAAGAAACTTCATGATCAACATTAACATATCTATCAAAGAATCTTAAGTATCACAAGCAGAATAAAGACATTCATAACAAGATATAATCAAGCTACACAAAGACAAAAAGAACATCCTCTGAAGGGAAAACTATGACACAGGTGAGCATCAATATCATTAATCACTAACTTCATCCCATGGTAAAAAGAAGTCCATACTAGAAAATATTCAAAGCTTTCAAATGAATGAATGAATGAATGTGTCTGGCTGGAGAAATGGCTCAGCAGTTGACTGCTCTTCCAGAGGTCCTGAGCTCAATTCCCAGCAGCCACATGGTGGCTCACAACCATCTGCAATGGGATCTGATACCCTCTTATGGTGTGTCTGAAGAGGTGTGTACTATCATAAAATAAATAAATAAATCTTTAAAAAAGAAAAGAAAAGAAAAGAAAGAAAAGTGTCAAGCATTTTGAATCTACAATATCAATAAACTGAAGGCAAAATATAGTCATTGAGAAAGAGTTGCTACCAGCCTTGCGTAAAAAGAAATATTGAAGAAAATGACACTAACTTGTAACAGAAATACATAACAAAAGATAAGCATTCCAGAACTAGTAAAATTTGTGGGTTAATTTTAACAAATGTATAAAGCTAGCTCAGTAATACAAGCCTGTTATCGAGGTTTTTAAGAAGTAGCAAGAACAGCAGTTCAAAATCATGCTCAACTGTAGAGTAAGGTCAAGGCCAAGTTGGTCAAGGGAGACTGTCTCAAAGGTGGGGGAAAATCCTATATTGCTTCCTCCCCCAACCCCAAATTCTTAGAATATGTACATGTAAGAAAGAGAATGGATACCAGCACAACTAATGTGGTGCAGGGATCTAATGTGTATGCCAATAGCAAGATGAGAAGGGAGAAATTCAAGTATATTTAAGTAAAATAATATTTACACTTAGGATGATCAAAATTGGTCCGGTTATAAGGAATCAACTTATAAAAAAAAAGGGTTAACATTAGTTGCCTTCTCTCCCCAGAAGGCCTGCCCTCTTCTGAAGGGAAATAGTGGAGTGGATGGGGGGGAAGGGAGGAAAGGAGGAAGAGGAAACTATGGTCGGCATATAATATATGAGAGAATAAATAAATAAATAAATAAATAAGTTAACATAGCAATTAGACTGTACATTAAATATGTTTAACACAAAAAGAACAAATAAAAAAGGATTAAGATAGTATTAAAGCTGTAGAGATGGCTCAGTAGTTAAAAAACACTGACAGCTCTTCCAGAGGTTCTGAGTTCAATTCCCAGCAACTACATGGAGGAAGCTCACCGCCATCTGTAATGGGATCAGATGCCCATTTTGTGTGTGTGTGTGTGTGTGTATGTGTGTGTGTGTGTGTGTGTGTGTGTATCTGAAGAGAGCCACACTGAACTCATACATAAAATAAGTAAATCTTAAAAACGTAGTATTAGCTGGGCGTGGTGGCGCACGCCTTTAATCCCAGCACTCGGGAGGCAGAGGCAGGCGGATTTCTGAGTTCGAGGCCAGCCTGGTCTACAAAGTGAGTGCCAGGACAGCCAGGGCTACACAGAGAAACCCTGTCTCGAAAAACCAAAAAAAAAAAAAAAAAAAAACGTAGTATTAAATGAAATAGAAAATAGAAACTTGACCATATCAATGATCAGATTAAGTTTAGATAATCTAAATACCTCAAAAACCACAGACTGTCAGAGTAGTTACATACATACATACATACATACATACATACATAAATCTAATATACATATTCTGCTCAAAGACAAGGTTGATTATAAATACAAGAATCAATAAGTTGTAAGTAAAAGACCATGCAAATAATAGCCACAATAGGATTGAGTTTCGGTATTAATAATAAACGAGAGGGCAAGTGAGACTTACTCAGTAAGGTACTTGCCACACAAGGATGACGAACTGATTCCATATGCCTACAACCCACCAAGCCTGGAGCAGCAGCTTGTGCCTCTGATCGCATTGATGGGGAGATGGAGAGAAATGGAAGTAGATACCTGATATTAACCCCTCGCTTCACAAGCATTTGTACCTACATGTGTACTCCACAGGAAAATCTTAAAAATTACTATCAGAGGTAAGAAGGGTATTATATGATGATATTTTGGTCAATATCTAAATAACATAACAATGTGAACAAATATCAAAAATTTGCAAGTTAGAAAACATACTTTTAAATAATTGCTATATTAAAAATAGAGGCTATTAAAAATAGTTTAACTAAATGCAAAAACCACAGGATTACAGATTGTAAGAGATGCATGAAAAGCAGCTCATTTAGAGGCTATACAAAATCTCTCTAGTTCATTCTGTGATGAAATATTATCGTTCTTCTAAATCCTAACACTTTTCACACATACAGAGATACACACACACACACACACACAGAGAGAGAGAGAGAAATAAAACTTTGAAAAAGAACTGAGACCAATATATAAAATTCCCTCTTGCAGAAGCTTCATAAAGGAGGGCAGTCCAAGTTAAACAATAAACATAGGGGAGAAACAATAAAGACTAACTTAAATATTTTAAAATAACAAAGAATAATAGATAAAATCAAGTTGAATCTTATTTTCAATGCCATGGATCAAACTTGAGTTATCACAAATCTTAGTGAGGTGCTTTGCCACTGAACTGTCACCAGCCTGAACTTACATACTTTAAAAGGAAATGAAATCAAAAGATCTTTAGAAAGAAAAAGATAGGGAAAAAAGAGAGAGAAGATTCAAGTTACTAAATTAGGAAAACAAGAAAGATAATTTTAAAAATTACTACTGATAAATAAATAAAAGGTTCACAGGGATTCTAGAAATGATTACAGCTTGAGACATTTATAATGACAAGTCTCTGTGATCCCAGCACTGTGAGGCTGAATTTTATCCCTGATTCAGTTCTCAACTACTAGTCTATATAACTGTTTTAAGACAAAACTGAGGATTCTTTAATTTTTCATTTAAGTTCTAGGCTATTGGCTTGAATAAAAATACTAAAAACAAACAGATGAACGAGGGAAAGAGAGAAAGAAAGAAAGAAAGAAAGAAAGAAAGAAAGAAAGAAAGAAAGAAAGAAAGACTAAAAACAAAGTGAAAAATAAGATTCCTACATGTGGTCTACAGAGTCCTGAGAGAACCCTGATATTCTTTCAGATGGTCTTAAATGTAAAAAAAGGATGCCCACTATCCCCATTCCTTTTCACTATTCACTGTTAAACTGAATTAATAAGGCAAGAGAAAGAATTCCAATAAACTATCCACATCTGCAAATGACATGATATTATACTTTAGAGTATTCCAAAATTATACCGGAAAACTTCTAGAAACAATAAATTCAGCAGGGTAGAAGTATATAAAGTCAACTTGCACAAATCAATAGTTTTTCTGTATACCAACAGCAAACATACAAAGACATCATGGACACCCTCCCATTCATAATAGCCTCAAATAAAATAAAATATCTAAGAATAAACTTAAATAAGCAATTGAAGGACTTCTACAATAAAAATTGTTTAAATCTGTAGGGTTAGAGACAGACACTAGAAAATCGAAGAACATCCCATGCTCATGGATTGGTAGAATCAAATGGCAAATATGACCATTCCACCAAAATCTATTAATACAGCTAATGTAATTCCAATCAAAATGCCCATCTTGTTCTTTGCAAAAATAGAAAAAAGTATATAAAATTCATATGAAACCACCAAAAATCCTAGATAGCTAAAACAATTCTGAATTTAAAAAAAAAAAAAAAAAAAAAAAAAAAAAAAAAAAAAAGGTGACAGGACTACAACTCCATATCTTAAGACACAATATAAAGCCATAGTAATAAAAACAATATAACAGTGACACACACATACACACAAAAAACCATGGAGATCAATGGACTAAAACTGAACTGAAGACCAAAGCATAACCTCAGCCACCTAATTATTGACAAAGACAACAAAAACATATGCTGGAAAAAAGAAAGCATTTTCCCATATGGTGCTGAGAAAACTGGATGTCTGCATAAAGAAAAATTAAACTCATATTCATCATCACCTTGCATAAAAACTAGCTCTAAATGGATCAAAGACCTAGACTTGAAACCTAATACAATGAAATTGCTACAAGAAAGCATGCATATATCCTACATTATACAGGCGTCGGAAAGGACTTCACATATTGTTGCTCAAATATTAAAGCCAACCACTGACAAATGGGACTTCATAAAACTAACAAGCTTCTGCACAGCTAAAGAAACAATCTGTCAGTGAAGAGAAATCCTATAGAAAGGAAGTGAGTCTTTGTCAGCTACCATCTGACAGAGGACTGATACCCATAATATATAAAGAATTCAAAACACAAAGAATAGAAACAAATGACTTGTTTATAAAATGTACCTGGGATGTGAATAAAGAGTTATCAAAGAGGAGGAGGAAGAGAAAAAAAAAAAGAAAGAAGGAAGGAGAAGGGGAAGGAGGGAGAAACAAGAAGAAGAGGAAGAGAAGGTGAATGAGGTGAAGAAGAGGGAGGAGGAGGAAGAGGAGAAGAGGAAGGAGGAGGAGGAGGAGGGGGAGGGGGTCGTTGTGCCTAGAAATTAGGGAAATACAAACCAAAACAACTAAGATTTCATTTTAATCTAGTCAGAATAGCAAAGATCAACAAAGGAACTGACAATAAATGCTGGAGAGGGTGTGGCGTGGTAGGTACACACACATGCACACACACAAACATACACACAATACACATATATACCCACAAACACACAAAGACATACACATGCGCACACACACACAAACACACACACAACAGAACAGGATGACTTTCATTTGCTGTTGGTGGAATTGCAAACTGATGCAGCCACTCTGAAAATCTATGTATGGAAGGAAGAATTCTCAAAAAGATAAACATAAATCTGCCATAGGACCCAGCTACCCAGCTACACATGTGCCCAAAAGAACAACGTACTACTCTACAAACACTTGCTCAGTCACGTTCATTGCTACTATATTCATTACAGTGAAAAAATGAAAACCTAAATGTCCAACAACAGACAAATGGATAATCAAACTATGGTGCAGGAACACTGTGGAATACTATACAGCTATAAAGAAAAATGAAACCATGAACTTCCCAGGTAATTGGGTGGAACTTGAAAAGACCATATTTAATAAGGCAATCCAGACCCAGAAAGACAAACTTTGCATTCTCTCTCACTGCAAGCCCCTCGTTCCAAATCTTCAGAAGTGAATACATAACCTGTATTAACTACAGAAATAGGACAGTAAGAGGTGGACTTCACTCCTTGGCTTGTGGTCCACCTCCTCCACCTTTGCTACATTGCTCACTCAGAATTCTTCTTCTGTCAGTTGTTGTACTTATAAAGAGCTTTACCACTGCATTGAGCTTACCTAGATAGCCCAGAAAATATCCACTGTGTAAGGGAAAATGATGGGCAACTTTAATTTCACTTGGACTTGAATTTCTCTTTGCCATATACCATAAAGTAGTCCCAGATTCCAGGAAGAATCCTACCCTGCTTTCCAGGATTTGTTTCTTCAGCACCACATTTGGAATAAATACTAATGACAAGACTGTTTAATAAAATCCTTGATGTATCAGTAAGAATTAGTAATTTTATTAATTAAGCCTTTGTATATTGTATGCAGTTTCTCAAATTTAAACAGATTGGGCTATCAATTTGTGAAATATGCTTCAAGGAAAACATCAGGCAATATTTGTTATCAAAAATATCATTTGAACTTACAAACAAAAAGTTAGATTTCTGGAAAGCATGTATTTCAAGATGTTCCTGATGAAATGAATTAAGATTTGGAAGATCAGTATATCTCACCAAAAAAAGATTACTCCCCCCCCCCCCAAGTCACTTCTTTATGGAACAGAATCGTATGTCTCTAAAATGGTCAGTCAAAGCAAAAGACAGAGCAAGGAGTTTCTAGCAACAGCAGGAAGCTGTGAGCTGACTTGTCTCCATATGCTATACTAAGAAGCTACTGCTCGTTTGCTAAATTTTGGTGCAGGGTCAATGCATAATAGTCACAATTATCTGAGCAGACTCTTAGAATACTTTACCAACTACCTGTAAATATAAGACTATATTTTGTTCATTTATTTTAGCTAAAGCAACGTACCAAAGCATACTGAGAATGGGAGCAGATCTGAAATTTAACTCCTTTCTATTAGGACAGACATTGAACACATTTATAATACAAAAACAATGCAGCTATTTCATTAATTTTGTTTGTTTTGGAAAATACAAGTTTTCTTTTTAAAGGGTATTATATTAATGATGTGGTACTGAAAATGTTTTTTATAAATATTTAATTTTAATTTATATTATAATAAATATGTGGATAAAGTTCAGTAAAAAAAAAAAAATTCAAAAAGACAGGTTCTGGTGGTCAACACAAGAGTTTTAAAAAATCCAAGGCCAACTTGCACTACAGAGGGAGACCTTGTCTCAAAGCACAACAGGACTGGGGAAATAGAAGGGTCTGTTACAAGAGTATGAGGGCCTGAGATCTCCCCAGGTGAACAGTGAGGGCACAGTTCTGCAACCCCAGTGCTGGAGATGCAGAGACAAGCAGATGCCTACAGCTTGCAGGCCAATCAGGTTAGCTAATTCAGTAAGTGCCAGATTCAGTGTGCAAGCCTATCTGGGGGAGAAAGGCCACAGAAAAACTGAAAAAGACTAGAATTGGCCTGTGAACTCCAAATGTGCAGCCACATCCACATGCACTGGTGCACCATACAAACACAGACAAATAACCTTAGAGAAACCCTTACAGACACCCTAGACATCCTTACCTACACTCTTACAGGCATATCTGAATAACTACCAAAAAAAGAAAAGAACAAAAAATAAAACAACAAAAAACATTCTCTGAAGGTTTTCAGTAATTCTTGAGTATAAGTGACCCCCACCACAAATACCTAAAATGTGCTAGATTAACAACTGACAAAGTCCCAGAAGGACAGGATCAAATAATGCTAATCAGAAGAATGACCACCAGCATACCAGGGAGACCAGGGCATTGCAGGAACAGAGCATTGAGGCGCCCCTGCACAACCGACCCACATCAGAACCCTTTCCCAAATTGCAGAGAACAGATTAGCTCACTTTAAGCAACAATGGCATCCCTCATGGATCTATCTGAGGACACACATGAAAGAATACATACTACAGAAAGAACAACATATCTACAACATTTAAAGGAATGTATTATTATGAGATTAAACAAACCTTGTATTCTAAAAGTGAAAATGTACGATGAACTAAGGTTAAAAGCAAGAAAAATAGGTAAAGAAATGTCATAACATAATATAATTACAAAATAAATACCATTCCATACCATTCAAAAACCCAAACTACTGAAAATTTAGGCCTTAGGATAACAAGTCTGAAATCTTCCTAAAGCCCATCATTTGGAATTAGGTAAACATTGTTTAGATGAATTAGATTTACATTGTTAGATTAGCTGTGCCTCCCAGAGAAAAAAACAGGAAGACTCAGGTGGAAGTTGCTGAAGGTGAGAAATAAGCATAACTACAGAGTCACTGACACCCAGAGGCCAGGGTGAGGGAAGAATTTTGAATAATGAAAGTTTCCAGGAGAGCACTTGTCACGTCCACAAACTGCTGTGGGCCAGGTAGGAAAAAACCAAGAAGCCTTTTCTGGAAAGCAAGGTGTAAACCCACAGAGTTCTACATTTTCAAATTTTTCCCTCCATAGTCCACATGCCTGAACATTTTGTAGTTATTTTTTTTGGTTGCATTTATTTATTTATTTACTTACTTATTTACTTATTTATTTACATTTCAAGTGTTATCCCCTTACCCTGTCCCCCCATTCCCAGAAACTCCCTATCCCATTCCCCCTCCCCCTGCTTCTATGAAGGTGCTCTATTTCTATTAAAATTGTATTATGCACGCAATGTGCTTTTTCGATTCATACAAGGTATTATTTATTTAGGTTGATTTTTTAGGGAGGATAAGAAGAGTATAAAGAGACTAATATATTACCCTTTATATCTTCTGATTTTTTAAGTTTAAATATAATCAAACCTAATTATATAAAATTAAGTATGAGGGGAATGGAAAGAGGTTAACATCTTTAAAATGTCTGACTTTTAAAATTTAAATATAATTAGTAAAAATGAATAATCCGATACTATTTATTATATGAGTCATACTATATTTATACATGACCTGTGTCATCTTTTCCTTTAATTTAATTTGTTATGAGTGAGTAGATACAAAAGTCAAAAGGTTTTATTACAAAACATTTTTTTTTGCACTTCAAAATATTTATTTCACTATCATAGCCCAGTAGGTTATCTCTATAAAAGTGACTGCACACTCCTGAGACTAAGTAGTGTGCAGGCCCTAAAGCTCATCATTAGTAACAGGGAGATTCATGGACCAAGGAAACAAGTAGGTCACAAGATAAACTGTTGAATGCTAAATAATAATAATATAAACCTGAAACAATGTAGAAGACATGATGAGTAGGTATCTCTGAGTGGGGTTAATGAGCAGGTTTTCATTTCCTTCTTTTTGGGTTATTTGTATATGCAAATATTTCTGTGAGAAATTAACCTTCAAGAAAGAAGGAAAAAGAACAAAGGAAAATAAGTGACAACTCAACTCTGCACAGTCTGTGGTCACACACTCAAATCAATGCACATAGGGAAAAGCCTAATGTCTTTAAACATGCATACACTGTGTCTACAGCTGATCTTCAACTCCAACTGCACCTTAGCTTCCACTAGCCTTCATTGCCCTATGCATACAACTGATTTGGGACTGTTCTCTTTTGTCCACTCTTTCCTTTTATCACCTTGTAGAATACTCACTAAGCCCACACTCCTCCTTATCTTTCTTCACCAGGACTTTCTTCATCTGTATCCAGAAAGCAAATTCTTTACTCTGCATGCTACTGCCATGCTTTTCAATAGCAGTGTTTGTAAATGATACCTGTAATAGCTATCTCTATGTATAACTTCACTTCAGCGTAAAGTATAAGGAAAGAGATTCTTCATCTTTATCTAATTGATAATGCACAGTTATCTCCATCAATATTCATTTAAAGAATTTAAGCACATTCTGTATGATATGTATATGGAGTGCTTTGTTTGCATGTATGTATGTGAGTCACAGGAGTGCCTGATGCCAGCAGAGCTCAGAAATGGATGTGGAATCCCCCTTGAATGTGTTACAATTTATTCTAAACCACAATGAGGGTGCTGAAAACCAAGCCCAGATCCTCTACAAGAGCCATCTCTCCAGTACCTGCATTAATCTTAAATCCCTAAAAGACTAAGGGAGAATACAAAAATCTCTGTTGTTTGAATGTTAATTGTGAGTCAGGAAAAGTGAGCCTTTAGATACACCATCTGGAATGATTTTTGTAGTATTTCTGTGGATCCACCATCTGGAAGCAAAAGCTCACAAAGGTACTACTTGTGTAGAAGCTTATTTGAAAAAAGGGGGGCGGGGGGGCAAGACTCCTAGTTGTTCTGCTCCCATGAAGACTCCATATCCATATCTATCCTAAAAGACCCACTGCACTCAGAGCAGTAGAGCAGTGGAGGACCCTTTGAACTCATAGCAGTTGAGGATCCACTGCTCTCAGAGCATACATAACATAGTAAAAATGGCCATTCTACCAAAGGCAATCTATAGATTCAATGCAATCCCAATCAAATCCCAACACAATTCTTCAAAGACATGGAAAGAGCAATTCTCAAATTCAACTGGAAAGGCAAAAACCTAGAATAGAGAAAACAATTCTTAACAATAAAAGAAAAGCTGGGGGAGTCACCATCCCTGATCTCAAGCTTTACTACAGAGTAATAGTAATAAAAACTGCATGGGGTTGGTACAGAGACTGACACGCTGATCAATGGAATAGAACTGAAGACACAGAAATAAAACCACACACTTATGGTCACTTGATCTTTGACAAGATGCCAAAAATATACAATGGAAAAAAGAAAGCATCTTCAATAAATAGTGCTGGTCTAACTGGCTGTCTGTGTGTAGAAAAATGAAAATACACCCATATTTGTCACCTTGTACAAAGCTCAAGTCCAAGTGTATCAAGGACCTCAACATAAAACCAGATACACTGAATCTCGTAGAAGAGAAAGTGGGAAAGAGGCTTGAACTCATTGGCACAGGGGGGAATTTCCTAAACAGAACTTCAATTGTGCATGCTCTAAGATCAAGAGTTGATAAATGGGACCTCATGAAACTGGAAAGTTTCTGTAAGGCAAATCGGCAACCTACAGATTTGGAAAAAATCTTCACTAACCCCACATCTGATAGAGGGCTAATATCCAAAATATATAAAGAACTCAAGAAGTTAACCACCAAAAAACCAAACAAACTCTCCAATCAAAAAAATGGGGTATAGAACTACTGAGAATTCACAACTGAAGAATCTCAAATGGCTGAGAAGCACCTAAAGACATGTTAGAAGTCCTTAGTGATCAGAGAAATGCAAATCAAAACAACCCTGAGAGTCCACCTTATACCAATCAGAATGGCTAAGATCAAAACCTCAGGTGACAACACATGTTGGAGAGGATGCAGAGAAAGAGGATCACTCCTCTATTGCTGGTGGGGTTGCAAACTGGTACAACCACTCTGGAAATCAATCTGGAAATTCCTCAAAAAATTGGAAATAGATCTACCTGAAGATCCAGTTATACCACTCTTGGGAATAGACCCAAAAGTTGCCCCCCCCCCATGCCACAGGGGCACGTGTTCCACTATGTTCATAGCAGCCTTGTTTGTGATAGCCAGAAGCTGGAAACAACCTAGATGTCCCATGACAGAAGAATGGGTACAGAAAATGTGGTTCATTTACACAATAGAGTACTACTCAGCTATTAAGAACGATGACATCCTGAGTTTTGCAGGCAAATGAATGGAACTAGAAAATATTATCCTGAGTGAGGTAACTTAGACCCCAAAACATGTGCATAGTATGTACTCACTAATAAGTGGATACTAGCCCCCCTGCCCTGCAAAAAGTACAGATTATCCAAGATACAGTCCACAGAACTCAAGAAAGTCAACAAGCTGAAGTACCCATGTGAAGACACCTCAGTCCCACTTAGGTGAGAGAAAAAAGCAATCCCAAGTGGAAAGGGAGTGAGGGACCTGGGAGGGAAAATAAATGAGGGGGAAATAGGGGTAGCGGGGAGCCTGATCTGGTTTTGGGTGAGGGAAAAGGACTGAAGCCCTGAGGGCCAGTAAAAGACTGGAAACAGGCAATTTCAGGAAATAGGAGGTTGAGGGGCCCCTCCAGAATACACCAGAGACTTGAGAGATGAGAGACTCTCAGGACTCAAAGGGATAAAATGCCAGACAGTAGGGAGAGGGAACTTATAGAGCCCACCTCCATCAGGAAGGCAGATCATCAAGTTAGGTATTGGGTTGCCATCCCACAGTCACTACTCTGATCCATAATTGTTCCTGTCTGAAAGAATTACAGGGATGGAAATGGAGAGGAGCCTGAGGAAAAGAAGGCCCAGCGACAGGCCCAAAGTGGGATCCAGCTCAAGGGGAGGTCCTAAGGCCTGACACTACTACTGAGGATATGGAGTGCTCTCAAAAAGGGACCTAGCATGACAGACCCCTGAAAGATCCAACAAGCAGCTCAAAGAGTCAGATGCAGATATTTGCACCCAACAAATGGATAGAAGCAGATGAACCCTGTTTTTGAATTAGGGAAGGCTGAAAGCTGAGAAAGGCAATCCTGCAGGAGGACCAGCAGTCTCAATTAACCTGGACCCCTGAGATCTCTCAAAACACTGGACCACCAAACAAGCAGCATACACCAGCTGATATGAGACCCCCAACACACATACAGTGAGGACTTCCGAGTATGTGATCATTTAGAGATGATACACCTAACTCTCCTGAGACTGGAGGCCCCAGGGAGTTTAGAGGTCAGGTGGGGTGGGGGCTGGAGGCATCCACGAGGAGACGGGGTGCATCCACGAGGAGACGGGGTGGAGAGGAGGTATGAGATGTGGAACAGTTGGAGGGTGGATTGGGCAAGGGAGGAATAAAATATGGAGTGAAAAAAAGAACTCCTAATGTCCCATCTCCCAAACAATGGAATTACAATCACATGTCACCATGACAGGTAAATACAGTAAAGAGCTAAGTTCCAGAATCAGGAAGACTGGAAGCTCAGTCATGACAATTTTATACGTATATGTTACGACCTCTCAGTTGCAATATAAAATGTATGCAAAGAGACAGGATTTTTCTTTTGTAAACATTAAATAGTGAATATAAACTGCTAGGCAGAAGGTAGAGACACCTGTGAGCATTCATGAAGTGCTATATGAATCTGAGGCACAAATAAGAACAGTGCTTTTTTTAAAAAGCTAGTTGCTATGCATAACGAACATAAAATCTCCCTGAAAGTATTTATAACTGTTTAAGATATAAGTTAAAAAAATCATAAGGTGACAATATTTGTATCACTCAGAAATTATAAAAGTTCAGTGATTAATCAAACAGGAGGTTAAAAAGATCAACATGCTTTCCTAAATATAGTTTTACTCTCAAAAGGCAAAAGGGCACTGGTGTTTCGTCTGCATGTGTACCTGCACACCAGAAGAGGTCACTGAATCTCATGTTACTAGAGTTACAGCCAGTTGTGAGCTGCCATGTGTGTGCTGGGAATTGAATTAGTGACCTCTGGAAGAGGAGAGTGCTCTTAATCACTGTACCATCTCTCCAGCGCTAGTATTATATTTTAATTTATGGTACACTCTAGAAGTCTTTTGAGATTGACTGATTTGGAGAAATGGGAAAAGGTGATCAACAAATAATAAGGGGATGAGTGAACTCCCCTGAGGAAATGCATGAGTCAAGAAAGAGTAACACTTTTTGCGTCGTCTTTGAATAAATGAGCATCTTTCCTCGAACTAGACATTTGTCAAAAGCAATTTCTCTTTACAACTCCTCTGGGTAACTCCAAATCTCCACCCAAAATTATCCTGAATTATTCGCAGTGAGTTTATAGTAAAGTCAGAACATTCCTTACTGAAAATATACCTGGTTCTAATCAATGATTTCCACAACGTAAAACTTGTAAACTGGGTGTGGTGGCGCACGCCTTTAATCCCAGCACTTGAGAGGCAGAGGCAGGCGGATTTCTGAGTTCGAGGCCAGCCTGGTCTACAAAGTGAGTTCCAGGACAGCCAGGGCTACACGGAGAAACCCTGTCTCAAAAAACAAAAAACAAAAAACAAAACAAAACAAAAACAAAAAAAAACAAACAACAACAACAACAACAAACGTGTATCTAAAGCTGACGTATACGGTTATAGGAATGATAGCGTCTCAGTAATGCATAGCAGAAAACAAAAACAAACAAACAAAAAAACCCAGAAGCCATTTTAAATTAAAACTGAAGGAGAAAAGTTCAATTAATTGTAAATCAGGAAAGTCCCATTCTGAATGTATGCAAAAGACGCCGTCTTCAGCTGCCTGCTTGCCCTCCCAAGTGAAACCCCAACTATTTTAACAGTATTCAGTAAAGGGTACATAATGTAACTTTCAAGAAACAGGGAGACCAAACCCTGCGAATAGACAGGGTTGAGACACTGCACAGAACCAGTTGTCTTCGGCCAAGATCGACTTCCACGTTGGAGGTAAGTCAAGCGAATGAAAACAGTGAGCCAGATCCCAGGGCCTTCTCCAGCCTCAAGGAGGATCAGGTACCAGAGGAAAGGATGGGGATTTAGGGGGCCAACTTCTGTCTGCTCACTTCTCCGTCCCATCCACATTCGGCAGGTAGCTGGCAGGCCGAAAACACCAGGCCGGGAAGAGAGGGAAAAGTCACTTACCAATCTGCGTCTACGGCGCTGATCCTGCAAGGGCCTGACGCGCTGGCCAGAACCAAATAGTCGACATCTCAGGCAGCCCTGGCGACCGCTCGAGAGCGTCACTGACAACGACCCGGAACTGGTAAACTGCTTCCGGGAACGCCGAGCGCGCGGCGGGAAATTATTTCCTAGAACCTAGTTTATTGGAGCAGGGAGTCCTACGGTGGTAGTCGTCGCCCCTACCGCCACCACCGGCAGCTTCACAAGACGAAACCAGCCCAGAAGCTTCGGCCGGGAAGGTAAAGCGCCTCAGCTCGGAAGACGCCATTTACCGCGTTCTCAGGCAGCGCCTCTGACTTCCCGGCCGTCCTCGCTGGGCCGCGGAGGCGCTTGGCGCTCGTGCTTTCACAGCCTTGGTTCCTTCAAGGTGAACTCGGGGCCCGCGCCCGCGCCGATGGCCGGGCCCTCCGACCTCGGCCTGCCCGGCCCTTCTGGGCAGACAGGTCCTTGGCGACCCCCGCGGCGCGCTCAGGCCGCTGCCTGCTGCCGGGGCTCCGGGGGCTAGGCCGCTCGCGTCTCCCGTTTCCATAGAACCGCCTAGGACGCCTCACCCCGTCCCAGTTCTTGGATGCCAACAAACCTTAGCTTCCATGAAGGTGGCAGGGATTCCCAGGGCCTGCCTTTCATTAAGATGAAAAACGAGACATTCTTTCTCTCGAGGGGAATTGTTTTTCACACCAAAATGAAAATGAGCTTTTATCTCAGCGGTATTGTAGGCTTTGAACAGCAGCGCGCGCGCGCGCACCTCTCCTAAAGGAAGGGTTTGTGTTCCTGGGGTTCCTGACCACCAGGACTACTCTAAGTGATCATGCAGAGATGTATTCCATTTTCAAGGTCTGGCTAAATTGACACTCATTTACCTTAATACTCCAAATCGGGATTTGGGACCTGTGATTGATCGAACTTGATTTTAAATTCCCCAAGCGCTTTTGTGACAAATGACTATCCTCTACAGAGGAAAAAAAAAAAAAGGAGAAAAACTTCCTTTGAAACATTGGAAATGACTTGGATTCAATCACGACCCAGGTCTTATATTGGTTTTCAAGCTGTTGCTGTGAATGGAATGATTCTTGTTTATTCTAGGTGTTCAAAACATAGCTTGATCGATCATTTGGGTAGATTTGTGTGAGAAGATATTTGATTATTTGTAAGGTAACATTAAGAATTTCTTTCACGAGCTAGGATGTTGAAACACTCAAATGTCTAGATATATCATTTGTGAGACAGTCTTCAATAAGCAACTAAACTTGGGTTAGACCTGTTTCCTAAGTCGAGATTTTTCTCATGCTTCATTGACTTAGGTGAAAATCAATGATATGATTTAGAATATTTTTGCTTTTGTAAAGCAGAAAGCTTAGATCATGTTGGTGTATGAAACAGTAGTCTGTTGTAATTCCTTTTCATAATCAAAATAAAGAGCAGTTAAAATTCCATTCCATGCATTCACAATTTCAATGGCTGCCTCTTTGATTTTTAGGAAACCAATAGTATGGCCTTACTAATTAAATAGTATTTTCAGTTTGTTTCTCGGCTGTATTACTTCTACAAATTTCCACTGTTTTAAAAACCATGTAAAGAATAAATTCAGTTCTCCATAAGTTTAAAATCATAAAGGTAAATAAAGGAGACTGAAGACTTTCAGAACTGGAACATCACCTGTTCTTTTTAATCGATTCCAACAAGATTATTTTGAAATTTAAAATATATTATTTTAATAATATGTATGAAAATTTTCAATAATTGATCCAAATCTGTTTTGAGAGAAAAATAGAAACTTTTTATCAATAGGAAAGTAATAATACTCTTTAGAATATTCCAGGAAATATGTGAATATTTTAGATATTGGAATTATGTTTTTGAAAATGATTAATAATTGTTTAATTTTTTCATTTTGTTGTTCTAAATGTCTCCTTACCCCACGTAGTAGATTCTTTTTTCATGTAGTATTACCTTCCTGCTATACTGATAGAAATTAGATTGCTTTGTAAAATTGCCTCATAAGATTGTTTAAGAGAGGTAGATTAAGTCTAAAATTTAAGCCAGATTGGCATTGTGGAAAAGGCATAGCCTTTCCACAGTAACAGGCTTATCTTTGAATCTTGGTTTCACTGTCTATACAAAGATTTAAATCCTCAAGGTAGGTTTTGTTTGTTTGTTTGTTTGTTTGTTTCTCTGCCCTTGGTACTAGGAATTGACTCAGTATTTATTTCCTTATCTAGGTTAAATTAGGTGTAATTTTCAGCATTATTACCAGTATCTTGTATTCTCATCTACATTTAGGTAGATATACTGGATAAATATATGAAGTTTGTAGACTTGTAGAACACACTTGGTTCTTAATAAGAATTAAATCAATCATTTTAATTAATTAATCTTAGACTTGTGCTTTTCTTACAGTTTGCTTCTTAAGGACTACTTTAATCCTAAATTAAAAGTTTTAGTCCAGCCAGCACCATGTATAGTGTTGGAGAGATAGGAATGTCTCTACATTGTTCTTCAGTCTCCTATTTTTTTCTTTCTTACACATTTTGTTAATTCTCTGTTGCCAAATTCTTCATTAAAGGAATTAATGACCATTTCTTTTTGATATTCAAGAATATTTCAGAAATCTCATCACTAGAGACTTAGGGTTTTTTGTTTAGATTTGTGTTTTGCTTATAGATTGAGCCTAGGGTCTTATAGATGCTATGTAGACACAGTAGCTTTGAGCTCCATTCTCAATCCCTCCAGAACTCAGTTAAATAAGGTCATATTATGGGAAGGTGGGACAGGAAGTAAGATGGCTTCTTTTCATGTTTATTTTGTGTGTGCCTGTGTATTGTGTGTTCCATCTGTGTATTGGGATCAAATCAGATCTTTAGGCTTGGTGGCAAGAGCCTTTACCCGCTGAGCCACTAATAACATTTTCCAAATTCCAAAGGCTTATTGAGTGATATTAGACCAAAGGTCTATTTTGTAGGCCAGGATTCCAACACTCCACCTGAAATTACACAATTCAGAACCAGCAGAATATAACTCACATAGTATAGGAGTGTATGCTATTGTAGTGTATGTATTGTAGCAGTATTGTAAAACAGAAATCCAGAGCTTTGGCCATACTCAATTTCATTGTAATTTTAAGTTTAAATTTAATTTTTCAGTTAAATCTTTCAAATTCTGAATTCAAAGCAGTGAAATTAACTGTCCTGGAGACTTGTATATATTTTGTAAAAGTCTGTTCAAATAATCTCCAGTAAAAGATGGTTTTAAATCAAAAAATATTATCCTATTATAATGAAAACAAAGAGACTGCTAATTTTTAACATGCGGTTTTAAAACAATGGAAAAATAATCAAAAATCCAAAATTAATAAAAAATTAAAATATATTCCCAAATTTTGTTATATGCTTGTTTTCATACACACACAAAACTAATACATCAGTTTTATAATGTTAAAAAATTAGATATGATTTAAATTGCTATATACTTGTAGTACTTTTGAAATGCTCTATACTCAGTGTTTGTTGAAATTAAAAAAAATGGTAAAGATAATTTTAGAAGTAAAAATTTAGTTCTTATATATGTATACACACACACACACACACATATATATATATATTTATATATATACACATACATATAAGTGGTTATAAAACATAATGCAGAATAGGAAAGATTTGCCCTCACTTGTTCCAAGGACTTTGTTAGGCACAATGACTTCTTCCTGAAGCAAATTTTTTAGCCAACTGTTGATGCTACCCTCTAACCTACCTTATCCTGTCCCATAGGGTTTCACTCTGTGTCTATGCTGACCTCTGTCTTGTAGTCATTGTTCTGCCTCAACCTGAAGCCTTTGTTTTATTTTTTTACCTTTGTTATTGTTGTTTTGGGTTTTGTTGTTTGTTTTTTTCTTTTTTGTTGTAGTTGTTTCTTTGTTTTTGAGTCAGGGTCTCACTGTAGCTGTTGTTGGCCTGGAACTCACAGTGTAGACCAACCAAGCTGGCTTGAATCAGAGATCCACCTGCCTCTGCCTTCTAAGTGCTGGGATTAAAGCTATACCCCACCATGCTTGATTGTCTCTACTTTTCTTTCTAAATTTCCTTTTTAACATATTGTAATTCCATTCTTCAAAAATGTGCCAGTACTGGCATATTGTAAAGAATTCAAATGTTCTATTTAAAAACTTAGGATAGAATATACATGATCACAGTAATGAGAACTGTAGTTTCCTGGTGCTTCTGGCTGACACCAACTGTCAAAGAATTTCAGGCATCAAGGATAGGCCGTGGTGAGAGATATTTTAAGAAAGTCCACACCACAGTGACAGTTGCTTGCTATGTATAAAGGGCAGCTCTTTTCACAAGCGCTGTCTTCTTAGTTTTGTGTTTTGTATGATTCAGGGTAAGTACATTTTAAAGAATTATTAGTAGGAAGTTTTTAAATTGCTACAAAGAACTTTTTTATAATTATAAATGTAGTGATGTAAATTACTATAAAGATAAACATTTAGTTGCTAAAAACTAATGGTTTCTTTTCTCCTCTTTTATGTGATGTTGTCATCTGTGTTGGTGCTTGAAGGTTCATATCTCTCATTCTCTTACCCCTACCTCAGCTAGGAAGATATGGAATCTTTCTAGAAATGCCACTAGTATTAACTGTGTTATGGATTGTTTGTTCTTTCCTATATTCAAAGATCTTTAGAAGTAAGCTCTCAGTCCTCCATACTTCAGAGCGTACCACCTACATAAAACTTAATCCTACTTCGATTGCCTTGCTTATTGATATAGGTACATGCATACATTTACACATACACACACACACACACACACAGAGAGAGAGAGAGAGAGAGAGAGAGAGAGAGTTTAAAGTCATAGTTTCCTCTGAAAACTGGCTTGAGATTTATAAAAACACTGGTTAAATACCAAGGCAGTATTTATAGAGGCATTGAGTTTTACTTGGTCATTTCTAAAACAATGTGTCATTTTCTAAATAAAATTATTAAAGGATTTACTTAAGTAATTCCTTTGAGTTTATGAAAAGTAGCTTTCTCCCCTAGTTACAGGCAATGTGACTATAAAGCAAATTATGTTGCTGCATTAAGTACATGCTTGTAGTGTTCTCTTTTAACTTATTGACACATCAGGCTGTTGTTGACTGTTCTCTTAATCTTGCAGGATATAGAAGAACTCTTATATATAAAATACATCCATAGTCTATATTGCCATGTTTATCTATACGTTAATTGTCCCATGTAGTCATATATATTTAACAACATAGGCCATCTTAGTCATATAGTATGATATTCAAAAACATTGCTGTGTTATATAAGCCTTTACCTCAGGTTAATAACATAATTACAGAAGGCAATTAGAGTAGTCTTTCCTTTCTAAAAAAAATGCTAGTTTTGTGCATGTCCAAGGTTTATAACCTAAAAGTTAACTAATATGCCTCCTGTTTTTCTGATAAACATGTAAATAAATGTCTTGTTTTCTGATTTCATTTTAAACGTGTATGTGTTCATATTCTTTGAATTGGGATATTGTGTTTTATCACTCTTGTTTCTTCCTTTTCCTGATTTTACATGAAAAGTTTCTGTTTCTTATTATTTTCAGAATAAGAAAATTACTTTAAAAATACTTTTGTGTTTTCTGCTGCTGTATACATTTGGTCTTATTTTCGTTATTTTTTTATAAATTAATTATTATTTATTATTTTATTATTATTATTATTATCTTAAGTACACTGTAGCTGTCTTCCAACACTGCAGAAGTGGGATCAGGATCAGGTCTCATTATGGATGGCTGTGAGCCACCATGTGGTTGCTGGGATTTGAACTCAGGACATTCAGAAGAGCACTCAGTGCTCTTAACTGCTGAGCCACCTGTCCAGCCCCTTATTTTTGTTATTATGAGATGTGGTTTAGCAGAAAATGTTGCTAAATATAAGGAGGTGATTATGGCCACCATCAAAATGTATGCTATAAGGACAAGGTTTATGGTTAAAAGAAACCCATATTATATATATGTGTGTGTATATATATATATATATATATATATATATATATACACATATGTATATATACATACACATGCATGTATATATACATATATACATATACACATACATGTATATATACACACATATATATATTTCAATACAATCGAATGCTTTAACAATTTATACCTCAAAACAAAATTTATTAAAAAGTCACTTAATTCAAAATCTAAAGTAGCAATTACTGATATGAAAAGAACAAAGTATGATAGATATTCTTTTATTTCTACATAACATGTAATTTTCATAAAGCATAATGCAATATTTAAAGACAACGTGTTGGTAACAGTGTTACAGAAATTTTATTTTTACTCTTTTGATTATTGGAGGTAGGAAGGCATGGGAATTGATTCCAGTGTCCCCTTCATACTAGGCACGTGCTTAGCTCCTAAGGTTCACCCTGTCCTTTTGCCAATCAGTTATTCCATAACAGGTTTAATTCCTCATGTTTTCAATAGGTAAGATTTTAAGTAACAATGACTCTGATCCCTCCTCTTCTCATAATAGTTTTTAAAATAGCCTGCTAACTGGTTTTGAAAACTTGACTTATAAATACATAAATAAAAATACAATGTGGAAATATATACTATTTTTAAATTCATAGCTTTCTCTCATAACTGGCTTTTGAGATCTATAAAAACACTGGTCAAATACCAAGACAATTGTTATAGATACATTGGGTTTTATTTGGTTATTTCTAAAACAATGAGTCATTTTCTAACAAAAATTATTAAAAGGTTTACTTAAATTAAAAAAAATCCTTTGAATTAATGAAAGCAACTTTCTCCCCTAGTTACAGGCATATGCTCAATAATACAAGTGTATCTTCACTGTGTGGGTTCAGATGTTGTTTAAATTAAACACTTTTTCTTAAACTATAGTAAAACTCTGTAAAATTCATCTATATTGCTAGTCTGTATTATTTGGTATTGTCACTCAAGTGTTACCTATATTAACCTTGAAAATAATTTTTAAATGAATACTTTAAAAAGATCCTTGCTCAAGGAAATATTTGTGTCTTATTTACTGATCATAGAACTTTATAAATTTATTTTTTCATGAGATACATCAATGTACATTTTATAATTGTGTCCTAGCCAGAATCAATTACATTGAAGCATTGGCTTTGTTTGAAAGTCTCATTCTTAAAGATATTTTATGTTTTGCATCTGGATTTCAGTATTTTAGAGACTGGCACTGTATACCTGTTGCCTCTTTTGGAGTCAGTTTGCAAATACTGAAGACAGATTTGTTGAGGTCATAGTACCAGCTTTTTGACTGACTAAGAATGGATTTGAGAGAGGTGACTTTGATGTGCAGCTCTACTGTGCTCTTTACCATGTGACCTGTGAACTGTTCTGCCCATGCAATTCAAGACTTCAGTGTGTTAGAAAGCATTAATGTGAGCTGTTTCTCAGATAGGCACGTATGCTCGAGGAGTTTCTTCCAAGCATGAGAAAAGGCAGAAAGAGGAACACTGTAATTACTTTACCCTAGTTACGCTTTCTCCTCTCAGGAGCTTTAAACATGGAAAGAGAAAGTTCAGTCCTAACCCTGTATGATACTTTAAACATAAATGGTTTATAGTGAAACTTTCAGTCTTATGCCAGCATGTGGTTTAACTTTGGAGTGGGGATTGGGATAGTGTGTTTGTCTGTATATGTGTGTGTATACATGTAAATTTGCATAGCTGTGTCTTTGAGTGCTCTCTCTCTCTCTGTCTCTGTCTCTGTGTGTGTGTGTGTGTGTGTGTGTGTGTGTGTAGTTGTCCTGAGGTGTTATAGAACTTTGGTTCCAGAACTTTCCTCAGGTACCAAAATGTGATCATCTAAATCACATATCCCCTTTCATACTTTAAGTCATCTCAGGAACTTAAAATTCCTAATGTAGTATATGTGCTGTGTAAATAGCTATTACTTTATTTTCATTATGGAATAGTGTTGAGAAGACAAAAAACCTTTAAGTGTTAGTTCAAATTCTAGCCCCCTCCCCCCAAATATTTTACATCTATATTCTACAGGTATGGAACTCATGGGTATGTGAGACCTTGTTTTTGTCTGTCAGAATAAAATTCTGTAAAACATTCTTCACTTATTCCTTTGTTCAAATTGCTACACTTTTAAAACATTTTTTTCTGACGTACGTTGATTAAATCCGGGACCATATTCCTGTTCAGTGAACTCACTCTGCTGAACGCTGAAAGGTAACTTTGAGGTTTCTGAGAAGCAATTGTGTTTCTTTGAATGTTGAGAATAACAACTATTTTTGTTCTGATTATGGTATGAGATCCTATTCTGCAGATGTTACAACAAAAATGTCAGAGAAATGAACGTTTCTAGAATTCCATTTATATGCTGTACGTGTCTCCAGACTACCTAATTTAAAGAAACATATATTCAAATTAGAAGATCTATGAATTACATAACACCTTAAACACAAAGTACTTTGTGAATTTTATTTCATGAGTTAAATTAAAACCATGTGGTTTTTCTGTTTACCTTTTGATATAATTAATACACATATCAGATATATTGTGGGATGTTGAACACACAAACATATGAGGGAGGCTGTGTGGAGGGTGGGAAGAGAGGAAGAAATTAGAAATGTAGGTTGGAAACAAAAGTTGCAGTCTTAAAATTATTAATATTAAAATTATTTAATATAAATACTGTAGAAATATGAGTTCTGTCAGTAATTATACTCGTATTTACATAGGCCTCTATTGTTGTGTGAACAATAATATTCAATGCTGTGTTTTAATGGAAATAGTATAATACTGGAGGGTTTCAATGGTGAAACAACAACAAAAATTCACTTTTAAGGTTTTGAAAAATTAGCTTGAAAGTGTTTTTTATTGAAGTAACTATATTTAACATCGTTGTTTAAAAGTAAGCTTCACATGTTTAATTCATAATATGTTCCATGGTTTTAGTTTCATTTTAGTGCTCATAACTAAGAAAAAAATAAGGCAACCTTATGCATAATGTTTAACATCTGCTATCTTCTGTATGTGTCTGTGCTAGATGGAAGATAGTGCCACAAAACATATCATCCAAATGACAGGATTTAAGATGGAAGAAAAGGAAGCTCTAGTCAAATTGCTTTTAAAACTAGATTGTACTTTTATCAAGAGTGAGGTGAGTATAGAAATCTACTAAAATGTTCAACATAGAGTTAAATAGAATTAAAATACTGACTTAAGAATCGTAAGAATCATAAAATACCCTTTGATAATGTAAGAGTAAAAGTTTTTATTAAGAACTTTTCTCTGTAGTAATATTGCTTGATGTGGGTTCTTCCCTCCAGAAATATAAAAATTGTACACATCTTATAGCTGAACGACTGTGCAAGAGTGAGAAGTTTTTAGCAGCTTGTGCAGCAGGTAAGTAGATTCCTTTTCTTTAACTCATGAAAAAACTTCATGTAAGAAAAAGAAGCACTTTAAGTCTCTAGAAATATATTATGCTTATAATATCAATATGCATATTATTTTTTAAAAAGATTTGATTTCTGCTTTATTCTGTTTAAAATTTTCCAACACATGAGATATATATTAAATAAAAAAAATATATTTACTCTGTCAAAATTAAATTTTAGTTTAGATGTTTTGTTTAAGAAAATCATTTTAACAGAAAAATTGGGACAAATTGCCCAAACCTTAAAGCATTAGTAGACCTCAGTCTCGTCGTCCCCTTTGTTTCCCACCATCTCATTACAAATAAGCATGGTTTCTTCTTCAAGGTTGCTCTCCGTCTGTCTATTCTGGGAAGCAGTGTTCTCCTACTTTATGTTTCTGAGATATGCAAGTTGAGACTTTCCACGTTTCCTCACCACTGATACACCCAGAGCAAACAAAACTATGCATTATTTCTGATGTTTAAAAGATCATTGGTGCCCAGATAAAAAACAGAATAAGTACACTGTCTATAAAATTCACTAACTTAATAAATTTTATATGACAATACACTGAATGTTATTTAAATTAGTAAGTTAAATTAGTAATAATAGTTCAAGTAATGCTACATTTCATTTTAAAACTTCATAGTTCACGTAGTACTACTTAGTATTATGGCAATGTACCATAGAAAAGAATATATACAATGTTCAGTGATATTGAAGGCCTCTTGAATTTTATTTTAATAGTAATTTTGGCAGTCTCTCATAATCTCGTGTACAAAAAAGGATGTCTTTTAGTTGTTATTTGGCCTTTATTGTTTATCATTTAGCAGAATTAAAATTCTTTTGTGACAGACAGTTCATTTGCTTTCTAGGAAAATGGGTATTAACAAAGGATTACATAATTCACAGTGCCAAAAGTGGCAGATGGCTTGATGAAACAACTTATGAATGGGGATATAAAATTGAAAAAGACTCCCATTATTCACCTCAAATGCAATCTGCACCTAAAAGATGGCGTGAAGAGCTGAAACGGACCGGTGCTCCTGGGGCCTTCCACAGATGGAAAGTTGTTCTCCTTGTTAGGGCAGATAAGCGGAGTGACTCTTTTGTAAGGTAGGATGGATTTCATAAATTTGAAGCAGTGAATGAATTCCTATTTCTATGAATACCTTTTAATACATATCTTCAATTATTACTTAAAATAAGATATTTAAAGAAAGTTACTCTTATTGCTGGGAAATTTATTTTTAGTTAATAAATTTTTTGAGAACTTCATGCAGAAACTCTGCATCTACATCACTGCCACCCACCCACCCACCATCCAGCTCTTCTGCACATCCATTCTTGTAATTAATGATCACGTCTTCATTATTTTTACATGTACACACATACACATACCTACTTGTGTATCAAGCCCACTGAGTTCATTTAGCTATGTACATGTGTTCAGGGCTTTATTTCAGATGTGGCATTGTACACATGAGTCTCTTAGTAAAACAAAATTTGTTTTAAGTATGGCTACATTTTTTATTGGTTATTTTATTTATTTACATTTCAAGTGTTATCCCCCTTCCCATTTTCCTCTCCACAAGCCCCCTACCCCCTGTCTCTGTGAGGGTGCTCCCCCACTCCTGCCTCAGCACCCTAGCATTTCCCTATGCTGGGTCATGAAGGCTACACAGCATCAAGAGGCTTCCCTCCCAGTGATGCCAGATAAGGTCATCCTCTGCTACATATGCAGCTGGAACTATGGATCCCCCATGTGTACTTCTTGGTTGGTAGTTTAGTCCCTGGGAGCTTTGGGGGGTCTGGTTGGTTGATATTGGTGTTCTTCCTATGGGGTTGCAAACCCCTTCAGCTCCTTCAGTCCTTCCCCCAACTCTTCTATTGTGGTCCCCATTCTTAGTCATATGGTTGGCTGCAAGTATTGGTCCAGCTCTGACAGAGCCTCTCAGGGTATATCTATACCAGGCTCCTTTTAGCAAGTGCTTCTTGGCATCAACAATAATGTCTGGGTCTGGTTTCTGCAGATGGGATGGATCCCTAGGTGCGACAGTCTCTGGATGGCCTTTCCTTTGGTCTCTGCTCCACTTTTTGTCCCTGCACTCCCTTTTGACAGGAGGGATTCTGGATTAATATTTTTGAGGTGGGTGGGTGGCCCCATCCTTCAACCAGGGATTTACTAGAGAAGGTCTCTACAGGTTCTGTTCCCTTTGTTGGGTATTATAGGTGGGTTTTGATTATTCTGATCTCTATTTTAGTTCCATGTAATTTCTTTTGTCCAAATTGAGCAAATAATTAGGAACTTTTCATTTTGAAGCATTCTTAAACTTTTGATAGTTTATTATTTTATTATCAGTAGTTTATTATTTTATTATCAGAGAGAGTAGCTTAGGGTTTATATAATACTACTGTCTTTGTGGTTCATGGTTCATACTGTCTCTACCACAATCTAATTTCACTTTTAAATATAAGGAATATTTGTTTGTGAATATGTGTGTACAAGTGCTCATACACATGCATGCATTTACAGAGGAGAGAGCTCACATTTTTCTCATTACTCTTCATAATTTTTGAGACATGTTCCCTCACAGAACCCAGGGCTTGCTGATATGGCTAGGCTCACTTGCTAGCTGGACAAGCCCTTGGATTCCTCTCGTCCCTTTTCCAGTGCTAGACTTACAGGTGTACACCACTGTGCCTAGATTTTGATATGGGTACTGAGGATCCAAATTCAGTTTCTTATGCTTGTATGATAAGTACTTTACCTACCAAGCCATCTTCCCATCACTTTAAAGGAATTTTTTTAAAAGACTTCTGATTGCCTAAACTGTATTCTAAACTCTTTCTTTTTTTCTTTTTTTAAATCAGCGGTAGAACCTTAAATATTTTACCTAAATAATTTATAAGCAATAAGATGCACCCATCTTAAGTATATATATAGTTGGTGAGTTTGGAGAAATTTATATAGTAATGTTAGCCTAACTATATCAAGATCTTTAACTTTTAATGTTCTCTTGTATCCTTTTACTTTTAATTCTGGACCACCAATACCAAACAGTCACAGATTTCTTTTCTTATTATTATGCTTTAAATGTTTTAAGATATGTTTGAATGGTATACTTATTTGAACTATCATCATTTGCCTTGTACTATAGTTATGAGATTTATCATTTGTTAAATTTTTTTTAAAAATTAATTTTTTTGTGTGTATGTTTCACTGTATGAATGTATAGTAATCTATTATTTCCTTTTTGATGGGTATTTGGGAGGTTTTTGTCTTTGCTAGTTAGGCTGCTTTTAATATTTGATAATAATTATTCATGTAGACATAATTCATTTCTCATAAGAAGTATCTACAAACTAAATTGTTTGCTGAAATGGTAAATTTATATTGAACATTACAAAAAATTTTAAATTGTTTCCTAAAATAGTTGCGGGAAATATTAAAAAAATGAACCCGCTAACTCTCAGTGCTGCCAGGCCAGAGCTAGCTCCTGTGCCAGGTGATCTCAATAGCTAAGTCTCTGGGCCCACCAACTCTTCAGCCCTGTGAGGCCACATGGCTCTCACCAGGCCATCTCTCAGATGGGGTCCTGGAGTTCCTCTTGCGTTCACTCAACACCCCACACACCCCTGGTTAGCCATCTCAACACCCGATTACCTGGTAAAATCAAGACTCTTAATGCTTAATTAGCCAATCAGATTAATGTATCAATAATAACACAATTTACAAGAGTCAATACTATAATTCAGAGCCAAATGATAATGATTATTCTAACCTTTTGATAACACCACGTCAGCCTCCATTTTGGTTCTCTCTCTCCTCTTTTTTTGTTCTCTCTCTCCTCTTCAGACCTCTCTTCCTGTCTCCTCAACTCCTCCCTCTGCCTCCCTTCTGTCTAGTCACAAGCCTCCCACTGCCCTAATGTGACTGGACAGGAAAAATCCTGCAACATTTCACCCTCTCTGTTTAATTAAAAAAATACTTTCTCTCAAAATGTAAATTGAGCACAACTATTACCATTTGGTAAATTATATGGTATAAGATAGACCTAACATCCAGTCCAACATTTTTGCCAATAAAATTGAACATTGTGGCCAGGCTTGGTGGCTCACGCCTTTAATCCCAACACTCGGGAAGCAGAGGCAGGTGGATTTCTGAGTTCGAGGCCAGCCTCTACAAAGTGAGTTCCAGGACAGCCAGGGCTATACAGCTGTCTCAACCCCCCCCCCCCCTGGCCCCCCAAAAAAGTTGAACATTGTGCTCTATCATAACTTAAAAGACTTAATCTAAAGCCAAGACCTGGCTATGTCTTAGCTTTAGATTGAATGCCATCTGAAAACCATCCTCACAGATCTGTTCCTCTCAAAGTAAAAAGCCTGGATTGGCTAGAAGAGTATGTAGTTTTTCAACCCCATCAGAAATCCAAGAACAGCTGATATTAACTGAAAATATATAGGAAGCCTAACACAGCTTCTAAAACTTAGCCAATTTATAGAGACCACTGATCACTTGGACAGTCCCTTACTTCAACACATTGGAGCTTTGGTCTTCAGCCTACTGGCCATGGTCACCCAACAGACTTAGAATATTAAGGACTAGCCTACTCTGTCTCGGCAGAATCAAGCTGTCCTAATCTGTAATTGTGTCCTTTGTTTGGACAGTATTATGTCTGTAGATGAAATGAGGTAATTCTTGCCTAGTGGCTGTTTTGCCCCAATTGGAGTAACTCTAAGATGCTCAGTTTCTTCTTTGAATCCAAGACAGGGAAAACTGTCAGGAGCAGACTAGTCTCAGCAACAAATCAATAAATATTATTAAACATCACATTCTGTGGATTTCTGACATTTTGAAAACCAACTATCTGTGTGAAGTAATCTGGACTGTCATCCATTAGCTACTCTCAGCTATTTCTAGTTAAAATCTTGAAACCCCCCTAACAATGAACTCAGAGCTATGAATTTGCTATTTGACCCTAAACTCACAGGCTTAAACATCTCAGATAACAGCCAAATAAGGACTGTGGGTCTAAGCCCTGTACTTTCAAATATTTAGTATCAACAGAAGAAATTTATACCATTGATAACCTTAATCTTACATCAAAATAAATTCTGTACCAAATAAGAACTTATGACTTCAACTTAGTAGCAATTATAAAGATTTCTACCAAATGAGATTATGGTTATACAGACAAATTAAGCTATTCCCTCACTGTTCCAAATATGACCATTGCTACATTCCCCAGAAAGACAACCTATTAATAACCCTATCCACCCCAAAGCCTAGGGAACTGGGTCAACAACTCTTCATATCTTCTTCAAACTGAATATGGGCATTGAGACATTATGAAGCGGGGTGAGGAAGGGTAGGGAAAACAGGATTGATTAGTCTCTGATGTCTGTGCGTGACTGGATCCAACTGAAGTCCAGGACATCAGGAGTTCAAGCAGGTCAGTTTAGCTTGTCTGGCAAGGAAATTTACCAAGACTGTGCATTCTATAATACATACATCTCAAAACAAAATTTTAGTATCATCGAGATATATTTTTTGTTTGATTCTCTGGAATCTAGGCCTCTGGAGATCTCCCTTCGTCATATCTGATCCATATAACTCTGGAAGGTATAAATACCTTAATCACCTTTTCCAAACCACAAAGACAGAACCTTTCCCAAATCAGCACATCCTCTGATGGTAACCAGGAAACCTTCATCTTGACCTCTCTCCCAGAGGAATAATATAACCACAAAACTCAACAGGGTCACATTTGCTTACCCTTGAAGAAGCACTGTGGTAGGGTACAGTTACTCGGACTTCTCTTGGCACGATTGCTTCTCTCAGTGGCTATGCGTATTGATGTTCCTAAAATTTGTGGTCTGGGTGGTCATACTCAGTTCTGCTTCCCATCATCAATCCACTGTTTTGTTACTGTAGTTTTATTGTAATCTTGGAATCAGCTTGAATCATCAACTTCAATATTTTCTGAAACTTTTTGTAGACCTTTTAAATTTACGCATGTTAGAATCAGCGTGTGAATAACAATTAAAAGCCTAGTTGAGGCTTTTTCTAGGATTATACTTTATCCTTGATTTGGATACTGAACTGAATGGAACTGAATTCTACATTCTAGGAGATAACAGATAAAGGGACTAGGACATTAGGGCAAGATCCTATCCAGCTAAATTTACATCCAGGCATGGTGCTACATACCTTTAATCACTGGAGATAAAACCAAACAGATCTCTGAGTTCAAGGCCAGCCTGGGATGGAACAAGTTCTAGGCAAAGAAAAGCTTAAGTCCAGGTGTGTTGGTACACACCTTTAATCCCAGCATTGAAAAAGTAATAGAACAAGGTGGAGCCAGGGGGCATGTTCCAGCCCCAGCAAGTAGCACAACTTGGCAGCTTTGGACACATAGCTCTAGCTTTAGAGTCCAGAATAGAAGGGACTACTGAGACATTTGATGCTGGTTAGCTAGACCTAAGAAATTAATGGAGATCAAGAAGAGACTAGTATCACAGGATTAAAATCTTCTGGAAAGTGTTTTCTGGTAGAACAAAGAATGTACAGAGATGTTCCAGAGATAGCCAAGGTTGTACGCCTTGCAGGAGCTGTACATGATAGTGAAGAGCAACTGAGGCTTGGCACTGTGAGAGGCCAGGGTAGGCCATTGGTGAATGTACAGCCTTAGTTGTAGTTGACATCCCAGGACTGAAGGGTCATGCAAAGGAGTTGAGGTTTGGCACCACTACCGTCACCTAGGAAGTTTCTTTTTGAGTCTAACTTACCCTTTATTGTAAGTTACCCTTTCATGAAAGTCCTGTGACTAAGAATATGCAAGTGAAGACATATTTTCTTGGGACAGATTGCCAGTGTAATGAGCTGTCACACTAGCTATACATGGCCATCAACTTTCTTTAGAACTTACCTCATTGTTATGTTTTCTTCTGTTCTTTTTCTTTTCTTTTATTCTGCAAAAGTGAAATAGTTACTGTTCATAACGGGGCTTATCATGCTTGATTAGCTTAATACCATGATTCTATCATATGTTCAAGATGAGGTATGGCCTCTGTTGCTTTCTAGATCCTAAAAAGAAACAAAAACAATAATTCACATTTGAATATATATGTCTATATGTGTAATATCTTCTGAGTCCTCATGTAAAACTGTTTCTTAATATAAGTTTAAGCGCTTTTTCTTTGTTTTGTTTTGTTTTGATTGGTGAAAAAGGATCTTATATCCCAGATTGGCTTAGAATTTATTCATGTCACCTCAGGGTGATTTCAAATTTAGGCTTCTGCCTCTGCCTCTTCAAATTCTATGATTCTAGTTATATGCTAGAAAGCCTAGCCAAAGACTAGGCATTTAAAGGACTTTTAGTAGAGTCTTGGTATCTTTGTGTGTGTTTGTGTGTGTGTGTATGTGTTTTTGCGTGTGTGTTTGAGGTTCACAAGGATTTCCTAGGAGGTGTATTTTGTCTTCCAGGACGACTGATTTCTTAAACTTTTTTCATTGTTTTAGTTTTGCTGTGATTTGTTTATGCTAATATTCGTGTTTCATTTTTTAAAAAGTCTAATATGAAGAAATAGAAAGATAGAAGGATAGCAAGAGTCTTAAATATCTTAGGTTTTAAGAAAGTATTATAGGTGTTAACTGTCCATAGTCCTAAAGGAATGACCTTTTATTCAAGAAATTCTATTCCTATCCCTAAAGAAGTAACTGGTGATTGACTGAATGACCTCAATTTTTCTAATGCTTTGCTTTTCTCTTTTCTTTCTTTTTTTTTTAATCTACATTTTTATTTAGAGTTTTGGAGGCTGGAAAGGCAAATATCATTTTACCAAAAAGTTCTTCAAGTGGGATAACACATGTGATTGCCAGTAATGCAAGAATCAGTGCTGAAAGAGAGCAAGAAAACTTTAAGGCTCCATTTTATCCAATTCAGTATTTAGGAGATTTTCTATTAGAGGTAAGTAAAATAAGTATTACAGAGTTTTGAGTTTCTTTTTATGAAGTACTAAATGAAAGAAATAAAGATGTCCTAAGACATCCAGGCTCCCCCTTGGATGCCAAAGTTCATAGATGCTCTACACTCAAGTCCTTTATGTAAAATAGCATAGAATTTTTATGTCATCTATATCCATCTTTTTGTATATGTTAAGTTATCTCTACATTATTACAATGCCTGCAAGGATGTAAATACTTCATAACCTGGTGTTGTTGCATCTGTGTAATTACAACTACAAACCTGTACATGTTCAGGAGAGATTGGATATAATCATTATGTTGAATCAATGGATTTAGACATAGAAACGGAGGACTATTTATATTAAAATTGAGTTCTAAATTTTGAAAATATAATAATTAGAAACATGAGAATAGTATGTTTTAAGGCATTTATTCTCAATTTCTTAAGTAGCCAAAAATGTAGGTGTAGATTTAAAAGCAGATTAGGTATAAACTTGTTTTATTTTCAGTTTTTACTTTCCCATAAATGCTTTAGTGACGTGTGCTTAAAATTTTAATTATTTTATTTTCAAACTATAATAAGTACCATAAATTGCATGTCATAAATTTAAGGCAACTATCTTTTTTTGGGAAAGAGAAATATTTCTAAGATTTAGAAATAATTTGCTGTCCTGTTCCTCCTTCTTCCTTCTTTGTCATGTAATACCAATTCTTAAGTTTTTGAACAGGAATCAAACTCCAGAGAGAACTAACTCCTAGTAGATAAGTGAGAACAGGAGCTCAGGGGTTCATCACCATTGAGGAGAGGCGTGCTTCTTCCACTGTACCTCACTTCAGTGGGTATTATACCCTGCTAATGGTACAGAATCCCAGAGATGTAGAGTCACTTTCCAAAACCTCCCTTCTCTAATGTTCTTGTATCCAGTCCTTGCTAAGTTGTTTCAATTCTATTTCTAATAATTTTGGAGTCAAACTGCTGCTCATTTTTTTCTAACATCAAATCTTTTGCAGCTAGAATAAATTTCTAATGATATTCTACTTTTGACTTTGTCTTTTTATAATTATGCCCCAGTCACCTTACATAGAGCCCAGCACATGGATTCTCATTTCATATTTGCTAGATAAACAGAAATTATAGAGGTTATATGAATCTTCTGAGATTACACATAATTCATCATTCTATACTCACTTTTTTTGTGATGGTATGTTGGAAATTTGATTTTAGTTCATGGAATGTATCTATTTGAACTATGGAAAAAGTCCTAATCCTTGACAGTGATTGCCCTAGGAATGAGCATGTGATCAGATCATTGGGACACAGTAAGAAATATGACAGTTAAAATATTTCTTCCTCATTCTTAAAGAAAAAAGCCACCAGCAGGCTTGCCTCTCTAGATAAGATTATGAAATATTTTTTTTACGAGTAGTTATTCTTTGATCATGAATAGTTAAGACTAAAAAAGATACCAGAATGTTGAGATAGAATCTGGATGATTAACATAGCCTTAGAGATAGGTAGGTGCCTATCGTTCCAGAACTCCTGAAGGCTGAAACACAAAGAACATTAAGTTCCAGGCTAACCTGGACAGCAGGAGTGTGTTACACATGAACAAACACACACAAAAAGAACCCTTGGTGATGCCTGAGTTTCTGGATATATCTCAAAACTTTATGGCCTTTGTTGCCATTTTATACACTGATAATTGTCATGTTGAGTTAGTTTCAGTAGGTTTTCTAATACTTGTGCCACCAATGATTGAAAGTCATCTTTAATTTTTATTTTATTATGCAATTACATCTAGGAAATATGAGAATGTTTACTTTCAATCTTGTGGCATAGAACTTATTGTACACTTCATATACTTTCTTTAAGTATCATCTAAGAGTCATGGTATCATCTTTAAAATGTCATGGAAATTGGCTTAGTTAAAAAATAACTGCCAAAAATACTATTGTGTTTAACATTTTAAAACTTTAGAAAGCTAAGTTTAGTATTTAGTCTAGGTGGAAGACTTACTGTGCAATGCATTATAGATATGAAATGAGTACGAGCAGATATCTATCTTTGAGGTATTTTAATATTTAGTAATGGAGAAAACACGGAAATTATTAATTTCAATTTTAGTACAATATGGATTAGTTAAAAAGAATATGTAATGTAAAGGAACACAGAGGGACAAAATTACCAATATATATTAATTGTTGATCTAAGAAAGTTTTTCAGATAGGAGAATGCTTAAACTTTGGACTGACTACTTAAGGAAACTAAGATCTGAGGAGAAGGCTATCTGGGCAAAGTGTGAGGACCTGAGTTCAGACTCTCTAGAACCCATGTAAAACCAAACATGGTAGCACACATCTGTGATTCCAGGTGAGATGAGTGATGAGGATCGGACTCCCTGGAAGCCTGTGGGCCAGTTAGCCTCTTATATACAAAAGCAAACAAGGTAGAAGGTAATGCCACCTCAACTTGTCTTATCACCTCTACCATGGTTCATGTACACACACATCATATACACACAAATTTTTTCTTAAGGGAATTAGGATGAATTGCAGGGACTTTCTGAGTTAAACAATGTTTTTGCCTAGATTTATACTTTTCTTGTTCTGAGACATCAAGGAATCACTTGTTCTTTGCCACTAGTATGTGTAGTAGTATGTTCTTAGTGTGTGAAAGTTAAGTCCTAATCTTGCTGTGATTGTGAGAGCTGTTAGCTCTGCTGCTCTGTGCCAACAGAGTGATCACCATGGACACCATGCTAATTACTTTACATTCCTTCATGTTAAATGTCTATTTCTATGTGATTGGTTTATAATCATTCCAGGTAGAGTTGATGAAATTGAGGTACAGTGAATTAAATAAATCACCCAACACCCCATAATTGTCATATTATCAGACTAAAGGAGCACTCAATAACTTTTGTTTCTTTATTAAAATCTATATTCTCAACTCCATTTGCCACACTTCCCATTTGTAGTATTTTTAGGTTTTAGTCACTAACTTTTTCTGTAAGTAGTTAAAAAACTATGCACTAGCTTTAAACAAAACCATAAGATAATTGTTAATGATGAAATCCCCATTAAAGAATCATGGGAAAAAACATAAAACTCTCCTGCACTTAAGGCTTAGGAAATCTGAGGAAGAGGAAGTGGAAAGATTCTAAGATCCAGAGCATTAGGAGTTTTCTTTCAGATCTTACCTTTGACTGATGTCAGAAGCTACACTCATACAGACTCATCAACCTGACTGCATAGCATGAACAAAGACAACACCAATAACGTCCCAGAGTGTGTGGGAAAAAGCCTTGTAGGCTTCAGATGTCCACAAAGAGCCATAGCCAACTAAGTGATGCTGGGGATGGGAGAAATAACCTGGAAGAACAACACAACTATTCCTTACCCAAGACCAAATGGTCAGCTCTGAAGACATACAAGTAGTGTTATGCCACTGAACAGGTTGTTGTTTGGAGTGTGTACACATATACATATGTGCATATAATAATTAGTGAACAAAGAGCCATGGATGTGAAAACACGCAAGGAGGGTTTGGAGAGTGGAGAAAGCTGAAATGATGGAATTGTTTTATTGGTCTCCAAAAAGAAAAGAAAAAGCTGCACCACCACCACTCAAAAAAAAAATCAAGTAATAGGCAGGCAGAGTGTCACTCATCTAGAATCCCAGCCTCTGGGAGGCTGTAGTAGGAGATCACAAATTCAAAGCCATTCAAAGCTACATAGAGATTTTCAGGCCTCCGTGAGCTGGACGAGCTCTATTAGAACAAAACTCTGTTTGTTTTTTCAAAAGCTCTAAGTTTGTATTAAGATCTAAGCCTTCAAAACACTATTGTTTGTTGCTTAACTCCTCATGTTCTTAATCTTGTTATTAATTCCATAATCCAGTCTCATGGATTCTTTTACTCAATGACAAAAGCCTTGGCTGGATATTAGAATTAGGCCTTGAGAGTAGAGTATAGCAACACCTAATTCAAGAGAGTAAACTAAGTTAAACATCTGAAAGAAAGTAACTAACCTAACAGAGCCACTGTGATCCTGCTTCATACGCGCAGTACACTTGCTGAGTTGGCAGCTTTTAGTTAGACATTGATATAGAACACTGCACTGTATAAAATAGTCTAAATTGTGGAGAAAAACCTAAAATGTTTAAAATCTAGCTTGATGCTACTAAACAAATATTTATAAATAAGGAGTAACAAATGTATATATTTAAAATAATCTCTAGAAATCTGGTATTGTCAGTTTAGAGAAGGGTTTATAGTAAACTTTTCTTTTTAAATAAGATTTTTTAAATAAGATTTTCATTATTTCTTTGAGACTTGTAAGTTGCATATTGATCATCTTCACACCTTCAACTCCTCCAGATTCACTCCCACCTCCCTACGTACCCTATTTGTATACTTAGTCTCACTGTCCCTCTCTTTGCCCCCTTCTTTCGTTCCTTTCTCTCTCTTTCAATCCATGGAGTCCAGTTTGTTGTCCACTTACTCTTGGTGTTAGGCTTACAATGGAGTTGATATACCAGAAAACTTACTCTTCTTTAATCAGCTCCTAATAACTGCCAATAGTTCTTCAGGTAAGCATAGGAACTACGTGTCCACTCCCACCCCAGTATTGGGATAATTGTCTGGCTTGAGCTTGGCAGGCCTTGGGTGTGCACATTCACATATGTTCTGTGTGTGTGTGTGTGTGTGTATGTGTGTGTGTTGTATGTGTGTGTGTGTGTGGGCAAGAGATCATCTTCAGGCATTGTCCCTTGGAAAGCCATATCTATCCATGGCTCCAGGGATATGTACCTCACTGTAGGCATTCAGGGAACAAAGAAATGGCAGACAGATGGATACAGAAAAGCTGTGAATTGGGTAGTCTGAACTCTCAAATAGAGAAGCCTCGGTACTCCTGAAGCTTAGAATTTATTATATACAGTGGAACAGTGCGGTGGGCTTTTGCATATAGTTGAGCAAAGACTGAAGACGTAAACAGTCTATCCACAACTTGACAAGTTTAGATTGTACCTTGTAGGGGTATATGTAGGTGCACATAGGTCCACTTTTAAATGTAGAGGCCAGCTTGTGAGTATAGAGGCTAGCTGTTAACCTAGGATAGCATTTCTTGGGAACCATCCACTTTTTTTTTTTTTTTAATTATTTGTTTTGTGGGTTTTGTTTTATTTGTGTTTTCTGTTCTTTTGTGTGTTTGTTTCTTTGTTTGTTTGTTGAGACTGGGTTTCCTGACCTTGCCAAGTAAATTATGCTAGGTGGCCAGCAAACCCCAGGAACCTGTCTCGACCTCCCAAGTGCTGGGATTTTAAGTGTGTGTCAGCAGACAAGGCTATTTTATGTGTCTGGATTCTAGGGTTGGAATCCAGGTCTTTATGCTTATATGGCCTATAGGTTACTGGCTGAGCTTTTACCAGCCTTAAATTGTAACTATTACTAGCACAGGACTGTGTAAATTGTGTTCGTTCTTTATAACTCATAGATAGGATTATTATTAGGCAAGGCAGTTTCTTCATAGGTGGGCAATTTTTAGTATATGAGTTGTAATCTTAATGTTTACAAGGCTATATAAAATATTTTTGCCCTTGATTTCTTAATAAATACCAATTACTAGACAAAGTATTCTTGGAGGAGAGGGTGTTTGTTTATTTTTATACCATGTAGAAATCACTATTATTTGGAAAGTTTGCTGTAAGTATTGGCCTATTGCAGTATTTTGCCAGTGTTTAATAACCTTGTTTTAGGAGGAGCTGCTTGAAAGTTATATGCAATTGTATATTAAGTTAAAGTCCATAAACTATATGCAATAGCTATGCATAATAACATTATTACACTTACTTAATGGCCTAAAAGAATTTTTATCACATACAGAAAGAAATTCAGAATGATGAAGATTCCCAAATCAGTTCTGATTGGACCAAATACAACAATCAAGAAAAAAGAAATGACGTGGAATTTCTTGAAATGAAAGGTGCTGGAGAAAACATGTATAGAACTCAGGTAAAATTTTGTGAGCTAGAAATTCTCTGATTATTTTTTTCCTAAAGAATTATAGAAGAGAGCCTGTTTGAGATCTGAAAGCTGCATGTCAACCTACATTGTTAGACTGTGAATTGAGTAGAATGGAAAATTTGTGTAGGTCTATGTTTTAGGACCCTTTGAAATAATTTATATGTGCCATAAATGTACAGTTCCTCACATATGCTATATTCTCAGCACATGCTAATTATTTGAAACGTTTGTATGCTTAATGTAGCATGTGCCTTATAGAGTGTTTCCTCAGCTGTGAGCACTGTTCATAAGCAATATAAAGTCAAATATGGAGTTTGCATGCATAGAACAAAAAGTGTAAAGCAAATTATTCTGAATTCACTTGAAAAACCAGACGACAGAAAAAAAAAAAAGCAGGAAGACTGCAGCTCTTGAACAATATTTCAGACATTAGTGATAAACAACAGCAAAAGTAATATTAGTTCTAGTGTAGAAAAGCAAATGTTCATTTCATGCTATGTTTAATATGTTTATTTTGTTAGTTTATCAAGTCAGAACTCAGTAGTTAATAGTGTAACTGAAAGATTTTTATGTGTAAATTGAAACTCACTGTATTCATGGTAGGAAATTTGAAAGTTTTTTAATTCCCCAGTTTCTTAAAAAGACAAACATGACATAATTGGCTAAAACTTTATAGAATTAAAATACTTTATCAGTTTTGCTCCACGTCTTCCTGAATACAGTGATATTTGTGTGCCCTTTTAGACTTCCTTCTGTGATCATGTTTGCAAGTTTCATAAGAGAATTTTTAAATTGATGTGTCTGATTTGTGCAATCTAACTTCATATGAACAGTTTTTACATGTATCAAAAGTGTGTAAACTAAGGAAGTTACCACAGTTGATTCTGTTTTTAATTAAACAGAAAAATATATTTTTTCTAAAAGATAAAGAAATTATTAAAATAAATATAGGAGAATATACATACAACTAACAAATTTTTCATATCTAAAAATAGTTTGTAATACTCTATACTCAGGATTAAATTAGTAAGTACATCTGGTAACTTAGTACATATAAAATGTGGCAAAATAATGCATATGTTTTCTGGTCTGTTTTGTATAAGAATGATGTATTAAAATTCACTTTACATTTTAAGTTTAATCTCATGTGTGTTTTATAAACCTACTTTCCTGAATTTTTTTTTATTATGACCTCTATTAGTTGTGGTGAAGCTATACTAAATATAACCAAGAGTATAATTATTTTTATATACATGCAGAATAAAATGGAAAATCATAATAAAAATGTTAGTAATAGATTTGTTCTGAGTGAACTTCACAAAAAAAAATTCAAAGACTTCAGAAAATATATAAGATCTGTTAAAAAGAGAAATACACTCAGAAGACATGGAATTGAGAATCAGGTAAAATTTCACAAATTAAAATATTCATTTTATTTTGTAGATCCTTTCTAAATTTACCAAATACAGTAGATCTTGCAAAGCACATGTATCAAAGTGGTATAACACATTTATGTAGTTTGTTTTTGAAGGAAAAAAATGTCTATGAACTCATTTTGCCTGGGAGAGAATCAGTCTTAGTAACTGTTAAGCCATCTCTGTGTCATTTCCTAACTATATCTTTTCCATTTTACCCAGAAGTATTCCTTACTTTAGAATTTATGTTAATTCTCCTTGTATTTCATTTTAGTTTTTCCAATTAGATGAATTCCAAACAGTAGTTAGCTATGACTGTTAATGAATATATATAGGTCAGTTATTCGTAGACATTTCCCTCACATACATGTTTTGATGTTTGACTGTGTTACACTTTTAAACTTCATCCAGTTTTGTGTTCATAAGCATTTGGGTTTCTTTTGGGGTGTTTGTTTGTTTGCTTGTTTGTTTGTTTTGAGGGGATGGGTTAGACTGTTGTTTGTTTTGTTTTGATTGGCTATTTGAAATTATCAAACAGTTCTGCAGTGTGCAGTGAATATTCTCTTGTGTGACTCTTGGTACAAATGTTGAGGGGTTTCTTTGGCTGAGCATGTATTCCTAGTAATGAAGTTATTGATCATAAGGACAATGTATGTTACTTGTTCTCCATGATGCTTGGCTGTTTTCCCAAATGTTTATGTTTTTTTATTTCGTTTTTGCTACTGTAAACACACTTGCAAGTGGACAAACTATGCCTGTTGCATAGAGCAGAGCTCTGTTGATTAATATGTTATAATCATACTCATATTGTATTTGCAAAGCCCCCTGTTTTAATCTATTGGATTTTGTAACATTTAATTCATTTTCTGGTTTGTTTAATTGTGGTCAAAATACAGAAAGAAACTAAGAAAAAGAATAAAAATATCCAAAGGAGTTACATTTTGAGGAAACAGAACAAAAAAGAAGGTTATTGCAAAACTGATGATGCCCATGATACAATTAGAAGTATGTTTAAAAGGCGTGGGCATTACAGAGACCAGGTGAGATTATAGCATATTTGACTTTTGTTTTTCTTCATAACCTAGGCAGGTAATCTGATTAGTAAGGTTGTGTGCTGTATTAAATTCTATATACTTAAGAACAACTCTTGGTTTAGTTTAGTATTTATACTTAGTATTTATAATTAACTATCTGTAGTAAAATAGTTTTATATGAATATATATGGAAATTTGGGCTAATCATGATTCTCAAATTAAGCTGCTTTTTTTTTCATAAATTAAACAAAAGGAAAAGAAATCTGGAAGAGGAGTGAATTTCTTTTTTAACATTTTAAATAATTTTCAAATTATAGAAACATTTTTCCTTTCTTTTTCTGTCTCCAAACACTGTCATTTGCCTCTCCCAATTCTCCTTCAAGTTAATAACACTCATTTTCACTAATTATTTCACATATATATATACATATATATATATATATATATATATGTATGTATGTATATATATTCCTAGATATAACCTCTTCCATAGAATGTTACTTATTGCATGTATGCTTTTAGGACTCAGATTTTGGCACTGGGCGATGTGTGATTTGGCCTGGGGAGGTTTCCCCTATCCAGTTTGGCATACCATTGGTGTGTTTCCCTTGTTCCAGTCATGTTTAGGCAGTCATGTTGGTAAAGTTTATGGGCGTATCTTCTGATACTACTAGGATACACAGTCTCACATAAACTCCCTGATCCCCCATGTATTAGTCAGAGTTTCTATTCCTGCACAAACATGACCAAGAAGCAAGTTGGGGAGGAAAGGGTTTATTCAGCTTACACTTCCATACTGCTGTTCATCACTGAAGGAAGTCAGGACTGGAACTCAAGCAGGTCAGAAAGCAGGAGCTGATGCAGAAGCCATGGAGGGATGTTCTTTACTGGCTTGCTTCCCCTGGCTTGCTCAGTCTGCTCTCTTATAGAACCCAAGACTTATCAGCCCAGAGATGGTCCCACCCACAAGGAGCCTTTCCCCCTTGATCACTAATTGAGAAAATGCCTTACAGCTGGATCTCATGGAGGTATTTCCTCAACTGAAGCTCCTTTCTCTGTGATAACTCCAGCTGTGTCAAGTTGACACAAAACTAGCCAGTACATCCCGGCTCTAAAATCTTTTCAGCTCCTCTTCCTCTAAGTCCCCTGAGCCTTAGGTAGGTTTTGTAGGTGATGGGACTGGAATCTACAACTCTGCATATTGATTGTATGTGGTTTTCTGTAGTGGTGTCTCTCTGTTGCAAAGAGATTTCCTTGGTAAGAGGTGAAAACTACCATTGTGTGAGGGTATAAAATTGCTGTAGATATTATGCTGACTTAGTAAATTAAAAGTATAGATTCTTCTCTAATTACCCTGACTTCACCAGCACTAAGTAGTTATTTACATTTCTAGTACCAGGCATAGTATTCCTCTTGTTGAATTGTTGCTTCCTACCATAGTATGTGTGCTACTACTACATCCTTAAGATTATTGTGGCATGTTGTTTGTTGATGTGGTTCATAGGTCTCATAGCTGGATAGGACTATTGATTTCCTCCCTCATTTTGAAACCTGCATAAAATTTCTGAAGTATGTCTTCAACAGTAGGGATTTACCATCCATCTCTTGGAGGATACAGATAACCAAGGGCAATAGAAGCAGGCTGTATGTTTTGGAAGTCTCCGGGACAGCCCTGGCCATCAACTGAGAAGAGGTCTTGTCATGTCTGGTATTAGACTTTTTGTTTGGTGTCTGAAGGCTCTTGGAGAAGCACTGTTATGGCTGTTTTTTAAAATGGAAAACCCCACCTTAAACTACATCTGCATGCAGTTTTTAAAATATCTCCAAATGAGAATGTTGTTTCTACTCTTGGTTTTGTTTGTTTGTTTGTTTGTTTTTACTAGTTGGATACAGGACTATTTATAATAAAATTTTTTTCTTTTAAAGCATATTTTTCTTAGATATGGTTTTTTTAAAATATAACTGTGTTTTACATTCCAACCCAGAATATGGTATATAGATTGTACCTTCTAAATCCAAAATTCAAAAGCCTGAAGTTCTTGAAAATCAAATGCTTCTTAGTGATACATGATGTTGAAAACTTCTGATATGAAGCACAAAACTATGCCTCACTCATGTTATGGGCCAAGGAAAACATGCTAGGTAGACTTAAGTAGTGGATATAAAGTTACCTTTGGGTTATGTATATTAGAAGTATAAAGAACATAAATTAATTTGTGTTTCAACTGAGATTTTACGATAAGTACAAATGAAAGAATATTTTAGGTGCTAAAGATGTAGCTCAGTGGTCTAGCCCTCAGGCATTCACAGGGTCCTGTGATCAAAAACAATCCAAAGAAATCGCACCTCTAAATAGCAAGTAATATATTGTAAAATTTTAGTGGATTTTTCAGTAGTCTTGTGTTTTTATGTGTATTAAATACTGTTTTTAGAGCAGTATGTTCTTTACATGTATGCAGAAAGAAATGAAGAATTCTCTTCTTACTGATGGTACCAAAGAATCAAAGACCAAGGATGTCAAGACAACTATGGATCTCAATGAAATAAAAAATGCCTTAAAGAAGCAGATATACAGGGACATATATAGAGCTCAGGTAAAGGTTATCACATTAATACTCTTTCTTTACATTAAGATTTAAGTGACTGATAAGTATGTTTGAATTAGGGGTTGTTTTAATTCAGAAACTTGGTTTTTATCGACTACTACGATGTGTGACTGAATACTTGTAGTCTGATATCTATAACAATCTAGTTTGTTCCATTAGACTCTTTGCATCTCTGATGGGTTAATGAAAGAATTTGATAGTAGATGATTTACATTTTTCTTGTTAAAGTAGGGTGCCCTGTTTTTCTAAAAGCCTTTGTAGTTCCAGAGTACAAGCCAGAGAATTATCATTCTTGGAATTTATAACTCTTTTTAGTCACAAAATTCACTGTATTTTATGGCTTCAAGGACAATTTATGTATTTCCTTGTGTATTACTTTTTTCATAATGTTTTCGATTGTCTTGCTTATTGGGGATCTCTATAGAACTTTGTGGAATCAGGATGATACCTTTTATATATATATATATATATATATATATATATATATATATATTTCACTATAATCTTTTCTGAAAATTTACAAGTACAAATATTTTAAAAGTTTTTATGTGTGATTATTGAGAAAACTTGATGCAGCTCTAGACTCTTATAGAAAATGATCTCTCCCTTATATTTTTAAGTATTAAAATACTAAGGACAATGGACAACTTTAGATTTCTAAAGTAAAAATGACAGGAGATGGTCCCAAGAAACAAGCTGGAGTAGCCATTGTAATATCGAATAAAATTGACTTTCAATCAAAAGTTATCAAAAAAGATGAGGAAGGACACTTCATACTCATCAAAGGAAAAATCTACCAAGATGAACTCTCAATTCTGAACATCTATGCTGCAAATGCAAGGGCACCCACATTTGTAAAAGAAACTTTACTAAAGTTCAAAGCACATATTACACCTCACACAATAATAGTGGGAGACTTCAACAACCCACTCATGGCAGTGGACAGATCATGGAAACAGAAACTAAACAGAGATGCAGTGAAACTAACAAAAGTTATGGACCAAATGGATTTAACAGATATCTATGAGACCTTTCATTCTAAAACAAAAGAATATATCTTCTTCTTCAGCACCTCATGGTACCTTCTCCAAAATTGACCAAATAGTAGGTCCTAAAACAAGCCTCAACAGATACAAGATTGAAATAATCCCATGCATCTTAGCAGATCACCACAGACTAAGGCTGGTCTTCAATAACAACAAAAATAACACATAACCCACATACACATGGAAGCTAAACAACTCTCTACTTAATGATAACTTGGCCAAGGGAGAAGTAAAGAAAGTAAAGACTTTGTAGAATTGAATGAAAATGGAGGCATGATTTGCCAAAACTTACAGGACACAATAAAAGCAGTGTTGAGAGGAAAACTCAAAGTATTAAGTGCCCCCCCCAAAAAAAGAAACTGGAGAGAGCATACACTAGCAGCTTAACAGGACACCTGAAATCCCTAGAACTAAAAGAAGCAAATACACCCAAGAGGAGTAGACAGCAGGCAATATTCAAACTCGGGGCTAAAATCAACCAAGTAGAAACAAAACGAACTATACAAAGAATCAACCAAACCAGGAGCTGGTTCTTTGAGAAAATCAACAAGATAGACAAATCCCTAGCCAGACTAACCAGAGTATACAGAGACAGTATCCAAATTAACAGAACCAATAATGAAAAGGGAGACATAACAACAGAAACTGAGGAAATTCAAAAAATCTTCAGGATATTCAAAAACACCGGAATATCTGGATGAAATGGACAATTTTTTAGACAAATACTAGGTACCAAAATTAAATCAGGAACAGATAAATCATCTAAACAGTCTATAACCCCTAAAGAAATAGTGATTAAAAGTCTCCCAACCAAAAAAAGCCCAGGACCAGATGGGTTTAGGGCAGAATTCTACCAGACCTCCAAAGAAGACCTAATACCAATACTCTTCAAACTATTCCTCAAGATAGAAACAGAAAGAACACTATGCGATTTCTTCTATGAAGCCACAAGTATGTTTATACCTAAACCACACAAAGACCCAACAAAGAAAGAGAACTTCAGACCAATTTCCCTTATGAATATTGATGCAAAATACTCAATAAAATTCTTGGAAAGCAAATTCAAAAACACATCAAAACAATCATCCATAGTGATCAAGTAGGCTTCATCCCAGGGATGCAGAGATGGTTCAATATGTGGAAATACATCAACACAATCTAGTTTATAAACAAACTTAAAGGAAAACAAACACATGATCATCTCATTAGTTGCTGAGAAAGCATTTGACAAAATTCAACACCCATTCATGATAAAAGTCTTGGAAAGATCAGGAATTCAAGGCCCATACCTAAACATAGTAAAAGCAATAAACAACAAACTAGTAGTCAACATTAATCTAAATGGAGAGAAACTTGAAGCAATCCCACTAAAATCAGAGATTAGACAAGACTGCCCACTCTCTTCCTATCTATTAAATATAGTACTAGAAGTCCTAGCCAGAGCAATTAGACAACAAAAGGAGACGAAAAGGACACCATTTGGAAAGGAAGAAGTCAAAATATCACTATTTGTAGATGATATGATAGTATATTTAAGTAACCCCAAATATTCCACCAGAGAACTCCTACAGCTGAAAAACAACCTTAGCAAAATGGCTGGGTATAAAATTAACTCAAACAAATCAGTAGCCTTTCTATATTCAAAGGATAAACAGGCTGGGAAAGAAATTAGGGAAACAACACCCTTCACAATAGTCATAAACAAATGGAAAATATCGATGTGACTCCAAGCAAAAGATCTGTATGAGAAGAACTTTAGTCTCTGAAGAAAGAGAGCCAAGAAGCTCTCAGAAGATGGAACGATCTACCATGCTCATGGATTGGCAGGATTAATATAGTAAAAATGGCCATATTGCCAAAAGCAATCTATAGATTCAATGAAATTCCCATAAAAATTCCAACTCAATTCTCATAGGCTTAGAACAATTCTCAAATTCATTTGGAATAACAACAACAACAAAAACAGGATAGTGAAAACTATTCTCAAAAATAAAAGAACTTCTAGGGGAATCACCATCCCTAACCTTAAGCTGTACTACAGAGCACTTTGTGATTAAAAACAGCATGGTATTGCTACAGTGGCAGGTAGGTAGATCAGTGGAATAGAACTGAAGACCCAGAAATGAACCCACTCACCTGTGGTTACCTGATCTTTGACAAGGAAGCTAAATCTATCTGGAAAAAGACAGCATTTTCAAAAAGTAAAGGGTGCTGGTTCAGCTGGTGGTCATAATATAGAATAATGCAAATCAATCCATTCTTATCTCCTTGTACAAAGCTCAAGTCCAAGTGGATCAACTAGATATGGTGAAACTAATAGAAGAGAAAGTGGGTATGAGCCTCGAACACATGGGGCACAGAGGAAATTTTCCCAAACAACACCAATGGCTCATACTCTAAGATCAAAAATAGACAAATGGTACCACATAAAATGCAAAGTTTTTATAAGGCAACGGACACTGTCAATAAGACAAAACAGCCAACAACAACATCCAATAGAGGGCAAATATCCAATATATACAAAGAAATCAAGAAGATAGATGCCAGAGAATAAAATAATCCTATTAAAAAATGGGGTACATTCTCTAACTTCTCCATTGGGGGCCCTGTGTTCCATCTTATAGATGACTGTGAGAATCCACTTCTGTATTTGGCAGGCACTGGCATAGCCTCAAATGAGACAGCTATAACAGGGTCCCTTCAACAAAATCTTTCTGGCATATGCAATAGTGTCTGGGTTTGGTGGCTGATTATGGGATAGATCCTCAGGTGAGATAGTCTCCTTTCATCTTAGCTCCAAACTTTGTCTCTGTAACTCCTTTCATGGGTATTTTGTTCCCTATTCCAAGGAGGAATGAAGTATCCACCCATTGGTCTTCCTTCTTCTTGATTTTCTTGTGTATTGCAAATTGTATCTTGGATGTTCTATGCTAGAGAAAGCACCCAAGGAGCTGAAAGGGTCTGCAACCCCATAGTTCAACAATTTGAACTAACCAGTACCCCGAGAGCTCATATCTCTAGCTGCACATGTAGCAGAAGATGGCCTAGTCAGCCATCACTAGGAAGAGAGGCCCCTTGGTATTACAAACTTTATTTATTGAACATTTATTTATTTATTTATTGAATTTATTTATTGAATTCAACAGAGAATTGAACATAGTACTACCTAAGGACCCAGCTATATCACTCATGGGTATACACCCAAAAAATCTCCAACATATAACAAGGAATAATGTTTTATCATTTTTTTAGGTATTTTCTTCATTTACATTTCAAATGCTATCCCAAAAGTCCCCCAGACCCTCCCCCCGACTCCCCTACCCACCCACTCCCACTTCTTGGCCCTGGTATTCCCCCGTACTGAGGCATATAAAGTTTGCAAGACCAAGGGGCTTCTCTTCCCAATGATGGCCGACTAGGCCATCTTCTGAGACATATGCAGCTAGAGACACGAGCTCTAGGGTTCTGGTTGGTTCATATTGTTGTTCCACGTATAGGGTTGCAGACCCCTTTAGCTCCTTGGGTACTTTCTCTAGCTCCTCCATTGGGGGCCCTGTGTTCCATCCAATAGCTGTCCTTGAGCATCCACTTCTGTGTTTGCCAGGCCCAGGCATCGCCTCACAAGAGACAGCTATATCAGGGTCCTTTCAGCAAAATCTTGCTGGTGTATGCAATGGTGTCAGCATTTGGAGGCTGATTATGGGATGGATCCCTGGGTATGGCGGTCACTAGATGGTCCATCCTTTCGTCTCAACTCCAAACTTTGTCTCTGTAACTCCTTCCATGGGTGCTTTGGTCCCATGTGGAGAAAGAGGAACACTCCTCCACTGTTGGTGGGATTGCAAACTTGTACAACCACTCTGCAAATCACTCTGGTGGTTCCTCAGAAAATTGGACATAGTACTACTGGAGGATCCCGCAATACCTCTCCTGGGCATATATCCAGAAGATGTTCCAACTGTTAAGAAGGACACATTCTTTACTATGTTCATAGCAGCCTTATTTATATTAGCCAGAAGCTGGAAAGAACCCAGATGTCCCTCAACAGAGGAATGGATACAGAAAACGTGGTACATTTACACAATGGAGTACTATTCCACTATTTCAAAGAATGACTTTATGAAATTCCTAGGCAAATGGATGGACCTAGAGGGCATCATCCTGAGTGAGGTAACCCAGTCACAAAAGAACTCACATGATATGTACTCACTGATAAGTGGATATTAGCCCAGAAACTTAGAATACCCAAGATACAAGATACAATTTGCAAAACACATGAAACTCAAGAAGAACGAAGACCAAAGTGTGGACATGTTCTAGTATATTTATAGCAGCCTCATTTATAACAGCTAGAAGCTGTTAACAGTCCAGATGTCCTTCAACAGAGAAATGGATATAGAAAGCATGGTACATTTACACAATGGAGTACTACTCCGCTATTAAAAACAATCAATGACTTCATGAAATTTGCAGGCAAATGAAACTAGAAAATATCAACCTGCTTGAGGTAACCTAATCACAAAAGGACACAGATGGTATGCACTCACTGATAAATGTATATTAGTGCCAAAGCTAGGAATACGAAATCTACAATTCACATACCACATGAAGCTCAAGAAGAAGGAAGACCAAAGTGTGGATGCTTCAGTCCTTCTTAGAAGAGGGAACAAAATTCTCAAGGGAGGAAGTATGGAGACGAAGTGTGGAGCAAAGACTGAAGGAAAGGCCATCCAGAGACTTCCCCACATACAGTTTCCAAACCCAGACACTATTGAGCATGCCAAGAAGTGCTTGCTGTCAGGAGCCTGATATAGCTGTCTCCTGAGAGGCTCTGCCAGAGCCTGACCTGACAGATACAGAGCTGCATGCTTGCAGCCAACTGTTAGACTAAGCATGGTGTTTCCAATGAAAGAGTTAGAGGAAGGACTGAAGGAGCTGAAGTGGTTTGCCACCCCATAGGAAGAATATCATTATCAACCAACCAGACCCCCCAAAGCTCACAGGGACTAAACTAAAGAGTACAGATGGAGTAATCAATGTCTCCAGCCTTACATGTGGCTGACTATGGCCTTCTTGGACATGAGTGGGAGGTGTGTACCTTGGGCCTGAGGTAATTCGATGCCCAAGTGTAGGGGAATGCCAGGGCGGAAAGGTGGGAGTAGGTGATTGGGTTGGGGAGCATCCTCATAGAGGGAGGGGGAGGGAGGATGGGATAGAGGGTTTCCAGAGAGTAGACCTGGAAAAGGGTTAATATTTGAAATGTAAATGAAGAAAATGCCCACCAAAAAAAAATGCTTAGGAAAAAAACAATGAAAGGAAGTTAGTTTATATAAGAAGTCAATAGAATTGTTCTGCTCTTGGGAATGCTATTATTCTGATGTGTTGAAAGTTACTAATCTGTTTTGAATGTCTTTCTAAGGTTTTGTGCATTGTAAGCTGAAATATATTTTCAATTGAAACTGTTAAAATGTAATTATATGGTTATTTTATAGGCTGTCCGATACAGCTGCATTAGCGCAGATAAACAGCCTGTATACAATGTAGAGGTAAGGCATTTGAAGTTTGATGGTGATTGCCCCCCCCCCCAAAAATGGTTATTTATTGCTTGTAACAGAAATGGGGTGGGGAAGCATTATCCTGTTGCAAAATATTTTCAACACAGCTGTCAATAGTGTTGAGAATAATAAAAACGTACATGGTATTTATTATTGGTGTAATATATATTCTTTTTTCATATTTTACAACTTTTATAAATACTACTTTTGTGTTAAAGGCTTGTTTTATCACTTCCAAGTATTGTATTTTCTTTACCACTATTCATTTTTTTAAATGGATTGCATTATTCCATGTGGTCTTTAGAAATTTTTAACATTTAATTTTGAAACTTAAATGTCATATTATGACATTTAAATATTATAACTTTTTCAGACCTACACATTCACATATATAACCTACTAAGTTTAATATTTCCATTGTTAGAAATATTTTGACCAAAGAGCAATGTGTTTTGAAACACTTCAGTTATCTATATAAATCCATAGAATTGTTTTGTGATTCTTTCATATTTCTTACTATATCCAGATCTGTATTGTGTATTTGGTGCGGGGTTTCTCAATTGCCTTGAACTTGTAAGTATGTTCTTGCTAAATGAACTCCAAAGAGCTACATGCCTTTACCTCCCTAGCACTAAGACTAAAAATATGAACCACTATGTGGTTTGTTTTGTTTTTTTTTAATATGGGTTCCAGTTATCAAACTCACATATTCAAGTTTGGAAGGCAAGCACTTTATCTTTAAGATTTTATTTACAGGAATATTTTATCTTACTGAATAATAATATAACAGCTAATAACATTTTTGCATGTCTTCTAGTTATAAAATACAGTAATGCATATTGTTTGTTTTGGACCAGAACGGTTTAAAGGTGCTACCTGTTGTGTAGTAAGGACGGGAGTCATTTATATTACAGATGAGGGAATGAGAGTCTTTTATTTGGTCAAGATCTGATCTCAGAGTTCAACTTTTCTTCTTTCAGACATAAAATTATTTTTCCTTAGGTTAAAAATTCAGAGTTCCCTAGAGGAATATTAAACTTAATTGAAAGCCTCATAGAGGGACAGTTCTTTAAAGAAGCCATTGAAGAGCTTTCCTCTTTGCAAGCTCATTATATCCCTCCTGTGTGCCTTCTCCATGCCCTTCTAGAGAATGTTCTGCAGGTAAGGATACCCTGTACACTTAGAATCTTTTTTATTTTTTCAAAGAATGCTAAACTGAATATATTTTATAATTTTTTTCAATACATTCTTTTCACTTTTTGTTTTTTTAACTATATTCAGTAATTACTCTGTGTGATTTACCTTATTGTTATCTCAAAATGTCCAAGGTCACTTTGTCTTGAAAAAGAAAAAAAAATGGTTAGAATTTATTGTATGAAAAAATATTGTTCAGTTGAAAAAAGAAAATAAATGTTACATGACTTTATTTTCTGTGACTGTAACATAAATGCTGGATTATGGTGATTCAAATGCTTCCAGTGAGTGTCATTTTATTTGTGGTATCCAGGCTAAATGACCTTAGTTCATAGGAGTAGTAAGCTGCAGCTATGGAGAAGAGGCTTTCAATCATTTTCAGCAGGGTACTGGCTTATATCACAGCAGCTATGATGCTACAGGAATTTTGAAGATGAGCAAAGCTTGTATATAAGGAGTTTCCACTTTGACTTCCTTTAAAATGATCTTTGGGAACTCGATGATCACTGTAATCATGATATGAGAATTTTATATGTGCTACCCTAACAGTTAGGATTTTTTTTTTTTTTTGATGTGTAGATTGCAAGGGTAGACTAGAATTACTGTTCTAGTTTTAAACTAAATTAATTGATAAAACTGTGTTAACTACATTATTTTTATTTATTTATGTATTTATTTGTTTATTTTAAATAATAGGATAAATTAGACACATTTTCTGGTCGATACTTTCATATATTATCAGCTCTTCTTCATCTGCATCCTCCTTGGAAGTCACCAGCCATGTTAAAATACTACTTAGAGCTATTTCAGTGTCCAACTTGTATGAAAGGAGCCTGGGATTTCACGGAGGTGCTCATCAGGTATGTCATTTACTGTGCTTTAGATATTGTGTTTTAGACACTGTGTTTTAGATACTAATTTTAAAAGATATCTTCATACTTTTAGGAAAATATGAATGCTTGTGTTTTGTATTGTAAAACTTATAAAAAGGACAAATTATGTTGATCGTATTTGTCAATATTTTGTAAACATACTAAGAATATAAAGTAGACTCCAAATAATAACAAATTCTAAATTCTTTCCAAAATCTCAATTTGTATAATTTTCAAAGAAAAGTTATTGAGTGTAAGTATCCAAATTTAGTCATCAAAAACATAAATATTTATCAGTAAGTACAATATCTACTTTAGGGGTTTATATTATTCTAAATAGGCATTTGACTCTTAACCAGGACCTCTTGTTTTCCAGATATGTCATTATTCCCCACATGTCATATCTCTAGGTCTTCCTTTGTTTTCTAAGTGTTTCCAGGACTCTTTTCCATTTTCTTTTCTCTAGCTAAGCTCATAATTTTATGATTTCTACTATATGTTGGAAAGTCTTCTTTTATTGGGTAGACTGTTTTGTTTGTTTTCTTTTGTTTTTATATATCCACAAATTTCCTTCATATAAGGGAAAAATAGAAGTTATGCAAAGGTCTGGTCTCTGTAAATTTCTTAAGATAATGCCCAGGTTTTGTTGCAAAATAATTGGGAAGAAGCATATCTTAAAGAGTAATAAGTGTAGATGAGATAAGTATTAGTCCTTTTGCTATAAACACTTGAGCCTGAGTCAGTAAAGTGCTTCCCATAGGATCAGGAGGACCTGTGTTCAGTCCACTGAACTTAAGTTTTAAAAAGCTGGTATGGCCAAGAAGTGGAGGTACACGCCTTTAATCCTATCACTCTAGAGGCAGAGGCAGGCAGATCCCTGAGTTTGAGTCTACCCTGTTCTGCAGAATGACTTTTAGGATGGCCAGAGCTACACAGAGAAAACTTGCGTAGAAAAAAATAAAAAAATAAAAAAGGCGACTGGTATCCTGCCAATGCTCCTATACCCACTGGGTAGGCAGAGACTGGAGAATCACTGAGACTTGCTGACCAGCTAGTCTTACTGCATCAGTGAGTTCTGGATTCATTAACGGTCTCCATTTAATTTCAAAAATTAAAAACTATGGTAGCAAATGGTTGAAGAAGATAGCTGACATCAACCTCTAATTTCTATATGCACACAAACACCTAAACATATAAACAAACACACAAAGACAAGGTAACTGGATATAGAAATAGAAAGCAACAGATATTGTTGATTTCATTGATAGGAAAATATGAAGTTAATGATGAATATCAATGCATAAAGTTGTCTTCATAAGTCTTAGGCTTTATTAGTGGTCTTACTTTCTCTTTAAAAATATACTGCATACAAGAATTATAACTCAATGATGAAAACAGATACTACCTCAGAGTTAAAAAACTGAAAAAAAAAAAAAAGTGTTCCAAGCAAATGGTCCCAATAAACAACCAGTAGTTGTAACCCTAACCTATTCTAATTCCCAATAAAATAGGCTTTCAACCAAAAGTTATTAAGTGAGATAGAGAACACATTGAACCCCACACAATAATAGTGGGATACTCAACACCCCACTCTCACAAATAGATCACTGAAGCAGAAACTAAACAGAGACACAGTGGAGCTATTAGAAGTTATGAACCAAGCAGATTTAACAGATATATACAGAACATTTCACCCTAAAACAAAAGTATGTACCTTCTTCTCAGCAACTCATGGTACCTTCTCCAAAATTGACCATGTAATCAGTCACAAAACAACCCTGAGAAGATACAAGAAGATTGAAATAATCCCATGCATTTTATCAGATCACTACTGATTTCAATAACAACAAAAACAACAGGAAACCCACATACCCATGGAAACTAAACAGCTCTCTACTCAATGATAACTTGGTCAGGAAAGATATAAAGAAAGAAAATAAAAACATCCTTGAATTCAATGAAAATGATAACACTGAATACCCAAACTTATGGGACACACTAAAGCAGTGTTAAGAGAAAAACTCATAGACTACTTGCCCTCCTAAAGAAATTGGAGAGATACTACACTAGCAATTTAAAAGCATACCTGAAAGCCCTAGAACAAAAAGAAGCAAACACACCCAAGAGGAAGAGACTGCAGGAAATAGTCAAACTCAGGGCAGAAACAAAAAGAAGGATACAAAGAATCAACAAAACCAAAACTGGTTCTTTGAGAAAATTAACAAGATAGATAAACTACTAGCCAGACTAACTAAAGGGTCCAGAGACAATATCCAAATTAACAAGATGAAATGAAAGAGGAGACATAACAGAAACTGAGGAAATTCAAGAAAAATCATGAGATCCTCCTACGAAAGCCTATACTGAGCAATGCTGGAAAATCTAGATGAAATGGATGATTTTCCCAGTCAGTACCATGTACCAAAGTTAAATCAAGAGCAGATAAAGTATCTAAACAGGTCCATATCCCCTAATGAAAGGGAAGAAGTAAGTTATTTAAAATCTCCAAACCAAAAAAAAAGAAAGAAAACATAAGTATGCAGTTCTACCAGACCTTCAAAGGAGAACCAACACCAAACCAACACTCCTTAAACTATTCTATAAAATAAAAACAGAAGAAAGACTACCTAATTCATTCTATGAAGCCACAATTACTCTGATACCTAAACCAATTTTGCTTATGAATATCGATTCAAAAATATTCAGTGAAATTCTAGCAAACTAAATGCATGAACACCTCAAAACTGTCATTCACCATGATCAAGTAGGCTTCATCTCAGGGTTGCAAAATTGGTTCAGTTTAGGAAAATCCATTAACCTAATCCACTATTTAAACAAACTCACAAACTTCATATGATCATCTCATTAAATACTGAAAAAACATTTGACAAAATACACCACCACTTCATGTTAAAAGTATTGGAGAGTTCAGGAATTCAAGACCCATACCTAAACATAATAAAATCAATATACAGCAAACCAACAGCTAATATCAAACTAAATGGAGAGATAATTGAAGGAATCCCACCAAAACTGGGACTAGACAAGTCTTTCTACTCTCCCCATATCTATTTAATATAATATTCAAAGGTCTAGCTAGAGCATTAATAAAACAAAAAGAGATCAGGAGGGTACAAATTGGCACAGAAGAAGTCAAGATATCTCTGTTGGCAGATGATATAATAATGATACATAAACCCTAAAATTCTACCAAAGAACTTCTACAACTGATAAACAACTTTAGCAAAGTGGCCAAATATGAAATTAACTCAAACAAATTAGGAGCCTTCCTTTATAAAAATGATAAACAGGCTAAGAAAGAAAATAGGGAAACAACACCCTTCACAATAGTCACGAATAATGTAAAATATCTTGGATATTATACTCTATAATACTCTATAAACAAGTAAAAGATCTGTATGACAAGAACTTCAAGTTTCTCAAGGAATCGAAGACCTTGGAAGATGGAGAGATTTCCCATGCTCATGGATTAGTAGGATTAACATAGTAAAATGATCATTCTATCAAAAGCAGTCTACAGATTCAATGAAATCCCCATCAAAATCCTAACACAATTCTTCATTGGCATGGAAACAGCAATTCTCAATTACATATAGAAAAACAAACCTAGGGTAGTGAAAACAATTCTTAACAATAAAAGCACTTCTGGGGGAAATCACTATCTCTGACCTCAAACTGTACCACAGAGCAATAATGATAAAAACTTCATGGTATTAGTACAGAGTCAGGTTGATCAATGGAATAGAATTGAAGACCCACAAATAAAACCACACACTTTGACAAAAAAAAAAAAAAAAAAAACGCCAAAAATGTACAATGAAAAAGAGAAAACATCTTCAGTAACTGGTGCTGGTTTTAATGGCAATCTGTATGTAGAAAAATGAAAATAGATCCCTTTTGTCACCTTGCACAAAGCTCAAGTCCAAGTGGATCAAGGACCTCAATATAAAATAGGTACACTGAATCTAATAGAAAAGAAAGTGGGAAAAAGCCTGGAACACATTGGCATAGGGGAATGAAGAATTGATAAGCGGGACCTCATGATGCTTAAAAGCTTCTATAAGGCAAAGGACATGGCCAATAGGTCAAATCTGCAAGTTAAAGATTTGGAAAAAAAAATCACTAACCCCTCATCTAATAGAGGGCTAACTATCCAAAATATATAAAGAACTCAAGAAGCTAATCTCCAGAAAAACCTAACAACCCAATCTAAAAATGGGGTAATAACTAAAGAAAATTCACAACAGAGGAATCGTGAATGACTGAGAAGCACTTTTAAAAATGTTCAAATTCATCAGGGAAATGTGAATCAAAATAACCCTGTGAGTCCACCTTACACCAGTCAGAATGGCTAAAATCAAAAACTCAGGTGGCAGCAGATGCTGGTGAGAATGTGGAGAAATAGGAACACTCCTCCATTGCTCGAGGGATTTCAAATGGTTACAACCACTCTGGAAATCAATTTGGAGCTTTCTCAGAAAAATGGAAACAGATCTACCTGAAGACCCAGCTCTAACACTTTTGGGCATATACCGAAAAGGTGACCCACCACATCACAGGGGCACATATTCCCCTATGTACAAAGCAGCCTAACTTGTGATAACAAGAAGCTGGAAACAACCTACATGTCCCACGACAGAATGGATAAAAAAAAAAAAATGTAGTTCGTTTACACAATGGAATGCTATTCAGCTATTAAGAAGGAGGACATCTTGAGTTTTGCAGGCAAATAAATGGAACTAGAAAATATCCTGAGTGAGGTATGTCATACCCAAAAGGACATGCATGGTATGTACTCAATAATAATACTAATAATATTACCCAAAAAAGTACAGAATACCCAGGATACAATCCACAGAACTCAAGAAGGTTAGCAAGCCAAAGTGCCCAAGTGAGGATGCTTCAATCCCACTTGGGAGGGAGAAGAAAGCAGAGAGCAGAGGGAAGGAGGGACCTGAGGTGGGGAGGGGAGACGAAAGTGTGGATACTTCGTTCCTTCTTAGAATGGGAAACAAAATACCCATGGAAGGAGTTACAGAGACAAAGTTCAGATCTGAGATGGGATAAAGGGCCATCCAAAGACTATCCCACCCAGGGGTCCATCCCATATACAACCACCAAACCCAGACACTATTTCTGGCATATGCCAGAAAGATGTTGATGACAGGACTCTGACATAGCTATCTCTTGTGAGGCTATGCCAGTGCCTGGCAAATACAGAAGTGGATGCTCACAGTTATCTACATAGAACCCCCAATGAATGAGCTAGAGAAAGTACCCAAGGAGCTAAAGGGATCTGCAACCCTGTAGGAGGAACAATTGAACTAGCCAGTACCCCCCAGAGCTTGTGTCTCTAGTTGCATGTGTAGCAGGGGATGGCCTAGTCAGCCATCATTGGGAGGAGAGGCCCTTGGTCTTGTGAAGATTATATGCCCCAGTACAGAGGAATGCCAGGGCCAGGAAACAGGAGTGGGTGGGTTGGGGAGCAGGATGTGGGGATAGTATAGGGGACTTTTGGGAAAGCATTTCAAATGAAAATGAAGAAAGTATCTTAAAAAAAAAAATGAATCTTTTAAATTTGCCATGGTTTAAATTTAAAGGAAATAATAATAAAATTTTGTTGAACTTAGCATTAAATTTGTCGAAGGTTTTATTAAAATTTAACAGTAGTCTGAAAAATGAAAAATCTTGTCCACAAATTATTCAGTAACTTTATTTTTATGAAATGCAATATTGGGTTCATATTTTTCAGGTCATGTCTTTTCAATGAAGATTTTTGCCATCAAATATCAGAAAATATTAGTACTAAGGTGGTCCATCTCACATTGCTCAAGTTTTTCTTTAATTTACTTGAAGGTGAAGTTCGGCATTTAAGCCAAAAGTGAGTGTTAATCACAAACGTCTTTTGGTACTTCTGCTGTTTTATGTTCAATTTAGAGGTTTTGTTTCCATTTTCATACACAATCTAATGGCAGTGAAGTTTTGCTCATGTCTTTTTTTTTCTTTCTGTTCAGTTCATATTCTTATTCTTCTTTTGGTAAAATTTGTATTTTGAGAGTTTATATTTATTTCTAAATAAAATAAAGCCATCAAATACAAGAAAATAAGATTCTAAGGTGGTCCATCTTATATTGTTTGTTTTACTTTAATTTAATTGAAATTGTGTACATATTACTAAATTTTATTTAACTTAGACCATTTTTTCTATTGGTATATGTACATTCATGTGTATGTATCAATGCACATGGGTGTGCATATATATGGAGACCAAAGATTCAATCTTGAGAGTCATTTCTCAGTAGTATCCCTGTTGTTCATTGAGGCAGGAGTCTGTTGTCCTGGAGCTCACTGAGTAATGACCTTTGAGGCCTCAGGACCTGCCTGCCTCTCCCTTTCCAGAACTGAGACTAAGTGGCCTTCATAATGCCTGTTTAAATTGAAATACCCAGCCCATGAAGCCACTTTTAATAGTTTATCCTTTATTTTAGTCCTGTGGTTATGTCATGATCATTATATATTATCACCTTTCTCAAACATCCTTGTCCTATCAAAATAAACCTAGTAACTGCCATATTTAAATTGGCCTAATAATTTAATATTTTTTTTATATTTCCATTAGGTTATGTGACTGGTCAGATTCTCAGAGTCTAAAAGTAACAGAAAAGGCAATTCTTCATGAAATTTTTTGGTCAGGAAGTGAAACTTCAGGACTTTTGACAAAACCAGTAAATATGCTTTTGGAATGGACCATATATTCTCACAAGGAAAAATGCAAGTCTAATGATGTAAGTAGGATTCATATACAAATGAATACAGTCTATGGAAAAATCACAGCTCTCTTTATCTGTAGGTTTCACAAATATTGATTTACCCAGTGAATATTAAAATATTTAGAAAATGTTTCATACCTACTGAACGTGTACAGATATCTTGTCGTTTTTAACTCAGCAGTGTACTACATAACACTTATTAGTTACTGCAAGTGATCTATAGAGGATTTGAAGTATTTGGAGGATAGAAAGTATATGTAGCCATCATAGTATATAGAAGGACTTTCTGTATACCTGCAAGTTATATAAATAATGACTGAGAGGGTTTTTTGTTGATGTTGTTTATACATATGCACTCATTTTTATCTTGTGGATTGTAAAACTTTCAATTGACTGAGATACAATGTAGAAAACTCAATATTGTACAAGGATATCTAATAACCTAATATTTCTTGTTTTGGGGTTTTTTTATATATGCTTTTTATTAGATATTTTCTCTTTTTTGTATATTTCAAATGTTATTCCCTTTACTTGTTTCCCCTCTGAAAATCCCCTATCTGCTCCATCCCACCCCCTGGCCCCTGCTCCCTAACACACCCTCTCCTGCTTCCTGGCCTTGACATTCCCCTATACTGGGGCATAGAACCTTCACAAGACCAAGGGTTTCTCCTTTCATTGATGACCAACTAGGCCATCCTCTGCTACATAGGCAGCTAGAGCCACGAGTCCCACCATGTGTTTTCTTTGATTGGTGGTTTAGTCCCAGAGAGCTCTGGGGGTACTGGTTAGTTCATATTGTTGTTCCACCTATGGGGCTACAAACTGCTTCAGCTACATATTTACTTTCTTTAGCTCCTTCATTGGGGAACCTGTGCTCAGTCCTATGGATGACTGTGAGCATCCACTTCGGTATTTGTCAGGCACTGGCAAAGCCTCTCAGGAGACAGCTATATCAGGCTCCTGTCAGCAAGCTCTTGTTGGCATCTACCATAGTGTCTGAGTTTGGTGGTTGTTTATGGGATGGATCCTCAGGTGGGGCAGTCTCTGGATGGTCATTCCTTCAGTATCTGTTCCCCACTTTGTCTCTGTAACTCCTTCCATGGGTATTTTGTTTCCCGCTCTAAGAAGGGTCGAAGTACCCACATTTTGTGGTCTTTCTTCCTTCTTGAGTTTCATGTGTTTTGCAAATTGCATCTTGGGTATTCTAAGCTTCTGGCTATTATAAATAAGGTTGCTATGAACATAGTGGAGCATGTGTCCTTATTACAAGTTGGAACATCTTCTTGGTATACGGCCAGGGGTGGTATTGTTAGATCCTCTTGTAGTACTATCTTCAATTTTCTGAGGAACCACCAAAGTGATTTCCAAAGTGGTTGTACCAGTTTGCAAACCCACCATCAATGGACTAGTATTCTTCTTTCTCCATATCCTTGCCAGCATCTGCTCTCACCTGAATTTTTTATCTTAGCCATTCTGACTGGTGTGAGGTGGAATCTCAGGGTTACTTGGATTTGCATTTCCCTAATGATTAAGGATGTTGAACATTTTTTCAGGTGCTTCTCATCCATTTGGTATTTCTCAGTTGAGAATTCTTTGTTTAGCTCTGTGCCCCATTTTTTAATATGGTTACTTCGTGTTTTAGAGTCCAACTTCTTGAGTTATTTTTATATATATATATATATATATATATATATATATATATATATATTGGTATTAGCCTCCCCATCTGATTTAGCATTGGTAAAGTTCTTTCCCCAATCATTTGGTTGCCATTTTGTCTTCTTGACAGTGTTCTTTGCCTTATAGAAGCTTTGCAATTTTATGAAGTCCCATTTGTCAATTCTTGATCTTACAACACAAGCCATTGCTGTTCTATTAAAGAATTTTTCCCTTGAGCCCATATCTTCAAGGCTCTTCCCTACTTTCTCCTTTATAAGTTTCAGTGTCTCTTGTTTTACATGGAGTTCCTTGATCCACTTAGACTTGAGCTTTGTACAAGGAGATAAGAATGGATCAATTCACATTCTTCTACATGCTAACTGCTATTTGAGCCAGCACCATTTGTTGAAAATGCTGTCTTTTTTCCACTGGATGGTTTTAGCTCCTTTGTCAAAGATCAAGTGACCTTGGGTGTTTGGGTTCATTTCTGGGACTTCAGTTCTATTCCATTGGTCTACCTGTCTGTTGCTGTACCCGTACCATGCAGTTTTTACCACAATTTCTCTGTAGTACAGCTTGAGGTCAGGCATGGTGATTCCATCAGATGTTCTTTTATTGTTGAGAATAGTTTTTGCTATCCTAGGTTTTTTTGTTATTCCAGATGAATTTCCAAATTGCCCTTTCTAACTTGGTTAAGAATTGAGTTGGAATTTTGGTGGGGATTGCATTGAATCTGTAGATTGCTTTCAACAAGATAGCCACTTTTACCATATTAATCCTGCCGATCCATGAGCATGGGAGATCTTTCCATCTTCTGAGATCTTCATTGTTTTCTTTCTTCAGAGACTAAAGTTCTTCTCATACAGATCTTTTGCTTGGTTAGAGTCACGTCAAGATATTTTACATTGCTTATGCCTATTATGGAGGGTGTTGTTTCCCTAATTTCTTCCTCAGCCTGTTTAGACACAGTGGTTTTTAAATTTTTTTTCTATGGCAGTCTTGCAGATGCTCTAACTTAGCCTGACTAACTAGCGTACATTCGACCACATGTCTAGTTCTACCTCTCTGTTCTGCTCTGGTCTCTCCATTCAACTTCATTTCCTCTGTTAAACATATTCTCTCAGTATCCCTCTCTCTTCCTAGAAGTTCTACCCTCCACCTCCTGCCCAGCCATAGGCTGTCAGCCCTTTTATTAAAACCAGTCACATACACATCTACATTGCCTTAGGTAAGAGAGGAAGGAACAATACCAGGATCCTGTCATCATTTAGCTGTCAGCTGGTACAGAATTAATATTGAATATACAGATATATGCTTTCACACAATGTATACAAACAACAATATTGAACATCCATGCTTTTGGGAAACTGTATATTTTGAAATCTTGGGTGTGCGTACTAGAAGAAGTCCTAGAAGCAAATACTGGTAGATTTTTGTCTTTGAAGTAGTGTAACTTTTTTCTATTCCTTTTATAGTTTGAATTTCTTCAAAAAATTTGAACCCAAGTATATTGCTTTCTGCTACATAGTGTATGTACTTTTACAATCCTTCCTTAGGGGGTGTCAAATCTTTGCTGGCAGGTCCAGGGGAGAGGATAGAACCCAGGCCAGCCGGTTCTGTCATGAGGTTGAGCAGGATGAAAAATATTGATTTCCCAAAAGAAACACACTGGGCTGGGAGTCTTGTCAAAGCAGGAATTCATTTTATTAAATCAGCCTCTTGCTTATATAGGGTTGAGGGAGGAGGTGGGGATTTTTGGTGGGGTGAGATGACATAGGAAGCTGGGAAGGGTAACAGAGGGTATGGGGTGACTGACAGCGCCAATGAAGTTATTCTACATCAGCATTAGCAGTAGCTAGGCAATGGTTAAGCAGGTCATGCTGAGTCACCCTAATATGGAAGTGAGGGAGACTCAGGTCTTTCCATTAGGCCTTAGATTTTTGGCTGACTTAGGCCCAACAAGGGGGAAGATTTTTCATAATCTCTCATTTACACATATTATTCAGGAACAGTTATTTGACCAATATTTTAAAGTCTATAGTTAGTTATTCTACATGTTTAATTTTTACACATTCCTACATTCCTCCTTTTTTTTTTTTTAATGAAAATGGTGCATTGAAAAAGTAGACCATGCTGTTTGGAATGTACCATAAAAAGTTTAAGTCGTGTTTAAAACTTACTAGATATTGATACTTGCTGAAACATTTCTTTGGAAGTAGTTTTTACCTGGCATTGAAATTTATAATACATTGATTATAGTGCATTATCTATTTTCAGAATGTCCTGGAACATTAAGTATAAGAAAACATTAAACTGTGTCTTAAAACAAGTATAAATGAACTTAAGATTGAAAGATATGTAAAGGATATTAAGGGAAAACACATCATCAAAAACTCAATGGTCTACTACCCCACTGCTTTTAGTTGAACTGCATCATTTAAAAGTAGACATATACATGAAAATATATGGCAATAAAATATACAGAGCAAAGTTTATATTTATAATATAAATATGTCCTTGTAATGAATAAAACTATAAACTAAGTGGGAAATGAAAATATTATAAAGTGGCAACTTGTGAGCAAATCATAGAAATTCTTTAAAATGTTGAATCTATTCATTAAACATTATGAAAAATTTTAAATATATGACATTTTTATACTTATCACCTATTTTATCCTAGCTGCTCTTGTTCACAGTATTATACATTTTCTCATATTTGTTACTTACAATATCCTAGAAGAAGGACTATTGTTCTTATGATATTATGAGTCCTTGACCAAGTTATCATTGAGTAGAGAGTTGTTCAGCTTCCACATGTATGTATGTGGGTTATCTGTTATTTTAGTTGTTATTGAAGACCAACCTTAGTCCATGGTGATCTGCTAAGATGCATGGGATTATTTCAATCTTGTATCTGTTGAAGCTTGTTTTAGGACTGATTATATGGTCAATTTTGGAGAAAGTACCATGAGGTGCTGAGAAGAAAGTATATCCTTTTGTTTTAGGATGAAAGGTCCCATAGATAGCTGTTAATAAGTCCATTTGTTTCATAACTTCTGTTAGTTTCACTGCATCTCTGTTTAGTTTCTGTTTCCATGATCTGTCCATTGCCATGAGTGGGTTGTTGAAGTCTCCCACTATTATTGTGTGAGGTGTAATATGTGCTTTGAACTTTAGTAAAGTTTCTTTGACATATGTGGGTGCCCTTGCATTTGCAGCATATATGTTCAGAATTTAGAGTTCATCTTGGTAGATTTTTCCTTTGATTAGTATAAGGTGTCCTTCCTTATCTTTTTTGATAACTTTTGGTTGAAACTCAATTTTATTTGAGATTACAATAGCTACTTCATGCAGAGACAAAGTGTAGAGCAGAGATTGAAGGAAAGGCCATCGAGAGCAGCCCCACCTAGGGATCCATCCCATATACAGTTTCCAAACCCAGACACTATTGTGGATGCCAATAAGTGATTGCTGACAGTAGCCTAATATAGCTGTCTTCTGAGTTCTACCAGTACCTGACAAATACAGAGGTGAATGCTCTCAGCCATCCATTGGACTCAGCACAGAGTCCCCATAGGAGGAACAAAAATATGAACCAGTACCCCCAGGGCTCCCAGGGAATAAAAATCCCCAAGCAAAGCATACACATGAAGGGACTCTTTGCTCTAGCTGTATATATTGCAGAGGATGGCCTTGTAGGTCATCAATCAGGGGAGAGACCCTTGGTCCTATGAATGTTCTGTGCCCCAGTGTAGTGGAATGCCAGAGCCAGGAAGCTGTAGTTGATAAGTTGTTGGGGGGGGGGGGGGTTGGGAGGGAAGGGCATAAGGGATTTTCAGAGGATAATGTTTAAAATGTAAGTTAAGAAAATATCTAATAAAAAAAACAATGGCCACTCCAGCTTGTTTCTTGGGACTGTTTGCTTGGGAAATTTTTTCCAGCCCTTTACTCTGAGGTAGTGTATACCTTTGATACTGAGGTGTGTTTCCTGTATGCAGCAAAATGCTGTGTCCTGTTTATGTAACCAGTCTGTTAGTCGATGTCTTTTTATTGGGGAATTGCATGCATTGATGTTAAGAGATATTAAGGAAAAGTGTTGCTTCCTGTTATTTTTGTTGTTAGAGATGGAATTATGTGTATGCAGCTATCTTTTTTTGGGTTTGTTGAAAGATTAGTTTCTTGCTTTTTCTAGGGTGTAGTTTTTCCTCCTTTGGTTAGAGTTTCCCATCTATGATCCTTTGTAGGGGTGGATTTGTGGAAACCTGATGTGTAAATTTGGTTTTGTCATGTGGCTTTGTTTTCATTAAACTCTAAAATCTCCTTAATTTCTTTATTTTTTTTAATTAGGTTTTTATTTCATTTACATTTCCAATGCTATCCCAAAAGTCCCCAACACGCTCCCACACCCACTCCCAAACCACCCACTCCCACTTCTTGGCCCTGGCATTCCCCTGTACTGAGGCATATAAAGTTTGCACGACCAATGGGCCTCTCTTTCCACTGATGGCCAACTAGACCATCTTCTGATAAATATGCAGCTAGAGACATGAGCCCAGCGTGGGGGGGGGGGGGGGAGGTACTGGTTAGCTGATATTGTTGTTCCACCTATAGGGTTGCAGATCCCTTTAGCTCCTTGGTTACTTTCTCTAGCTCCTCCTTTGGGGGCCCTGTGATCCATCCAATAGCTGACTGTGAGCATCCACTTCTGTGTTTGTTAGGCCCCAGCATAGTCTCACAAGAGACAGCTATATCTGGGTCCTTTCAGCAAAATCTTGCTAGTGTATGCAATGGTGTCAGCATTTGGAAGTTGATTATGGGATGGATCCCCAGATATGGCAGTCTCTAGATGGTCTATCCTTTTGTCTCAGCGCCAAGCTTTGTCTCTGTAACTCCTTCCATAGATGTTTTGTACCCAGTTCTAAGAAGGGGCAATGTGTCCACACTTTGCTCTTCGTTCTTCCTGAGTTTCGTGTGTTTAGCAAATTGTATCTTTTATCTTGGGTATTCTATGTTTCTGGGCTAATATCTACTTATCAGTGAATACATATTGTGTGAGTTCTTTTGTGATTGGGTTACCTCACTCAGGATGATGCCCTCTAGGTTCATCCATTGGCCTAGGAATTTCATAAATTCATTTTTTTAATAGCTGAGTAGTACTCCATTGTGTAAATGTACCACATGTTCTGTATCCATTCCTCTGCTGAGGGGCATATGGGTTCTTTCCAGCTTCTGGCTATTATAAATAAGGCTGCTATGAACATAGTGGAGCATGTGTCCTTCTTACTGGTTGGAACATCTTCTGGATATATGCCCAGGAGAGGTATTGTGGGATCCTCCAGTAGTACTATGTTCAGTTTTCTGAGGAACCGCCAGACTGATTTCCAGAGTGGTTGTACAAGTTTGCAATCCCACTAACAATGGAGGAGTATTTCTCTTTCTCCACATCCTCACCAGCATCTGCTGTCACCTGAATTTTTTATCTTATCCATTCTGACTGGTGTGAGGTGTAATCTCAGGGTTGTTTTGATTTGCATTTCCCTGATGATTAAGGATGTTGAACATTTTTTCAGGTGCTTCTCAGCCATTTGGTATTCCTCAGGTGAGAATTCTTTGTTTAGCTCTGAGCCCCATTTTTTAATGGGGTTATTTGATTTTCTGGAGTCCACCTTCTTGAGTTCTTTATATATATTGGATATTAGTCCCCTATCTGATTTACGATAGGTAAAGATCCTTTCCCAATCTGTTGGTGGCCATTTTATCTTATAGACGGTGTTTTTTACCTTGCAAGAGCTTTGCAATTTTATGAGATCCCATTTGTCAATTCTCGATCTTAGATCACAAGCCATTGCTGTTCTATTCAGGAATTTTTCCCCTGTAGCCATATCTTCGAGGCTTTTTCCTACTTTCTCCTCTATAAGTTTCAGTGTCTCTTGTTTTATTTGGAGTTCCTTGATCCACTTAGATTTGACCTTAGTACAAAGAGATAGGAATGGATCAATTTACATTCTTCTACATGATAACTGCCAGTTGTGCCAGCACCATTTGTTGAAAATGCTGTCTTTTTTCCACTGGATGGTTTTAGCTCCCTTGTCAAAGATCAAGTGACCATAGGTGTGTGGGTTCATTTCAGGGTCTTCAATCATATTCCATTGGTCTCCTTGTCTGTTGCTATACCAGTACAATGCAGTTTTTATCACAATTGCTCTGTAGTACAGCTTTAGGTCAAGCATACTGTTTCCACCGGAGGTTTTTTATCCTTGAGCAGAGTTTTTGCTATCCTAGGTTTTTTTTTTAATTCCAGATGATTTGCAGATTGCCCTTTCTAATTCGTTGAAGAATTGAGTTGGAATTTTGATGGGGATTGCATTGAATCTATAGATAGCTTTTGGCAAGATAGCCATTTTTACTGTATTGATCTTGCCAATCCATGAGCATGGGAGATCTTTCCATCTTCTAAGATCTTCTTTAATTTCTTTCTTCAGAAACTTGAAGTTCTTATCATACAGATCTTTCACTTCCCTAATTAGAATCATGCCAAGGTATTTTATATTATTTGTGACTATTGAGAAGGGTGTAGTTTCCCTAATTTCTTTCTCAGCCTGTTTATCCTTTGTGTACAGAAAGGCCATTGACTTGTTTGAGTTTATTTTATATCCAGCTACTTCATTGAAGCTGTTTATCATGCTTAGGAGTTCTCTGGTGGAATTTTTAGGGTCACTTATATATACTATCATATCATCTGCAAAAAGTGATATTTTGACTTCTTCCTTTCCAATTTGTATCCCCTTGATCTCCTTTTGTTGTCATATTACTCTCGATAGGACTTCAAGTACAATGTTGAATAGGTAGGGAGAAAGTGGGCAGTCTTGTCTAGTCCTTGATTTTAGTGGGATTGCTTCCCGCTTCTCACCATTTACTTTGATGTTGTCTACTGGTTTGCTGTAGATTGCTTTTATATGTTTAGGTGTGATCCTTGAAATCCTGATCTTTCCAAGACTTTTATCATGAATAGGTGTTGGATTTTCTCAAATGCTTTCTCAGCATCTAACGAGATGATCATGTGGTTTTTGTCTTTGAGTTTGTTTATATAGTGAATTATGTCGATGGATTTCCATATATTGAACCATCCCTGCATCCCTGGGATGAAACCTACTTGGTCAGGATGGATGATTGTTTTGATGTGTTCTTGGATTCGGTTAGCGAGAACTTTATTGAGGATTTTTCCATCGATATTCATATGGGAAAATGGTCTGAAGTTCTCTATCTTTGTTGGGTCTTTTTGTGGTTTAGGTATCAGAGTGATTGTGGTTTCATAGAATGAGTTGAGTAGACTACCTTCTGCTTCTATTTTGTGGAATACTTTGTATAGAACTGGGATTAGATCTTCTTTGAAGGTCTGATAGAACACTGCACTAAACCCATCTGGCCCTGGGCTTTTTTTGGTTAGGAGACTATTAATAACTGCTTCAATTTCTTTAGGGGATATAGGACTGTTTAGATCATTAACCTGATCTTCAGTTAACTTTGGTACCTGGTATCTGTCTAGAAACTTGTCCATTTCATCCAGGTTCTCCAGTTTTGTTGAGTATAGCCTTTGGTAGAAGGATCTGATGGTGTTTTGGATTTCTTCAGGATCTGTTGTTTATGTCTTCATTTTCATTTCTGATTTTGTTAATTAGGATTCTTTCCCTGTGCCCTCTAGTGAGTCTGGCTAAGGGTTTATCTATCTTGTTGATTTTCTCAAAGAACCCGCTCTTCGTTTGGTTGATTCTTTGGATAGTTCTTCTAGTTTCCACTTGGTTGATTTTGCCCTGAGTTTGATTATTTCTACTCCTCTTGGGTGAATTTGCTTTCTTTTGTTTTAGAGCTTTTAGGTGTGTTGTCAAGCTCAGAGTTATGAGTTTTCCTCTTAGAAATGCTTTCATTGTATCCCATAAGTTTGGGTATGTTGTGGCTTCATTTTCATTACACTCTAAAAAGTCCTTAATTTCTTTCTTTATTCCTTCCTTGACCAAGGTATCATTGAGAAGAGTGTTGTTCAGTTTCCATGTCAATGCTGGCTTTCTATTATTTATTTTGTTTTTGAAGATCAGCCTTAGTCCATGGTGGTCTGATAGGATGCATGGGAAAATTTCAATATTTTTGTATCTGTTGAGGCCTGTTTTGTGACCAATTATGTGGTCAGTTTTAGAGAAGGTACCATGAGGTGCTGAGAAGAATGTATATCCTTTTGTTTTAGGATAAAATGTTCTGTAGATATCTGTTAGATCCATTTGTTTCATAACTTCTGTTAGTTTCACTGTGTCCCTGCTTAGTTTCTGTTTCCATGATCTGTCCATTGGTGAAAGTGATGTGTTGAAGTCTCCTACTATTATTGTATGAGGTGCAATGTGTGCTTTGAGATTTCTAAAGTTTCTTTAATGAATATGGCTGCCCTGGTACTTGGAGCATAGATATTCAGAATTGAGAGTTCTTCTTGGAAGATTTTACCTTTGATGAGTATGAAGTGACCCTCCTTGACTTTTTGATAACTTTGGGTTGGAAGTGGATTTTATTTGATATTTGACTGTCTACTCCAGCTTGTTTCTTCAGACTATTTGCTTGGAAAATTGTTTTCCAGCCTTTCATTCTGAGGTAGTGTCTGTCTTTTTCCCTGAGATGGGTTTCCTGTAAGCAGCAAAATGTTGGGTCCTGTTTGTGTAGCCATTCTGTCAGTCTATGTCTTTTTATTGGGGCGTTGAGTCCATTGATATTAAGAAAAGTAATTGTTGCTTCTTATTATTTTTGTTGTTAATGTTGGCATTTTGTTCTTGTGGCTATCTTCTTTTAGGTTTGTTGAAGGATTACTTTCTTGCTTTTTCTAGGATGCGGTTTCCATCTGTGTAATGTTTTTTTTTGTTTGTTTTTTGTTTTGTTTTGTTTTGTTTTCCTGTTATTATCCTTTGAAGGGCTAGATTCGTGGAAAACTAATGTGTGAATTTGGTTCTGTGGTGGAATATTTTGGTTTCTCCATCTATGGTAATTGACAGTTTTGCTGGGTATAGTAGCCTGGGCTGGCATTTGTGTTCTCTTAGGGTCTCTTTATAACATCTGTCAAGAATCTTCTGGCTTTTATAGTCTCTGGTGAGAAGTCTCGTGTAATTCCAATAGGTCTGCCTTTATTTGTTACTTGACCCTTTTCCCTTACTGCTTTTAATATTCTGTCTTTATTTAGTGCATTTTCTGTTTTGATTATTATGTGTCGGGAAGAATTTTTTTTCAGGTCCAGTGTACTTAGAGTTTTGTAGGTTTCTTGTATGTTCATGGGCATCTCTTTCTTTAGGTTAGGGAAATTTTCTTCTATAATTTTGTTGAAGATATTTACTGGCTCTTTAAGTTTAAAATCTTCATTCCCATCTACTCCTATTATCTGTATGTTTGGTCTTCTCATTGTGTCTTGGATTTCCTGGATGTTTTGAGTTAGGATCTTTTTCCATTTTGCATTTTGCTTGATTGTTGTGTCCATGTTCTCTATGGAATTCTCTGCATCTGTTATTCTCACTTCCATCTCTTGTATTCTGTTGCTGATGCTTACATCTATGGTTCCTGATTTCTTTCCTAGTGTTTCTATCTCCAGAGCTGTCTCCCTTTGGGTTTTCTTTACTGTTTCTACTTCCATTTTTAGATCTTGATTGGTTTTGTTTGTGTTTTCCTGTAACTCTTTAAGTAATTTTTGTTTTACCTCATTAAGGACTTCTACCTGGAGCAAACTGATTCTTAAAGAATGAAATCCTTTGTGGTCTCCTGTTTCTTTTAAATAATTCCTCAGTTCTTTTTATTAACTATTATTTAAGTTTGTACACTCCTTATTTCTGTTTTGCATTTTTGCAGAGGGTTCAGGGGGTGCTTTTCTATATTTTCACAATAACTAACATGCTGCTTTCATCCAAATTTAGGTTATTAAGTGTTTTCAGCTGTGTCTAGTATTCTACTAAACATTTTGAGTTAATTTTAAGTTTTTTACTTCATAGTTGCAGACCTTTATCATTCCTGCTGCGACATGTTTTTTATATTTTTTATTTCACAAAAAAAGTCTCATTTTTTTTCCTTTGAACATTTCAAAAATAATTATTTTATATCTTTACCAACTTTGTTATTTCCATGTGTGAAGCCCATTTTGTTCTTCCTTTATTTCCTTGGTCTTCTGTTGTGTGTTTTTCCCTTGTAGTCTTTAATTTTCTCTTCTGTACTAGTTACCATTTACAATGTTTAATTTCTATTTTAATAACTATTTGAAAAAACAGTTTGTCAAAACCCAGAGTACCTTTTTTACAGAGAGAGTACTCCTTACTTCTGCCAAGTGCCTGAGTGTCCTGCCAGTGAAGGATTTCCTGACCCTGTGTCCATATCTGAGTGACTCTGAGTCCCATCCGTAAAACACTCATGCATCTGCAGCATCTGTCACTCACACACACTCTCAGAAGCTTGGCCTGTGATAAATTAAGCCTCTTCGTATGGCCTTTTTCACCAGCTTCCCTTTGCTTACAGAAATCTGTATCTTTACCCATCATTTAGGACGAGAAAATTGTTCAGGACAAAGTTAGGTTGTTTTTAAGTCTTCCTTGTTTTTTATCAAATGTTTGGGTATCTTGACATAACATTTCTCATAACTTAATGTTTACTTCAAAAAATGTTTTGTGTATTTCAGCTGACATTGTTAGTTTTCTAAAACTGTTTATCAAAATCCCCAAGGTTTCCTTTAACACAATCACTGAATTTTAAAAATAAAAGAATAATTTTAAGCTAGGCTTAATGGCATATATCTGAGTCCCACTTAGGAGGTAGAAACAGGAAAATCAGGCATTTAAGTTGTCATCAGTTGTATGAAAAGTCACCCTGAGCTGACACTATAGAAGACACTACTGTGTTAAATTCCCTGGGGAGTTCATGATCAGATGCCACCTCAGATAAGGTACCAACTTCAAGTTAAGGTAACTCTTTCACACAAGTCTGTCTTGATGACCCCATGAGTTTACCTGGGGTTATATACAGGACTGGGAGTGAGGAGTTACCTGCTGGAGGTAATAGGAAGCTTACTAATACAGCCGGGAAGAAAAGCTTCCCCCACCTGTCACACAACTAGGACCTGTTTAGAAATCCTGGGGAGGGGCAGCTTGGATGGCAGTGATACTGCTTTGTGGACACCTTTCTCTCCTCTGTAAGATTACAGTAATGTGTGCAGTCGTGGGAGGGTCTTTGTTCAGGGTCTATAGGTGCTCAGATCTCAAGATGGCAGATACCATGTCATGCCCAGAGGACAGAGTTCCCCAATACCCTGTTTAAAACAACCCGAAAAAGTAAAATTGCTCCTAGGTATAGCTACATGTTGTGAATACCAAGTAACCCTATTGTGTGACTATAGCTGTTTTTTATTAGCTGCATTTTATTTATTTTGTATACATGTATATGGGTGTGTACATGCCATGGCACACATATGGAAGTTTGAGGGTAACTTGCAGAAGTCTGTTTTCCCTTTCTACTTTGTAGATAAATAAATGGGGATGGTGTCAGGTTGTTAGGCTGGGTGGCAGATGCCTGTCTATCCACTAAGCCATGTGACTGGCTCCAAGTATCTGATATTAAAGATGTTGTAACCATGCAGATGCCTGACAGTGTAGACTGCTAAGGCAGATAGCCTTGCGGAGAGTTTAGTAAGGATTTATAATCCTAACCTTATTCTTATACATTACTGCTTGCCTTCTGCTTTACTTTTTATTCAGTATAATAATTTTGGATAGGAATTGTTCCTTATAGAATATTCCTTTGATTACCTAAGTGATATTGTTCATCTAAAACTGAAAACAACAAAACTTTTCACAGTTTTACTAAAGCACCAGCCAACTATAGATAAGAGATTACTCAGCAAGCATATAAGAAAATAGAAATCAATTTATACAAACTTGCTCAAAGGTTTTGTTCAGATTTATAAAGTAAACACAACATATTTGAGAAGCAATCTGCAGCAAATTGTAGTATAACTCCTAATATAAAAATAAAAATTTTAAATTAAATTTTACACATTAGTATTTAACATTTAAATTTCTTGAACTCACCAACTTATTTTTTACTGTAATACCCTTCAGTTAGAATTCGTTCTTACACTTAATTAAATATTCTTTAGCAATTTCCAGTTTCAGGATTTCTGTGCATATTCACAGACATCATTTTCTGTACTATAAAGCATTTGTTTCTTAATTTGCTGAGTTGAAGCATTCATTTTAAGTCATTAGCTAAACAGAAGTCCTCAGTTTATGCTAATATTGTTTTGTCACAATGTCAATCAGCAAGTATTGCAGAGTGACACAATGGTAGTGAATTTCATTGTCATTAATCTGAGAAAGCTTTGGGCTTTCCTTGGCAGAGAGCAGAGGTGTGCCAAGTCAAGGTTAGGAGGGTGTGCAGATTTTCTATAGCTTTGGAGGTTAGTTAGTCCCACTTTTCTTTGCAGTGTCCTTAAGTGTTATTGAAGTATAACCCTACAATTATATGTAGAAGTGGATTTTATTTTGTATTTAGAGATAACTAATTTGAAGTTAAAGTTTAAATAACTTACTGACAGCATCCTAGCTTGCTAGGGCGAGCCTTCATTAGATGCCAAGTTTATTGCAACAGGCTTTCTCATATTTCTAATACCAAAGTGTAAAACAGGAAATCCTGTATGCATTCTGCTTGCATCTTTTCAGCAAAGTAGTTTGTCACAAATCAGTAGCAGTCAGAGCCAAAGGCCCAGTTGGTAGTTTGTTCTTTGTTATAGACTAATCGGCTTTGGTAGATTGTGAAGGCTAATAAACAGATTGCTTATAATAAGAGATAAAGGAGAATTATATTGATAGAATGTATAGTAATAGAATTATACATATTAGAAAGGCATTCTAAGAGTGTATGTATGTATAATGCAAATCATGCCTTTGTTTATTTTCTGGTTCTTGAGGTAATTCACATTCTCTTTTTTAGCTTTTACAAACATTTCAATAATCCAAACTAGCCTTTTCCCCCCTTTGATAGTTTACTTAATGTTTTCTTTCTTTCTCTTTTTAATTTATTCACTTATATCCTGATCACTGCTCCCCCATCCCCTCCAAGTCACCCCCTCACGTGGCTCCTCCCTCCATCTCTGGGAGGGTAGAGGCTACCTACCTCCCTCCATCTGCCTCCTATGACTGTTTTATTCCTCCTTATAATGAAATTCAATCCATTTCCGAAGCATACATATTCCAGAAAACAGTAGCACTGGGGTCAGGAAGATGACTCAGCAGGTCGAGGCATTTACCAACAAGCTATGACCTGAGTTCCTTCTCCAGTACGCAAATGGTGGAAAGAGAATCAACTCTTGGAAGTTGTCCTCTAGCAACACCACATTTTCTATGGCATTACTTTGCCCTCTCTCTACACACAAAAAGCATTAAATAGATGTAATTTAAAATGCTTTAAGGAAAAAATAGTTGCATTGTTTTTACACTGCACTGTTTGGTGCAGTATATACCTGTTGCTGTATGAACACGCTAGTTAAGAAAATAGTATGGTGGGCTGGAGAGATGGCTCAGTGGTTAAGAGCACTGATTGCTCTTCCAGAGGTCCTGAGTTTAATTCTCAGCAACAACATGGTGGCTCACAACCATCTAATGCCCTCTTCTGGTGTTTCTGAAGACATCTAACAGTGTACTTATAAACATAAAATAAATAAATAATTCTTTAAAAAAGGAGAAAAAAAAAGAAGAAGAGAAAGAAAACGAAAAAGAAAAGAATAAGAAAGAACCCAAGTCTAGACTTTAAAGTGTCAATTTGTATAGATTTTTAACATCATGGATACAAAATCACCATATTCAGCTGACACACAGTAAAATAATTATAGAAATCATTCCTCAAAGTCAGTGCAAGAGACCTTTATCCATATCTACTAGTGTCAAGGTAAATTTTATATTAATAAATATTAATTTTAAGACTGGAGGATTAAAGTCATCAGTTATACTAGTTACCTTTGCCAAGTACTCAGGTTCAATTCACAATCGCCCCATGGACTCAGAGCCATCTATAACTCCAATCACAGGGGATCTCCTGTCCTCCTGCTGCCCTTTCTGACCTCCACAGGCACCAAGCATGCACATGGTACACTTATATACATGCAGGCAAACACTCATATCAATAAAAATAATAAAAAAATACTAACTTAAATTGAGATATAAGTATATATTGATTTATGTAAAATTAAAGTCTCAACTAGTTGGTATTTTTTTTTATTATTGATAGAGTGCTAGATTCTGATTTCTATATGAGCTTACCTATGTAGACTACTTTTTGCTCAACAGGTTTAGAATCTGGGGGCTCATATGATTCTGAATTACTGTACTTGAGACATATTTTTACATATCAGAATACACTGATTTTTCCCTTCTCTCCTTAGTATTACCATTACTAATATTCAAGAAATCATTGTGGTTGAAGTAACATCTTATGGACATGACCAATTTCATATCTTTTTGCTAACTTCAATGATATGAAAGAACAAAATGTTCAGAGTCACATCTGCATATCAGCTTTACAAAGAATAGAATTGTTTTTCTGCAACATTTCAAAAGATTGGCATTAATCCTGTAGTCCCTCAAGTCATGCAAAGGGTTATGTTGCTGCTGCTGTTACAGCCATGCTAGCTGCTAACTTCCCATACCACACAGCTATAACAGTAAGATTTAAAGCAAGCATCTGAGTCCAGAGGGAAAGAAGTTTGCATGCATGAATTCTGACCTGACAGGATCAAGCCACCTATTTATTCTAACCCCAAATTATATGAGAAGTGCTTTGATTGCTTTAATTAACCATGCAGTTCAAAATCTCTTCAGTCAAGTGCTTCAGGATCTTTCTCCTAGATTAATATGCATGCAGTGAACTGCCCCATGGTATCATAAGACACCACATCTTCATACCTGCTATTGATCTTGACTCTGGGATTTCCTTCTGTGTCGCTGTTTGACAACACAGATTATGTACTACTTGACCATTTGTTTCTCTGGTTTTTCACAGCAAACCAGAAATAGAATTCTTAATTTCCAATGGCTTTTTAACTCTATGACTTCTTTTTCTTAGACACATTATTCTTTTTTTTTTATATTTTTTTATTATGTATTTTCCTCAATTACATTTCCAATGCTATCCCAAAAGTCCCCCATACCCTCCCCCCACTTCCCTACCCATCCATTCCCATTTTTTTGGCCCTGGCGTTCCCCTGTACTGGGGCATATAAAGTTTGTGTTAGACACATTATTCTATAACATTCATTTCTTTGGTGTTCCAGAGTCATATGTGTATGTTTATAAATATGACTTCTTTGTCCTGATGTATTTAATATATGTGTATAATATTATAAAATGCAATTATACTTTCTGGTTCAATTTTTTTTTAATTGAAAATACATTCTCTCTGCTGCCATACATCCCAACCACAGTTTCCCTTCCCTCTACTCCTCCCAGGACCCCTTACCAAACCCTGTCTCCTGGACGACTATCCCTCCCATCAGAAAAGAGCAGGCCTCCAAGAGACAGGAATCAAAACATGACAAAACCAAATACATGAAGATTCGCCTTTACACTGAGGCTAGACCAGGCAACCCAACAGAAGGAAAAGAGTCCCAAGAGTAGACAAGAGTCAGTGAGCCACCCACTCCCATGGGAGTCCACCAGAAGTACTCAGCATAATATGCAGAGGATATGGTGATGATCCACTCATGCCCTGTGCTTGCCACTTATTTCTGGGAGCCTGTGCTCACAAGCTTTGCTCAGTTGATTCACTGGGCCTTGTGCCCCTACTGTCCTCTGACCTTTCTTACTCCTACAATCTTTCTGTCCCCTCTTCCATGGCATTCTCTGAGCTCCTAGTGGGGGCACCTAATACAGACCTCAAATTTAGACTTTGCATAATGTCTGGCTGTGAGTCTATAGTATGTGCTCCCATCGGCTATTGGAGGAAGCCTCTGATGATGACTAGATGATCTTAAGTTTTTAAAATAATATTTTCTCACATCTTTATCCTTATAGCCCATATTGACTTTTCTAAATAAAATATGTTAAAACGTACAATAAGGTTTTAAATGCCATGTCATAGTTTTTATATGAATTTAATATTTACTATAAAAGTGGCAATATGAAAAAGATTTTCATACTTTCAAACTTGTTCCTATTTCTGAATTAGTCTATTTTATTATAACTCAATAGAACTTAGATTAGTCTATGTTTTTTTATAACAGACTTGGTAGTTATTTTATTCATTAAATTTGTCTAGTCCTTGGTCCTGGTACTTGAAGTGAAAATGACTCTAGCAATGGCTCAATGGGTAATGTTACTTGCCTCACAATTCTGAATTCCTGAGTTCAGTCCTTGAAATCCTTAGTGGAAGGAGAGAACTGAGTATACAAAGTTATCCACTGATGCCTACTTTTGTACAATGGAATGCACACATACACACTATTTTGCACATACAATAATAGTAATTAAAATTTTTAGAAATACAAATAAGTCTGTATTTGGTTTGTCAAAATAACAAATCTGTCTTTCTTACTATAAGTCATTCATATATATATATATATATATATATATATATATATGTATATATATATATATATATATATATATATATTACTGCTAAGTAATATCCACAGAAGCCTGGGATTTTCTCATGATTTTAATATAAATAGTGCCTGAATAAAAGACCTGATAGCTTCTAATCAAATTTTCTTTTTTTTTTTATTTTTAATATTTTTATTACATATTTTCCTCAATTACATTTCCAATGCTATCCCAAAAGTCCCCCATAGCGCCCCCCACTTCCCTACCCACCCATTCCCATTCTTTTGGCCCTGGCATTCCCCTATATTGGGGCATATAAAGTTTGCAAGTCCAATGGGCCTTTCTTTCCATTGATGGCCGACTAGGCCATCTTTCGATACATAAGCAGCTAGAGACAAGAGCTCCGGGGTTCTGGTTAGTACATCATGTTGTTCCAACAATAGGGTTGCAGATCCCTTTAGCTCCTTGGGTACTTTCTCTAGCTTCTCCATTGGGAGCCCTGTGATACATCCAATAGCTGACTGTGAACATCCACTCCTGTGTTTGCTAGGCCCCGGCATCCTCTCACAAGAGACAGCTATATTTGGGTCCTTTCAGCAAAATCTTGCTAGTGTATGCAATGGTGTCAGCGTTTAGAAGCTGATTATGGGATGGATCCCTGGATACAGCAGTCTCTAAATGGTCCATCCTTTCATCACAGCTACGAACTTTGTCTCTGTAACTCCTTCCCTGGGTGTTTTGTTCCCAATTCTAAGAAGGTGCACAGTGTCCACACTTTGGTCTTCATTCTTCTTGAGTTTCATGCGTTTATCAAATTGAATCTTATATCTTGGGTATCCTAAGTTTTGGGCTAATATCCACTTATCAGTGAATACATATTGTGTGAGTTCTTTTGTGATTGTGTTATTTCACTCAAGATGATGCCCTCCAGGTCCATCCATTTGGCTAGGAATTTCATAAATTCATTCTTTTTAATAGCTGAGTAGTACTCCATTGTGTAAATGTACCATAATTTCTGTATCCATTCCTCTGTTGAGGGACATCTGGGTTCTTTCCAGCTTCTGGCTATTATAAATAGGGCTGCTATGAACATAGTGGGGCATGTGTCCTTTTTACCGGTTGGGATATCTTCTGGATATATGCCCAGGAGAGGTATTGCTGGATCCTCCGGTAGTACTATGTCCAATTTTCTGAGGAACCGCCAGACTGATTTCCAGAGTGGTTGTACAAGCTTGCAATCCCACCAACAATGGAGGAGTGTTCCTCTTTCTCCACATCCTCGCCAGCATCTGCTGTCACCTGAATTTTTGATCTTAGCCATTCTGACTGGTGTGAGGTGGAATCTCAGGGTTGTTTTGATTTGCATTTCCCTGATGATTAAGGATGTTGAACATTTTTTCAGGTGTTTCTCTGCCATTCGGTATTCCTCAGGTGAGAATTCTTTGTTCAGTTCTGAGCCCCATTTTTTAATGGGGTTATTTGACTTTCTGGAGTCCACCTTCTTGAGTTCTTTATATATATTGGATATTAGTCCCTTATCTGATTTAGGATAGGTGAAGATCCTTTCCCAATCTGTTGGTGGTTTTTTTGTCTTATTGATGGTCTCTTTAGCCTTGCAGAAGCTTTGTAGTTTCATGAGGTCCCACTTGTCAATTCTCGATCTTACAGCACAAGCCATTACTGTTCTATTCAGGAATTTTTCCCCTGTGCCCATATCTTCAAGGCTTTTCCCCACTTTCTCTTCTATAAGTTTCAGTGTCTCTGGTTTTATGTGAAGTTCCTTGATCCACTTAGACTTGATCTTAGTACAAGGAGATAGGAATGGATCGATTCGCATTCTTCTACATGTTAACAACCAGTTGTGCCAGCACCATTTGTTGAAAATGCTGTCTTTCTTCCACTGGATGTTTTTAGCTCCCTTGTCGAAGATCAAGTGACCATAGGTGTGTGGGTTCATTTCTGGGTCTTCAATTCTATTCCATTGGTCTATTTGTCTGTCACTATACCAGTACCATGCAGTTTTTATCACAATTGCTCTGTAGTAGAGCTTTAGGTCCGGCATGGTGATTCCACCAGAGGTTCTTTTATCCTTGAGAAGAGTTTTTGCTATCCTAGGTTTTTTGTTATTCCAGATGAATTTGCAGATTGCACTTTCTAATTCGTTGAAGAATTGATTTGGAATTTTGATGGGGATTGCATTGAATCTATAGATTGCTTTTGGCAAGATAGCCATTTTTACAATGTTGATCCTGCCAATCCATGAGCATGGGAGATCTTTCCATCTTCTGAGATCTTCTATAATTTCTTTCTTCAGAGACTTGAAGTTTTTATTATACAGATCTTTCACTTCCTTAGTTAGAGTCACGCCAAGATATTTTATATTATTTGTGACTATTGAGAAGGGTGTTGTTTCCCTAATTTCTTTCTCAGCCTGTTTATTCTTTGTGTAGAGAAAGGCCATTGATTTGTTTGAGTTAATTTTATATCCAGCTACTTCACCGAAGCTGTTTATCAGGCTTAGGAGTTCTCTGGTGGAATTTTTAGGGTCACTTATATATACTATCATATCATCTGCAAAAAGTGATATTTTGACTTCATCTTTTCCAATTTGTATCCCTTTGATCTCCTTTTGTTGTCGAATTGCTCTGGCTAGGACTTCAAGTACAATGTTGAATAGGTATGGAGAAAGTGGACAGCCTTGTCTAGTCCCTGATTTTAGAGGGATTGCTTCAAGCTTCTGACCATTTACTTTGATGTTGGCTACTGGTTTGCTGTAGATTGCTTTTATCATGTTTAGGTATGGGCCTTGAATTCCTGATCTTTCCAAGACTTTTATCATGAATGGGTGTTGGATCTTGTCAAATGCTTTTTCCGCATCTAACGAGATGACCATGTGGTTTTTGTCTTTGAGTTTGTTTATATACTGGATTACGTTGATGGATTTCCGTATATTGAACCATCCCTGCATCCCTGGGATGAAACCTACTTGGTCAGGATGGATGATTGTTTTGATGTGTTCTTGGATTCTGTTAGCAAGAACTTTATTGAGGATTTTTGCATCAATATTCATAAGGGATATTGGTCTGAAGTTTTCTATCTTTGTTGGGTCTTTTTGTGGTTTAGGTATCAGAGTAATTGTGGCTTCATAGAATGAGTTGGGTAGAGTACCTTCTGTTTCTATTTTGTGGAATAGTTTGTGAAGAACTGGGATTAGATCTTCTTTGAAGGTCTGATAGAACTCTGCACTAAACCCATCTGGTCCTGGGCTTTTTTTAGTTGGGAGACTATTAATGACTGCTTCTATTTCTTTGGGGGATATAGGGCTGTTTAGATCATTAACCTGATCTTGATTCAACTTTGGTACCTGGTATCTGTCTAGGAACTTCTCCATTTCATCCAGGTTCTCCAGTTTTGTTGAGTATAGCCTTTGGTAGAAGGATCTGATGGTGTTTTGGATGTCTTCAGGATCTGTTGTTATGTCTCCTTTTTCATTTCTGATTTTGTTAATTAGGATGCTTTCCCTGTGCCCTCTAGTGAGTCTGGCTAAGGGTTTATCTATCTTGTTGATTTTCTCAAAGAACCAGCTCCTTGATTGGTTGATTCTTTGAATAGTTTTTCTTGTTTCCACTTGGTTGATTTCGCCTCTGAGTTTGATTATTTCCTGCCGTCTACTCCTCTTGGGTGAATTTGCTTCCTTTTGTTCTAGTGCTTTTAGGTGTGTTGTCAAGCTGCTAATGTGTGCTCTCTCTAGTTTCTTTTTGGAGGCACTCAGAGCTATGAGTTTTCCTCTTAGAAATGCTTTCATTGCGTCCCAGAAGTTTGGGTATGTTGTGGCTTCATTTTCATTGAACTCTAAAAAGTCCTTAATTTCTTTCTTTATTCCTTCCTTGACCAAGGTATCATTGAGAAGAGTGTTGTTCAGTTTCCACGTGAAGGTTGGCTTTCTATTATTTATTTTGTTATTGAAGATCAGCCTTAGTCCATGGTGATCTGATAGGATGCATGGGACAATTTCAATATTTTTGTATCTGTTGAGGCCTGTTTTGTGACCAATTATGTGGTCAATTTTGGAGAAGGTACCATGAGGTGCTGAGAAGAAGGTATATCCTTTTGTTTTAGGATAGAATGTTCTGTAGATATCTGCCAGATCCATTTGATTCATAATTTCTCTTAGTTTCTCTGTGTCCCTGTTTAGTTTCTGTTTCCATGATCTGTCCATTGGTGAAAGTGGTGTGTTGAAGTCTCCCACTATTATTGTATGAGGTGCAATGTGTGCTTTGAGATTTACTAAAGTTTCTTTAATGAATGTGGCTGCCTTTGTATTTGGAGCATATATATTCAGGATTGATAGTTCCTCTTGGAGGATTTTACCTTTGATGAGTATGAAGTGTCCCTCCCTGTCTTTTTTAATGACTTTGGGTTGGAAGTCAATCTTATCAGATATTAGAATGGCTACTCCAGCTTGTTTCTTCATGCCATTTGCTTGGAAAATTGTTTTCCAGCCTTTCATTCTGAGGTAGTGTCTATCCTTTTCTCTGAGATGAGTTTCCTGTAAGCAGCAAAATGTTGGGTCTTGTTTGTGTAGCCAGTTTGTTAGTCTATGTCTTTTTATCGGGGAGTTGAGTCCATTGATATTAAGAGATATTAAGGAAAAGTAATTGTTGTTTCCTGTTATTTTTGTTGTTAAAGTTGGCTTTTTGTTCTTGTGGCTGTCTTCTTTTAGGTTTGTTGAGGGATTACCTTCTTGTTGTTTCTAGGGCGTGGTTCCTGTCCTTGTATTGGTTTTTTTCTGTTATTATCCTTTGAAGGGCTGGATTCGTGGAGAGATAATGTGTGAATTTGGTTTTGTCGTGGAATACTTTGGTTTCTCCATCTATGTTAATTGAGAGTTTGGCTGGGTATAGTAGCCTGGGCTGGAATTTGTGTTCTTTTAGTGTCTGTATAATATCCGTCCAGGATCTTCTGGCTTTCATAGTCTCTGGTGAAAAATCTGGTGTAATTCTGATAGGCTTGCCTTTATATGTTACTTGGCCTTTTTCTCTTACTGCTTTTAGTATTCTATCTTTATTTAGAGCATTTGTTGTTCTGATTATTATGTGTCGGGAGGTATTTCTTTTCTGGTCCAGTCTATTTGGAGTTCTGTAGGCTTCTTGTATGTTCATGGGCATCTCTTTCTTTAGATTTGGGAAGTTTTCTTCTATAATTTTGTTAAAGATGTTTGCTGGTCCTTTGAGTTGAAAATCTTCATTCTCATCCACTCCTATTATCCATAGGTTTGGTCTTCTCATTGTGTCCTGTATTTCTTGGATGTTTTGAGTTAGGATCTTTTTGCATTTTACATTTTCCTTGATTGTTGTGCCGATGTTCTCTATGGAATCTTCTGCACCTGAGATTCTCTCTTCCATCTCTTGTATTCTGTTGCTGATGCTGGTATCTATGGTTCCAGATTTCTTTCCTAGGGTTTCTATCTCCAGTGTTGCCTCATTTTGGGTTTTCTTTATTGTGTCTACTTCCCTTTTTAGGTCTAGTATGGTTTTGTTCATTTCCATCATCTGTTTGGATGTGTTTTCCTGTTTTTCTGTAAGGACTTCTACCTGTTTGATTATGTTATCCTGTTTTTCTTTAAGGATTTGTAACTCTTTAGCAGTGTTCTCCTGCAATTCTTTAAGGGATTTTTGTGCTTCCTCTTTAGTGTCCTCTGCCTGTTTAGCATTGTTCTCCTGTATTTCTTTAAGTGTGTTATTAAAGTCCTTCTTGAAGTCCTCTACCATCATCAGGAGATATGCTTTTAGATCCGTGTCTAGCTTTTCCTGTGTGTTGGGGTGCCCTGGACTGGGCGAAGTGTGGGTGCTGGGTTCTGATGATGGTGAGTGGTCTTGGTTTCTGTTAGTAAGATTATTACGTTTACCTTTCGCCATCTGGTAATCTCTGGGGTTAGTTGTTATCGTTGTCACTGTTTAAAGATTGGAGCAGAAGCTGTGTTCCACTCACCAGCAGTCCCAAAATCCTGCGGCGGGGGTCGTGGGTAGCTGGTGGTTGTCAGACAACCCTGCGCTCCAGCTACCCCTGTGCTGATCTGGCCGGATGAGGCCTGTGGCCCTACTCAGGCCGGTTTCTGCTTCCCTAACTAATGCAGTCTCAGGTCCCGCGCGCAGTTGGATTGGAGCAGAAGCTGTGCTCCACTCACCAGAAGTCTTAAGATCCTGTGGCGGGTGTTGTGGGTAGCTGGCGAGTGTCAGCTGACCCTGCGCCCCAGCTGCCCCGGTGCTTTTCTGACCGGATGAGGGTTGTGGCCCTATGTAGGCCGGATTTCTCTCTCCCCAACCAGAGCAGTCTCAGGTCCCGCTTGATTAGACTGGAGCAGAAGCTGTGTTCCAGTCACCAGCAGTCCCAAAATCCTGCGGTGGGGGTCGTGGGTAGCTGGCGGGTGTCAGGCAACCCTGCGCTCCAGCTACCCCTGCGCTGATCCGGCCAGATGAGCCAAATCAAATTTTCTATTGTTATAAGCTATGGTTAAAAGTTAGAAACCTTGGATTTATTAAACATTTTTTTATATGAAGGTTGACTGAACATTCTTAATCTGGACTCCTAAATGCCCACAAATCCAAAAGTTATTGGCCACCATGATTTCACAATTGGAGTGTTTCATAGCTGTCCTCATAAATGGGTCTCAAAATAGGTGAAATTACCTCTACAACATTTACATAAGGTATATAGGAACAACAAAGTCCCATATTTGGATTTGCATACTATTCCTAGAGTGTCATTTTCTATTTATAGGTAACTTCAAACTCAAAAAAAAAAAAAAATCTGGAACCTGAAACACTTAAGAGTCCTAGTCATTTCAGATGACAGCTTTCCAACATTGTGGTGTATGTAATGAGAGGCATAGGGTAGATGGAGAAAGAGGTCATTTGTTAGTATTTTTCCATTGCTAACATATCCTATATTATTAGTCATTGACCTCTCAAAATGATTGTAAAAGTAAGCATTAAAAATAGAAAAATCTTGTATTTTTAATGTTAAATAATATTTTCCATCTTGATGCTAGGTCTTCAAACATGAACTGTCTTACTTACTGACTGGAATTCTTGGTGCAGCAGTAGATTATTGGATCTTCCTTGGTATTCAGATGGGTAGAAATGTGATCCGACATATGTCTGATGACTTAGGAAGTTATATTTCCCTTTCCTGTGATGGTAAGTGTATCTTTGTTATGGTTACATTTTTAATCACTCATTCTGAAAATTAATTTCAAGTACCTTTAAGTGGTCTATTCTTCAGTGTATATTCATATGAAGTTTTCTTTGAAATAATACGCAGAGACAATATGAAAAGGAATGGGAAATTCTATAGTGCTCCCATACAGAGTACTTTAAAAAACTTATAATGTTTAAGCATTTATACATAGTTGAACTTGTATCACATTAAAAATTTTAAACATTATTAGTTTTTAAGAATTTCATGAGTATTGATTTTATTCCATTTCAATCTCACATATTCCAACTTAAATTTCCTCCTTTATTGTTATTACATTTGTATATGTGTACATGTATAAATATATACATTTGTATGTGCTAATGTATGTATGTGTGATCACACACATATATACATATGTATTAATAAATACAGCCTTCTAAGTCCAAGTCCATTTAGTATTAGGGAAGACCACTTGGGGTTACATCGGAGCTCATCAAATGATAAAAGATCTGAGAAAGAAAATAGGGAAACAACAGCCTTCACAACAGTCACAAATAATATAAAATATATTGGGGTAACTCTAACCAAACAAGTGAAAGAGCTGTATGACTTCGGAAATAGGAGAAATCTCCCATGCTTATGGATTAGTAGAATTAACATGGTAAAAATGGCCATCCTACCAAAAGCAATCTATAGATTCAATGCAATCCCCATCAAAATTCCAACACAATTCTTTACAGACATGGAAAGTGCAATTCTCAATTTCATATGGTAAAACAAAAACCCAGGATAGGGAAAACAGTTCTTAACAATAAAAGAACTTCCAGGGAAGTCACCATCTGTGACATCAAATTGTACTACAGAGCAATAATGATAAAAACTAGATGGTATTGGTACAGAGACAGACAAGTCGATTCATGGAGTAGAATTGAAGATACATATGGACACTTGATCTTTGACAAAGAATCCAAAATATACAATGGAAAAAAGAAAGCACCTTCAATAAATGCTGCTAGTCTAACTGGCAGTCAGTATGTAGAAAAACGGAAATAAGTCCATATTTGTCACTTTGCATAAAGCTCAAGTTCAAGTGGATCTTGGAGAAGACTTCCTTAGCAGCCATTAATCAGCTGTGTCTCTTCGTGTATGGATGGGACCTCATAAGATTTCTCCCATCCATGCTGGGATGTCAACTGATGTTCTCATTGTGCATGTCTTGTTTAGGGTACCATGTTAAGAGTTCATGAGTATCTGTTATACACACACATACATACATATATATATATATATATATATATATATAGAGAGAGAGAGAGAGAGAGAGAGAGAGAGAGAGAGAGAGAGAGAGAGAGAGAGAATATGAATGAATGAATGATGTCTCATAGGAGACGTTCCTAGGTACCATGCTCTTACAGTCTTTCTGAGCCTCAGCTGTATGGTGTAAGAGATTGAGTAAGTTAATGATGTAAGGGATTGGGAATGGGCTTCTCCCCCAGGGATGTTTTTTACATTTTATACAATTATGGGTTTCTTTGAAGGTCTCTGTTTGGGACAGGGCTCATTGATGAGGGATGAGAGCAACATTTACCAGTGGCTATAAGGATATGTATTTTAAATGCTCTTGAGGTTTGGTCTATTGCTATGTATTGTAATGCTAAATTCTAAACCTGGAGGTCCAGGCCTACAAGTGAATTCTCTCATTTACAAGCTTTCGCTTTGCAAACTTTGTTCCTTAATTTAAAATTGGTTTAATAAAATTGGCTACAGCCAATTCGAGGTGGGTGGGTTTTGAGAGAGGAGAGGAGAAGAAGGAAGAAGAACTGGAAAGGAGGAGGAAGCTGCCATGTGGGGAGATGGACCATGAGTTTGATTGACTGACTGTTAATTTGTATTACTTAATTATCCTAAACAGTTTGTAATCACTGCCATTAAAGGGACTGGAACTAGACCTTGTATTTTTACATGAGTTGCATAGGCACAATGCCTATATAAAAGTCGAAACATACATATATTATGTTGTAACAAAAATAATCTTAAATTTTGTATCAATATACAAATGAAAACCTTAAACCTATCAGTGTACGAAATTCTGTACCAATGTAAGATTATGGCTATAAAATGGTTTTTGGTTTAAGAGTAAACCTAACCCTATTTGTCTAATTTCTTTTAACATTTTTATATACCTGCCTTTCCTTACCACGGGAAGGAAGGAAGGAAGGCCGGCAGGCAGACAGACAGACAGACAGACGGACGGACAGAGGGACAGAGGAAGAAAAAGTGGGTGGGGGTGGGTAGATGGAGAGAGAGTGTGTGTGTGTGATATCCTGGAGTCTAAGTATTCTATCTTTTTTCCTCCCTGCCCAAGACCATAATTTTTTGTAATGATCCCTTAAAATAATACCATATCTATAATTCATAAAATGACCAAAACCATCCACTCCAACTTAAAGGCCTGGGAACAATGGCCTTCTTACAACTGCTTCCTGCTGAATTGGTGTGAAAAATTCCTTTTTCAGGAAGCAATAAATTAGAAAATTGGCCAGTCTTAAGAAAGCTAGCTGTAGCATTTGTTGTCCAGTCTCTGTATGCTGAGAAAGTACAGGCTTAAATGATGCCATGATTGGAGCAGTCTGAAAAGCTGGACCAAGTGAGCTAGCTGTTCTGAAATATCCTGGAAGCAAGTCTTCAAAGGAAACAGCTTAGACGCAGTTGAGGTAGTATCAAGTACAGGGCTTGAAAAAGAACAATAGAAACAAAAACAGGCAGGGATCTTACATGATAAAAAGAATTTTCAATGTCCTTTAACATTTCTTACCTTTCAAACAGAGTAGAATCTATTACAGTCTGATCTTTGTATCAGGTCTTTTTTTGGTATCAATAGGATTTTAAAATGGAATTCACTGACCCAGAATGCTTGCCATATAACTTCTTGTATCCTTACATTAATTTGGCTTATCTCATTGATTATAAGTTTTTCTCATTAATTACAAGGTTTTGCTCATGTATTAACTACTTTTGAAATTGTCCTAATATGCATTTTAAAAGAACCTCTTATTTTTGGGTCTATTCTTAACAGTATTATGCATAGTTTCTACATTCTTCCTGTTCCCCATCATTTACTTTTGTTTAGAAGTTTCTTGTGAAATAAATGGAAGGAAGGATATTATTTAGGCAGTTTGCCAACAGGACTCTTCAGCAAGCACTTCAGGAAGTGTTTCTAATCAGATCTAATCTAATCTTCCCAGTCTGCAGAATGAGAATTCCCTGACTGCATACACAGATTCAGAACAGAACACCTAGCTGTTCCTGTTTTCCCTCCTTCATACCTATAACCTTGCATTTCTAACTTCTTTAACTCCCTGAGCTTTTGTGGTCTCCCCCCCCTCCAAGTCAAAAGCCTATTTTCTTTCTTACCAAGTCAATCTGTGGTTTGAACTTACAGGAAAATAATTCTGCACATTTTCCAGTGCATCTTATTTTTTGTTTTAAGAAAAAGTTCTTAAATCTACGGTTAATCGTGTTAACTCCTTAAAAACAACTCTGTAATCGGAATACAGATTATAATAATTGAGTTTATAATTTATTTGATACCTTCTACAAAAAGGTGTCTTTATACTGCTAAAGTTAGGAGATTTTTATCATACTATCTCCTTTCTGTTTCTCTTTTATTGAATTAGATGGTGATTGCTATCCTTTTTTAGAATAGCTGTCTTTTATGAGTGACTTTTAAACATTGCTTAGTGCAAATTTACTCCTTCCTCAGAACCTTAATTATTCCTTTCCAGTAGGTTGGTGGCTTTTTAAAAAAAATCACAATTGCGCCATAATAGGAAGAATGCTAAAACTTTAGCTAACAATTCCTTGTTTTCATCTTTTAATGAAACCTCCTTAAGTTTCAGGGCCCATGAAAGTTTTCGCAGTGGCATTAAAGACTGTCAGCATTTGTGTTTTTTCCAATGTTTAAAACTTGCCTTTAATGAAATGTGAGCTATACTTTATCCAAATGCCTGAAATAATAACCCTTATATTAATAGAAATCTATATGCCACTACTTTAGTGGCCTCTTCACTCCAACGGTAGATTCTCACGTGACATATTTACCCCGTCCGTAGCAGGTGGAACCTGTGACTGATGACTGACTTGAAGTAAAACTGTAACCTTACTCTTCCTCTTCATACCATGGTCACAACCATTAATTTGATGACAGGGAGCCATCTCTACCTCTCTGAACCAATTTAAAACTCCAAATGAAGTTGAAATTATGCCATTGTTTGAAGTGAATTTTCTTACTCTGCTCAGTGTGTCCACCAGCAATATAGCTTACTCGATGTCTTAGTCAGGGTTTCTATTTGTGGACAAGAAGCAAGTTGGAGAGGAAAGAGTTTATTCAGCTTACACTTCCATACTGCAGTTCATCACCAAGGAAGTCAGGACTGGAACTCAAGCAGGTCAGGAAGCAGGAGCTGATGCAGAGGCCATGGAGGGATGTTACTTACTGGCTTGCTTCCACTGGCTTGCTCAGCCTGCTTTCTTATACAACCAAAACTACCAGCCCAGAGATGGTCCCACCTACAAGGGGCCCTTCCCCCTTGATCACTTATTGAGAAAATGCCCCACTGCTGGATCTCATGGAGGCAATTCTTTTTGAATATTTTTGTTTCCCAGTTTCTTTGGTTGCTGTGGCTGTTATTTCTCTCTGGTAAATCCCACCTGTTTTGTTTGGGGTTTTTTTTCTTCTTTACGTTTCTTTGAATTATTCTGTAGTTCAATTACTTTCTTTTTTTATTTTTTATTAGATATTTCTTCATTTACATTTCAAATGCTATCCCTAAAGTCCCCTATAGCCTCAACCCCCACCCCCGCCATGCTCCCCAATCCACCCACTCCCGCCTCCTGGCCCTGGTATTCCCCTGTACTGGGGCATATGAACTTCTCAAGAAGAAGGGCCTCTCCTCCCATTGATGGCCGACTAGGGCCATCTTCTGCTATATATGCAACTACAGACACAGTTCTGTGGGGTACGGGTTATTTCATATTGTTGATCTTCCTATAGGGTTGCAGACCCCTTTACTTCCTTGAGTACTTCCTCTAGGGGCCCTGTGCTCCATCCAATACATGACTGTGAGCATCCACTTCTGTATTTGCCAGGCACTGGCATAGCCTCACGAGAGAGCTTTGTCAGGGTCCTGTCAGTAGACTCTTGCTGGCATATGCAATAGTGTCTGGGTTTGGTGGTTATATATAGGATGGATCCCCAGGTGGGGCAGTCTCTGGATGGGCCTTTCTTCTCTCTCAGCTCCAAATTTTGTCTCTGTAACTTCTTCCAGGGGAATTTTGTTTCCCAATCTAAGAAGGAATGAAGCATCCACACTTTGGTCTTCCTTCTTGAGTTTCATGTGTTTTGCAAATTGTATCTTGGGTAGTCTAAGTTTCTGAGTTAATATCCGCTTATCAGTGAGTGCATATCATGTGTGTTCTTCTGTAACTGGGTTACCTCACTCAGGATGATATCCTCCAGATCCATCCATTTGCCTAAGAATTTAATGAATTCATTGTTTTTAAAAATAGCTGACTAGAGCCAGGCATGGTGGCGCATGCCTTTAATCCCAGCACTCAGGAGGCAGAGGCAGGCGGATTTCTGAGTTCGAGGCCAGCCTTGTCTACAAAGTGAGTTCCAAGACAGCCAGAGCTATACAGAGAAACCCTGTCTCAAGCCCCCCCTACCCCCCCCAAAAAAGCTGACTAGTACTCCATTGTATAAATGTACCACATTTTCTGTATCCATTCCTCTGTTGAGGGATATCTGGGTTCTTTCCAGCTTCTGGCTATTATAAATAAGACTGCTATGAACATAGTGGAGTATGTGTTCTTATTACAAGTTGGAACATCACCTGGGTATATGCCCAGGAGAGGTATTGCTGGATCTTCTGGTAGTACTATGTCCAGTATTCTGAGGAACCACAAGACTGATTTCCAACTTGCAATCCCACCAAAAATGGAGGAGTGTTCTTCTTTTTCCACATCCTCGCCAACATTTGCTATCACCTGAATTTTTGTTCTTAGTCATTCTGACTGGTGTGAGGTGGAATCTCAGGGTTGTTTTGATTTGCATTTCCCTGATAATTAAGGATATTGAACATTTTTTCAGGTGCTTCTCAGCCATTCGGTATTCCTCAGGTGAGAATTCTTTGTTTAGCTCTGAGCCCCATTTTTTAATGGGGTTATTTGATTTTCTAGAGTCCAGTTTCTTGAGATCTTTGTATATATTGGATATTAGTCCCCCTATCTGATTTAGGATTGGGAAAGATCCTTTCCCAATCTCTGGTGGCCTTTTTATGTTATTGACAGTGTATTTTGACTTACAAAAGCTTTGCAATTTTATGAAGTCCCACTTGTCGATTCTTGATCTTACAAAACAAATCATTGTTCTATTAAGGAATTTTTTCCCCTGAGCCCATATCTTTGAGGCTTTTCCCCACTTTCTCCTCTATAAGTTTCAGTGTCTCTGGCTTTCTGTGGAGTTCCTTGATCCACTTAGATTTGAGCTTTGTACAAGGAGATAAAAATGGATCAATTCACATTCTTCTACATGATAACTGCCAGTTGTGCCAGCACCATTTGTTTAAAATACTGTCTATTTTCCATTGGATGGTTTTAGCTCCCTTGTCAAAATTCAAGTGACCATAGGTGTGTGGGTTCATTTCTGGGTCTTCAATTCTATTGCACTGATCTACATGTCTGTCACTGTACCAGTACCATGCAGTACTTACCACAATTGCTCTGTGTACAGCTTGAGGTCAGGCATAGTGATTCCAAAAGAGGTTCTTTTATTGTTGAGAATATTTTTTGCAATCCTAGGTTTTTTTCTTATTCCACATGTATTTGCAGATTGCTCTTTCTAATTCGTTTAAGAATTGAGTTGGAATTTTGATGGGGATTGCATTGAGTCTGTAGATTGCTTTAGGCAAGATAGCCATTTTTACTATATCAATCCTGCCAATCCATGAGTATGGTAGATCTTTCCATCTTCTGAGATCTTCTTTGATTTTTTCTTCAGAGACAAATCTTTTACTTCCTTAGTTAGAGTTACACCAAGGTATTTTATATTTTTTGTGACTATTGTGAAGGGTGTTCTTTGCCTAATTTCTTTCTCAGCCTGTTCATCTTTTATGTAGAGAAAGGCCACTGATTTGTTTGAGTTAATTTTATATCCAGCTATTTCACTGAAGTTGTTTATCTGGTTTAGGAGTTCTCTGGTGGAATTTTTTGAGTCACTTACATATACTATTATATCATCTGCAAATAGTGATATTATGGCTTCTTCCTTTCCAATTTTTATCCCCTTGATCTCCTTTTGTTGTCGAGTTCCTCTGGCTAGGACTTGCAGTACTATATTGAATAGGTAGGGAGAAAGTGACCAGCCTTGTCTACTCCCTGATTTTAGTGAGATTGCTTCAACTTTCTCTTCATTTAGTTTGATGTTGGCTATTGGTTTGCTATATATTGCTTTTATTATGTTTAGGTATGGGTCTTGAATTCCTGATTTTTCTTAGACTTTTATCATGGATTTTGTCAAATGCTTTCTCAGCTTCTAATTAGATGACCATGTGGTTTTTGTCTTTGAGTTTGTTTATATAGTGGATTACATTGATGGATTTCTGTATACTAAACCATTCCTGCATCCCTGCGATGAAGCCTACTTGATTATGATGAATGATCGTTTTGATGTGTTCTTGGATTAGGCTTGCAAGAATATTATTTAATTTTTTTATGTAATAAATTTTTTATTAGATATTTTCTTCATTTACATTTTAAATGCTATCCCCAAAGCACCTTATACCCCCACACACACTGCTCCCCAACCCACCCACTCGCTCCTCCTGGCCCTGACATTCCCCTGTAGTGGGGCATATGATCTTCACAAGAAGAAGGGCCTCTCCTCCCATTGACCGCCAACTAAGCTATTCTCTGTTACATATGCAACTAGAGACACAGTTCTGGGGGGTACTTGTTACTTCATATTGTTGTTCCTCCTACATGGTTGCAGACCCCTTTAGCTCCTTGGGTACTTTCTCTAGCTCCTTCATTAGGGGCCCTGTTTTCCTTCTAATAGATGACTGTGAGCATCCACTTCTGTATTTGCCAGGCACTGGCATAGCTGCAAAAGAGACAACAATATCAGGGCCCTGTCATCAAAATCTTGCTATATGCAATAGTGTCTGGGTTTAGTGATTGTATATGGGATGGATCCCCAGGTGGGGCAGTCTCTGGATGGTCCTTTCTTCCCTCTCAGCTCCAATCTTTGTCTCTGTGAGTTCTTCCATGGGTATTTTGTTCCCCATATTTTTGCATCGATATTCATAAGGGAAATTGGTTGAAGTTCTCTTTTTTTGTTGTATCTTTATGTGGTTTAGGTATCAAAATAATTGTGGCTTCATAGAATGAATTGGGTAGAATACCTTCTTTTCTATTTTGTGGAATACTTTCAGGAAAATTAGAATTAGGTCTTCTTTTAAAGTCTTATAGAATTCTGCACAAAACCCGTCTGGTCCTTGGCTTTGTTGTTGTTGTTGTTGTTGTTGGGAGGCTATTAATGACTACTTCTATCTCTTTAGGGGATATGGGACTGTTTAGATCATCAATCTGATCCTGATTTAATTTTGGTACCTGGTATCTGTCTAGAAATTTGTCCATTTCATCCAGGTTTTTCAGTTTTGTTGACCCTTTGTAGTAGGATCTAATGATATTTTGGATTTCCTCAGGTTCTGTTGGTATGTCTCCCTTTTCATTTCTGATTTTGTTAATTAGGATACTATCCCTGTGCTCTCTAGTTAGTCTGGGTAAGGGTTTATCTATCTTGTTGATTTTCTCAAAGAACCAACTCCTGGTTTGGTTGATTCTTCGAATAGTTCTTTTTATTTCTACATGTTGATTTCAGCCCTGAGTTTGATTATTTCCTCCGTCTACTCCTCTTGTGTGTATTTGCTTCCTTTTGTTCTTGAGCTTTAAGGTGTGCTGTTAAGCTGCTAGTGTATGCTTTCTGTAGTTTCTTTTTGGAGGCACTCAGAACAATGCATTTTCCTCTTAGGAATGCTTCCATTGTGTCCCATAAGTTTGGGTATGTTGTGGCTTCATTTTCATTTAACTCTAAAAAGTCTTTAATTTCTTTCTTTATTTCTTCCTTGACCCAATGTATCATTGAGTAGACCGTTCTTCAGCTTCCATGTGAATGTCAGCTTTCTATTATTTATGTTGTTATTGAAGATCAGCCTTAATCTGTGGTGATATCATAGGATGCATGAGATAATTTCAATATTTTTATATCTCTTGAGGCTTGTTTTGTGACTGATTACGTGGTCAATTTTGGAGAAGGTACCATGAGGTGCTGAGGAGAAGGTATATCCTTTTGTTTTAGGATAACATGTTCTGTAGATATCTGCCAGATCCATTTGATTTTAGGTGTGTTGTCAAGCTGCTAGTGTGTGCTCTCTCTAGTTTCTTTTTGGAGGCACTCAGAGCTATGAGTTTCCTTTTAGAAATGCTTTCATTGTGTCCCATAAGTTTGGGTATGTTGTGGCTTCATTTTCATTAAACTCTAAAAAGTCTTTCTTTCTTTATTCCTTCCTTGACCAAGGTATCATTGAGAAGAGTGTTGTTCAGTTTCCACATGAATGGTGACTTTCTATTATTTATTTTGTTATTGGAGATCAGCCTTAATCCATGGTGGTCTGATAGGATGCATGGGACAATTTCAATATTTTTGTATCTGTTGAGGCCTGTTTTGTGACAAATTATATGGTCAATTTTGGAGAAGGTACCATGAGGTGCTGAGAAGAAGGTATATCCTTTTGTTTTAGGATAACATGTTCTGTAGATATCTGTTAAATCCATTTGTTTCATAACTTCTGTTAGTTTCAATATGTCTCTATTTAGTTTCTTTTTCCAGGATTGTGCAGTGATAGAGTGGGGTGTTGAAGTCTCTCACTATTACTGTGTCCAGTGCAATGTGTGCTTTGAGCTTTACTAAAGTTTCATTTGGAACATAGATATTCAGAATCGAGAGTTCATCTTAGAAGATTTTACCTTTGATGAGTATGCAGTGCCCCTCCTTGTCTTTTTTGATAAATTTGGGTTGGAAGTTGATTTTATTCGATATTAGAATGGCTGCTCCAGCTTGTCTCTTTGGATCATTTGCTTGGAAAATGGTTTTCCAGCCTTTCACTCTGAGGTAGTTTCTATCTTTTTCCCTGAGGTAGGTTTCCTGTAAGCAGCAAAATGCTGGGTACTGTTTTTGTAGCCAGTCTGTTAGTCTATGTCTTTTTATTGGGGAATTGGGTCCATTGATATTAAGAGATATTAAGGAAAAGTAATTGTTCCTTGCTGTTATTTTTGTTGTTAGAGTTGGGCTTCTGTTCTTGCGGCTTCTGTTCTGTTCTTCTGGCTATCTTCTTTTTGGTTTGTTGAGGGATTACTTTCTTGCATTTTCTAGGGTGTAATTTCTGTCCTTGTGTTGGTATTTTCCCTTTATTATCCTTTGAAGGGCTGGATTCGTGGAAAGATATTATGTGAATTGGGTTTTGTCATGGAATACTTTGGTTTTTCCATCTATGGGAATTGAGAGTTTTGCTGGGTATAGTAACCTGGACTGGCATTTGTATTCTCTTAGGGTCTCTTTATGACATCTGTCCAGGATCTTCTGGCTTTCATAGTCTCTGGTGAGAAGTCTGGTGTAATTCTAATAGGTCTGCCTTTATATGTTACTTGACCTTTTTCCCTTGCTGCTTTTAATATTCTATCTTTATTTAGTGCATTTGTTGTTCTGATTATTATGTGTTGGGAAGAATTTCTTTTCTGATCTAGTCTATTTGGAGCTCTCTAGGCTTATTGTATGTTCATGGGCATCTCTTTCTTTAGGTTTGGGAATTTTTCTTCTATAATTTTTTTGAAGATATTTACTGGCCCTTTAAGTTGAAAATCTTCATTCTCGAATAGTCCTTTTATCCATAGGTTTGGTCTTCTCATTGTGTCCTGGATTTTCTAGATGTTTAGAGTCAGTATCTTTTTGCATTTTGCATTTTGTTTGATTGTTGTGTGCATGTTCTCTCTGGAATTTTCTGCACCTGAGATTCTCTCTTCCATCTCTTGTATTCTATTGCTGATGCTCGCATCTATGGTTCCAGAGTTCTTTCCTAGGATTTTTATTTCCAGAGTTGTCTCCCTTTGCGTTTCTTTATTGTTTCTACTTCCATTTTTAGATCTTGGATTGTTTTGTTCAATTCCATCACTTGTTTGGTTGTGTTTTCCTGCAATTCTTTAAGGGATTTTTGTGCTTCCTCTTTAAGGCCTACTACCTGTTTAGCCGTGTTCTCCTGTATTTCTTTTTTTTGTTTGTTTGTTTTAAGTATTAGTTTTTTTTTTAATTAGGTATTTCCTCATTTACATTTCCAATGCTATCCCAAAAGTCCCCCATTCCCTCCCCCCCACTCCCCTACCCACCCACTCCCACTTTTTGGCCCTGGCGTTCCCCTGTACTGGGGCATATAAAGTTTGCAAGTCCAATGGGCCTCTCTTTGCAGTGATGGCCGACTAGGCCATCTTTTGATACATATGCAGCTAGAGTCAAGAGCTCCGGGGTACTGGTTAGTTCATAATGTTGTTCCACCTATAGGGTTGCAGATCCCTTTAGTTCCTTGGGTGCTTTCTCTAGCTCCTCCATTGGGGGCCCTGTGATCCATTCAATAGCTGACTGTGAGCATCCACTTCTGTGTTTGCTAGGCCCTGGCATAGTCTCACAAGAGACAGCTATATCAGGGTCCTATCATCACAATCTTGCTAGTGTATGCAATGGTATCAGCGTTTGGAGGCTGATTATGGGATGGATCGCCGGATATGGCAGTCTCTAAATGGTCTATCCTTTTGTCTCAGCTCCAAACTTTGTCTCTGTAACTCCTTCCATGGGTGTTTTGTTCCCAATTCTAAAAAGGAGCAAAGTATCCACACTTAGGTCTTCGTTCTTCTTGAGATTCATGTGTTTTGCAAATTGTAACTTATATCTTGGGTATTCTAAGTTTCTGGACTAATATCCACCTATCAGTGAGTACATATCATTTGAGGTCTTCTGTGATTGGGTTACCTCACTTTGGATAATGCCCTCCAGGTCCAACCATTTGCCTAGGAATTTCATAAATTCATTCTTTTTAATAGCTGAGTAGTACTCCATTGTGTAAATGTACCACATTTTTTGTATCCATTCCTCTGTTGAGGGGCATCTGAGTTCTTTCCAGCTTCTGGCTATTATCTCCTGTATTTCTTTAAGTGAGTTATTAATGTCCTTCTTAAAATCTGCTACCAGCATCATGAGATATGATTTTAAATCCAAATCTTGCTTTTCGGGTGTGTTGGGGTATCCAGGACTTGCTATGTTGGGTGTGCTGGGTTCTGATGATGCTGAGTGGTCTTGGTTTCTGTTAGTAAGATTCTTATGTTTGCCTTTCACCATCTGGTAATCTCTAGTGTTAGTTGTTATTGCTGTCTCTGACTGGAGTTTGTTCCTCCTGTGACTCTGTTAGCCTCTGTCAAATCTCCTGGGAGTCCAGCTCTCTCCTTAGTCTCCGTGGTCAGAGTACTCTCTGCAGGCAAGTTCTCTTGCCAGGAAGGTGCACAGAGGTCTGGAGCTCAGCTCTGCCTCCTGGCTGAAGATGAAAACCGGAAAGGGACCCTGTCCCAGTAGCTGTGTTACTTCTGCAGTCCATGCACTATCCTGGGCAGACTGGACTCTGAGGGACCCAGGATACAAGTCACCTGGTCCCATAGTCAGAGCCCTCTCTGGAGGCTGATTCTCCTCTGTAGGGGAAAGTGGACAGAGGTCTGAGTCTCAGTTCTGCCTACTGCCTGAAGATGAAGGCCTGAAAGAGTTCAATTACTTTCTTTGTATTTTCTGACTCATTAGTAAAGATAGATGATTTAGCCATTGTATTATTTTCATTTTAAGGTAGTGATCCACCTTTCCTGTTCACATTTAGTATAGTTGCTGAACCTTATAGTTGTTTTATGAGAATTAAGGCAGTATGTATTGCAGAAGTCAGTTATCCTTTCTTCTTTTCATCAGATCTCATGGCCATCAGTTCCAAGTCAAAGCTATAGTATTGTTTTTTTTGCAATACTTCTAACAGCTATCTGAAATTGATTTTTATCCTAATTGAAATTCTTGAGAGACTAGCATTAACTGGGGATTAGCTTTCCCATTTATGTAAAATATCTAAATATCCCTTGCTCTTTAGGACTAAGAAATTGTAGTTAGAAAACAACCTTACACAAATAATAATATATAATACCTGTGTTCCAATAACATTTTGTTTATATTCCATTTGCTTATCTTTGAGATAATTTCTTATGGCTTTGATGTTATAGAAAACATGTCATTCCAACAATCTCAGGGTCATACAGATGGCCCTGGTTAAATTGGTAGATGCAAAAAACAAAACAAAACCCAGACATGAACATATGCTGGTGACTTATAGATAGGAAGTAGCTAGTAGGCCTGGAAGGTAACTAGGCATTATATACATAGATGAGATTCACAACGAATGAATTGTATTATTAAAAATTTTGAATTTATATCACAACTTAATATTTCATATCTCAGGAATCCCTTAATAAGCCATGTGTACCCTTTTTTAGATATGTCAATATATTTTTCCTGATAGTTTCTAAATGTTTTGCGTCTTTTAATTTTCTTTTGTTCTTTATATAATTCAGACTTCTTAAATAATTTTTATATTTACTAATAATTTCAGTCAGAATATTTCCATTTTATTCATACACTCAACACATTTTTATTTATATTGTAGCAGAAATTCAAGTACACACTTTTTATATGATGCAGAAGGGTACAAACAAAAAATGGTTCTCATATTTTTTCAGGACTTTCCATGAAGTGTTTTGAATGCTGAAATTAGTTTACTGTGACCAAGAGTTTTCTCTCAGTTAGGAGACTATCTTTTCATTTTCTCTCAGTCAGGAGGCATTCTTTTCATGAGGCTCCATTTGTTGGTTGTTGCCTTTATTTCCTGAGCAGTACAGTTATATGCAGAAAGTCCCTCTTGTGCTTCTATTGTCAAAAGTTTTTTTTTTTCTCTAATGGTTGAAAGTTTCAACTCTTAAGGTGTATGTTCATTTAGAGTTGATGTTTGATGTGAAATGAAGATCTAATGTATATATTTAGTTTTCCTAACACTAGTTCTTGAAGGCATCTGTGTCAAAAACCAGTTGACTATAGGAGCCTAAGCCTTCTTTCTGGGCCTTTTTTTTCTCCATTGACCTATGTATCACAACTTTTTTTATATCATGTCTTGTTATTTAACGATTGCTCTTTTAGTATCCTACTGGTTGATTTCATTCTTTGTCATTCTATTGTGTTATTTATACTGCTATTCTTTTTTATTTTTGATTGAGTCTTTGTGCATGTCACCTCATGCACCACAATCCCACTCATCCCCCCATCCCTCCATAGCTGCCCTCTGCCCTTGCAACCTCCAGAAGAAAACAAACAAGTAAATAAAAATTAAAAGAATAAATCTGGCTGTAGTATGTCCCATAGGTTTGCCCAACAGCTTTACTTGCAAATGTTCAGTACAATGAATCACTGATGTGACTCAAGGCCTTTGGCTTCTGCTACATGATCAATATTCGATCCTCACTTGGACTCCTCTCAGATAACCATGAGGTCCAGCCCCTTCATACACTCCAGCAATTTATAAATGGGGTAAATATTAGGGTGAGCCAACTTACAGCCTTGGTGTTTTGTTCAGCTCTCTGGTTTGTGGCAGCTAGCAAAAGGCAGAACTGACTCTACCTCCCCCTGGGCTCAAGCCATCTGGGCCAACTCTTCAGCACTGTTCCTGCTAGGGATGGGGCCATCTCTCCTGCTCTCACACCCTTTGGCCAGCTCTCCCTTACCAGCAAGGGGTGGGGCCAATTACCCCAAGAAGGGGCAACTCTACTGTGCTGCCCAGGTGAGATGCAGGAAGGGGTCTGCTCTTCTGAATGTATGCTGCTATTTATATAGAAACTTTAGCAGAAAATAAGTATCATTCAATGGGTGACATGGGAATCCACTACCTGATAAAGTGATGCTGCTTATTTTTCAAATGCTGCCATATGTACCATAAAAAAATGTTCTCTTGAAAAGCAAGGAGCAATGTATGTGTGTATATAATATATATAAGTATATATTTATAAGTGTTTCATATAAAATGTTTATATAAAACCATCTATATTGTTTTAAATTTTAACAAAAGTTTATTGGCTTAAGAAATGTTACTCAATTGAGCACAATCCATAGTGGAGATACAGGGGAAATGTATAAGATATAGCAGTAACTCTATTTACTTGTTTTTACAGACTTTTCTTCAAAAGAATTAGAGATCTTCATTTGTTCCTTTTCATCTTCCTGGCTTCAAATGTTTGTTGCAGAAGCAATTTTTAAAAAGCTGTGCTTACAGGGCCCCACTAGTACGTGCACTGAGCCACTCTCTCTTCAGAAAATAGTAAGCTGTGCCCTACTCGGGGGGTGGTTTCTTTGTTTTGTTTCTTTTTTTAAGAAGTTAGTTCATGAGTTCAGTTTTAATTCTTAGTTATTTCTCGTAAGTAGACAAAACACAACTTATAAATCTTCCAACACATTAAGGAGCCGGGGGGGGGGGTTTGTTTGTTAGTTTTGTTTTTTGTTTTGATTTTTCTCAAAAATACATTAGTGGGGCACTGGAGAGATGGCTTCATGGTTAAAATCACTTGATGTTCTTTCAGAGGACCCAATTTCAGTTCCTAGAATGTATGGATCTTCTGGCTTCAGGCACAATGGTGTGCATCTACCCCCTAAACACACACACTCTCAGACACACACACACACACACACACACACACACACACACACACGTTAAATAAATAAATAATAAAAATAAATCCTTTAAGGAATAGATTTAATTATTTGGGGAAAAAAAGTATAAAAAAGTATAAAAAAGTAATTTTGACTTTTGTCATAATATATATTTTAAAACCACATCCAAGAATTTGTTGAATTTGATATTTGAAAAGGAAAACTTGGAAAGATGTATCCTACACATATACATGTATATATAAGCTGCATTTGTTCGCACTCTCTTTTGTCTTGGTCATGTTAGGTACTAAGTTCTAATGCCCTAGCACTTCTTCAGCAAATGCCAAGTCCATTGTTTAGTGTGACACTGGGCAAACTGCTTTGCAACAGGACTGGTGGACTCCTTGTCCCATTTATTCTGGACTTACCTTTCTCTTGAAAAAAATTCATTAGCAAAATAGAAATAACAAAATACCTTTTGACTATAAGTCTTTTAAGTATAAAAATATGTAAGTTGGATATGAGACTTAATCAAAAGAACTTTCCTAAATGAGTATTAAGATTGAACTGGAAAGTATCATTTTCTAAAAGATATCATCATCTATAAGATATTGACAAAATAATTATACAGATAATTACACAGAACTGGCAGTGTTAATATTTAGTCATGCTTGGAGAAGATCATGTCACAACCTAGTTATGAAATCAAGAAAATTTACCCAGACTTTATAGCAAAATAATGAAGTAATCCCTTTTACTGTCTCTATAGTTGTGATAATGTTATAATATTCTTTTGCAACAGATAGATTCCTATTTGCCAGTTTTGGGAAAAATGGACATACATGGGGCTGGAAAGATGCAGATGCCAAAAAAACTCTGCCAGCAGCCTTGCCTAGAGTCTCAAAGAGCATTACTAATGCTGAATGGTGCAAAACGGAAACAAGCAGAAGGTCGGCCAGAGCTCCTGTAAGTAGTGTTGTTGCTGCAGCTGCACTTTGTTTTGGAATATGGTCTTTTCTCTGAAATTCCTGGTGCTTTAGTTTATTTTGGGTATTGTATACATATGACGATTGAGAGAAAACTCAATTTTGGACCTATAAATAAATAAGATCAGCACTTTTCTTTTACTGTAATGCAATGACCATACTTCCTTCCTACTAAGTGCTTCCTGAAAGAAATGAAACTATTAATAAAGTCTTCATAAGAATGTTGTCTGAAACAGAAAGTTCAACATTTTTATAGGTAGTATAAATAAGGTTTTAGATTTATATGAGATGCTATACTTTCTCAAAATGAAAGACTTCTTGATTGGGAAATCTGAAGGCCTGCACTCTCATGGAACTTTCAGCTTTATTTCCTCTACAAAATCTGATTTACTTAGTTTCCTCCTTGCCCAGCATTCTACACTCATTACCTTTTTACTGAGCAGTTGGAGATATAGACTAATAAAGTAAAAATTAATGCATCAAAATTTGTTCTCATGTAGCTGACTTCACTCTAAAGGCTGGAAAGCAGTATGATTGAATGAGTTCAAAGCAGGATACATTTTAAAGGAAGAAAAATACTATCTTATGTATGCTGGCATGACTTACTGAAAAACAAGATTTTCTTGGTTTTCTTTCTTTTCAGAGAGTTAAACCGTGCTAAATGTTCCTCATCATTGAAAAAATTGAAAAAGAAGTCAGAGGAATTGTCATGTTCCAAGGAGAATTGCCCATCTTTGGTTACAAAGATGAATTTTCATAAAACTAATCTGAAAGGTACCCCAAATATCTGAATTAACTTATATTAAGTACTTTCTATCCTTGTAGACAGTATTTGAAAATCTCACACATTTGCCCTAATGAAAGTTTAAACTTAAATATTGAACTAAGTCCAGGAAATACTTTAATGGATAATGTAATATTTTCTTGAACTCTTGTGTATAGAAAAGAAGTGGTCACTTAGTAGATGATGTAATAGAATAGTCCTCCCTTTCTCACCCTGCCTTTCCAGATGCTAAGTGATGCTCCCTGAGCTCATTCCAGACTTGCCCTTCTTACTTTGCAATTCCACATCAACCTGTGCTGCTTAGAATCAGTGTCTTCTGATTTGAAAGTATAATTCATTCTTCATCTCTTTTCAGTCATAGACATTTTGTGAACAAAGAATGAGGAGTAGGCTATGTTACATAGCTGTGTTAAGCATATGGGCTCCTTTCTTCTAGGCACTGAGCCCAGACAGAAATGTGTTTGGCTTTTGGTTCTAACTGTACAGCAGCCTAAGTACCTAATGGATTGTATTCCAAGAATAGTGCTGTAATAATTTTCTCTCGCACCCCTTTTACTTAGATGTCTTGTAACCTGAAAATATGTTATCTACAAGGGAGCTCTACTTGGATAAACTAAATTGCTAGGTTTATAAGTTATTCTATTTATAGATTATATCATATGTATTAACTCATGCTATGGATTAGCTCATGAAAACAGTGACAGCAAAGCTTTTATAATTGTTCCATGCGATAGACATTTATATTATGAGCCCATGAAGCTCAAAATATGAAGACTATTAGATGACAATCAGATATTCACTTCAAAGATCAGTGTCTCTTTTCTTCGTTTTATTGTTCGGAAGTAAAATGAATATGAATGACTTCAGGCTAAATAGCAGGAGTTGGGAGAGAAAGAAAATTGAGAAATGGGGGAAAACTTTGCATGTAGAATAAATGTTTAGTAGAAGTTGCAGAGATACTCTGTAAAATTGAGTAGTATAAAAATGTACTACTCAGTATTTTATATAACAGGAACAAATAATGCCCATGATGCATTTTGTTTCCTATGTAGTCATTGGTAAGTATTTAGCCATTTTCCTTAATGTCAAATTATGTCTTATATTTTATTAATCTTAGTTCAAAGAGCAGTTGGAAATTTTGACCACCAGCAATTTATTGCAGTCCTCCATCAAAAACTGTGCCATTCTATGTGCTGCTGTTGTTCAGCTTTAAATGGTACTTAGGGACTCTTTTCAGCGCGTGTGTGTGTGTGTGTGTGTGTGTGTGTGTGTGCGGTGTTTATATTAAGATTCGTACATTTCTCCCTCCATGCGGCTGTAGCCAAGCCAGACAGCCTATTGAGAAGCAGCAAGCCATCTGTTAATGGATTTGAAGTTCTGAATTGTACTTGAGTATGTAGAGGCACTCGTGCTTAGCTAGAAACATTCATTTGAATTAAGCTATAAATGCTGTATAAGAAAGAGCTATACATTTTAGCGTAGATTCATGAATAAATTTAAGAGAGGGCAGTTGCACTTTAAAACTTTTATTGCTACCAACCAAGTATTTCTGGTGTTCTCTGATCATCTGGGGTTTTTCTAGCAGGATTGAAGCGTTAAACCTTGAACTGAGAGAGACAATGCCTGTGTTAAAGCTTTCCTTGTAGAATTCATTGCTGAATTGCTGACAGAACAGAAACTCTGGATTACTGGGCTTCTTCCCACCCTACCTCTCTTTTTTCCTTTTCTTGTTTTTAATTCAAGAGATGTTTAAACCAGTCTGGCATGGGTCCAGACCTTCTAGTTCATGGCCTTTGTTATTTTCTTTAGTTGATATCTTGTCTTCTCTGGAATAATCTATTAATTTTTTATGTCAGGGGAAACAGCTCTGCATAGAGTTTGCATAAAAAACCAAGTGGAGAGATTGATTTTTCTTCTGTCTTTGCCAGGAATAGACATCAATGTTAAAGGTAAGATCTCTAAGTCTTTGTGTTCTCATTCAGCATCTTACAATTTGTTATACAAAATAATTTTATATCATATTAAGAAAAATCATTTAACTGAATTTACTAAAAATATTTTTAAAATAGTTACTAACCAAACTGAAATAATTCACTATCTGATAATTTAGAGCTAATAATATAAAATATTTTAGAAGCAATTTTCTGGTCATATTTCAATATTAATGTTTAAATTTTCTTTTTATTTATTTTCATTTTTAAGTAGAAACATGATTACAGTCTGCTCATTTTCACCAATGCTGTTTTTCATATATGAAGCTCCTACAGAGTAATAGAGGGGACTTGTGGAATATCAATACTTTGCAACCAACAGTACTTCTGCTGTTTTAAAACTTGCCTTAATTTCTAATTTAGACAATGCTGGCTGGACGCCTTTGCATGAAGCCTGCAACTATGGCAACACAGAGTGTGTCCAGGAAATTCTACAGCGTTGTCCAGAGGTGGATCTGCTCACTCAAGTGGACGGGGTGACGCCTTTGCATGATGCGCTGTCAAACGGACATGTGGAGATTGGCAAGCTGCTTCTACAGCATGGGGGTGAGTGTGTTCCTGTTATGGGGCTTTCGGAAAATGATCTAGGTTTTTGATGACTCCCTCAGAGGCAGATAACATTTTATATTGAAAAGTCTGTAAGAAAAGGTGCTTTTATTTTATATAAAATATAATGAGAAAGTAAAGACAAAAGTCTCCTAAATATAGACACCTTGTATTAATTGTTGTAAGTACCATTTTATAGTATATATTGTTAAAACCTATTAACATTCATGTATGAAAGTATATTTTTGCAGTTAAAGCTGTTGGTTTTAAATATTGCTTTAACTTATTGTATATGGTATCTTTGTGAAGTGATAATTTCTGAAAGCTTGTTAATAAGTGGATTGAGTGCTTCTTTATGACTACCTCGGTTTTCCATTTTTTATTACATATGTATGTGGTGTGTATATATGTATAACTGGCTAAGCTAATATTATCTTTATATGGCATTCCTTTATAGAGTATGGAAAAGATAGCCTAAGATATTTTCATTTATATTTACCATCAACTAAGTTGAAGCTGGGTTTTCAGGTCATGTTAAATATAGTACAAGACTTTTATGAGGAGGATAACTTAAGCTTCATACCTATATACTGCTTTTTTTGATTCATTTTTATCTTCAGCAACTCCCCTTTTAGTAACATTTCTGCATCTGAACTATTACAAAATTTTGCTTCAAAATAGTCAAACTAATTTGTGTTTTAAAAAAAGAAACCCTGATAACTAGCTTGTAATATGAAAAACATAAACATTTGTGTGACTATTGGTTTTGTTTGTGTTCGTTTTAACTTAGAATTTGATGTGTTTTATACTGTAAATAACGCATTTCATTCTGCATAAAAACAAAAGGCATATTCTCCATGTGTCCTTTTTTTTTTCCTATGAGTATGTAAGAAAGCCTGGATATATTGCATGATGGCTTGAGAGACTTGGTTATTTATAGTCTTCTCCTGCCCCCTAAAGGCCTAAGTGTGTCTGTTTTACCAACACTGTTTCATAATTGATGCATTTTTAGTTCTTCTACCTTCTCTTTTAAATACTACTAGTTTTACAAACCCAATGTTTTTTTTTTCTATTAAGTATTCTGTTTTCTTGTACTCAAAGATTTAATCTGACATGCAAGCCAATATTCATTTCTGTATCAAATAATGTAAATGATATAAGATGTATTCTTTAATGGATTCCAGCTGATTAGCATAGTGTAATATTAGATCAGCTGTGCTGATTTAGCTAACAGAGTTATATGTGGGTTAGTCTCTGATCTAGGAGAGAAAACTCACTTGTACTTAGGTTTGTCAAGGTGCATTGGCTAAATTACATCAGTGTTGTTTTTGTTGTTGTTTGTATTAGGTTGTTTATTTGTTGACTTATCTAGTCAGATTCTGGGTTTGAACCTTTATATGGTTTGACATTATCACTATGGCAGCTTTATAATCTCTTCATTTCAAGACTTTCAGTCTTGCTAGCAATAATTTCAAGAGTATATATTGCTAAAACTTTAGGTACTTGTAATGTTTTCCAAACAGAAATAAGAAAAATATTTTTCTTTTGTTTTAAGATGTTAACAAAATAATAGATAATACAACTTTCATTTGCAATTCTTTTTTCCCCACAAATTATATATATGTAGCCTTTATATTTGTGGTTATAGTCATCATAAAGAGTTTTAGCGCTTAATAATCTATTCTTTCTGATGGTACGATGTGTTATAATGTATCCTACCATACTTTCATATTGCTGCTTACATTTTTGTGAGTGACTGTATAAAGGATTACAAGCTGTGATTGATAAGAGTAAAGAGCACTTCTATGCCTTGTTATGGACCCTTGCTTTTCACTTCTTGTGTCATCCTCTAATACTCAGAGGATGAACTTGAGTCCTGAGCATTTCAGTACTTTGTAAGTACTAACTCTGACTATAGGCAGGCTTTTTCAGTTTTGGTTTGGTTTCGTTTTTGGTTTGATAGATCAAGTATTGAGTTTGATTTAGAAAATTAACTTTGAAGTTTTTATGACTCTCTTGCCTTTGTGAACAGTAAACATTAGAAGTATAAAATACAAATTGTACTGTATCTGTGAAGGGTCTTTATAGTTTTCACATTGCCAGGTGGTTAGTCAGTAATGGAAAAGAAACTTTTTTTTCTAAGCTTCTGATTAATGTGTTTTATTAATTTCTTCTGAGAGTACTGAATTTCTTGTTCTTAATTGGCAGCAGGGAAGGTTTTAAAAACTGTTTTCACTTATCATATAGACTATGTTTTAGCAGAGTTCATTATTCAGTTGACTAAAATTTTCAGTTTGTAAACCCACCTCTATTGGTCTGTATGGGCAATTACAATGTATGTAGGCAGCTAATCAGCAGCAAGTATGATTTTAAACAGAATCCTGGAAGGCTTCTATTATCCTGGGGTGGGGGGAGAAAGCAGCCGTTAACCTGGCAAAATAAAAGTATTTTACTATTAACATTTTACATTTCCTTTTTCACAGGCCCAGAACTGTTACAGCAGAGGAACTCTAAGGGGGAGTTGCCCTTGGATTATGTGCTGTCCCCTAAGGACAAGGAAGAACTATTTGCCATGACAAATATAGACGACACAGTGGACAACTTTCATGCTAAGACACAGAAACATTTTTACCACCAACAGCTTGAATTTGGTTCGTTCTTACTTAGTAGGATGTTGATTAATTTTTGTTCAATATTTGATTTGTCCTCAGAATTTATCCTAGCTTTCAAAGGGTTGGGTCATCTAAATGAGTTGCTCATGGCATGCAATAGTGATACAGAAGCCAGCAATGCACATACTGACTGGTTACTGGATGTTTATGCTAGGAATGTAAAGACATTAAAGAAGCTCCCAAGTGTTCTTAAAGAACTGCCTGAGAATCTAAACGTATGTCCTGGAGTGCATACTGAGGCCTTATTGGTGACACTGAAAATGATGTGTCAGTCAATCACAGAGGTGTCATGATGCCAGAAAGTATGAGTCAGATTTCTGAACATGCAACATGCCTTGTCACTTAGTATATCCATAGCTTATGGAAAAAAATATTAATTTCAGTTATTCACTGACAGCAAAGTTTCATAGCACTTATAAAACATCTACAGATCTAAAATATGGGCTCAGGATTTAACTCAGAAAGATACAAAAAGAAAATGAAGTAGTTTTGTTGGGTATAAATGGTTTCACTGATTTTTAAAAAACAAATTTGTTCTTCAAATATTTATTTATATTATATATAGAGAAAATTAATTTAAATATTTTTTCAGATCAAAATGTCCTTTCCTCTGAGTGCTACAGGTCTGAAAATCATGGCAAGGATATTCATTCAAATGTGCATCTATATACATGTAAAAGTTGTTTGTTCTTTATATTTAAGGTGCATTTGCTCTTTTGTGTTTCTAAAATAAACCTTTCTAGGACTTTAAATTATGTTTCATAGTCTTTAGTTGTTTAAAAAAAAAAAAAAACACTCACACCCACACACACCCTTTCTCTGATAAAAACAAATCATAATTTGTTCACTTTGAGTATATATATTTAAATGCCTATTTATGTACACTGAAAAAAATTTTTAATTGGGTATTTTATTTGTTTACATTTCAAATGTTATGCCCTTTCTGGTTTCCCCTCTGCAAACCCCCTATCCTATCCCCCCTTACCCTGCTTCTATGAAGGTGCTCCCCCACCCACCTACACACTCCAGCCTTAGCATTTCTCTACATTAGGGCATCAAGCCTTCACAGGACCAAGGGCCTCCCCTCCCATTGATACCAGATAAGGCCCCTTCAGCTCCTTCAGTCCTTCCCCTCATTCTTCCATTGGGGTCCCTGTGCTCAGTCTGATGGTTAACTGCAAACATCCACATCTGTATTGGTCAGGACCTGGCAGAACCTCACAGGAGACAGCTGTATCAGGGTCCTGTCAGCAAGCACTTCTTGGCATCAGCAATAGTGTCTGGGTTTGGTGTCTGCATGTGGGATGGATCCCAAGGTGGGGCAGTATCTAGATGGTCTTTCCTTCAGTCTCTGCTCCACTCTTTGTCCCTGTATTTCCTTTGACAGGAGCAATTCTGGGTTAAAATTTTGGAGATGGATGGGTGGCCCCATCCCTCAATCTGGAAGCCATGCCAAATCTCTGGATATGGTCTCAACAGGTTCTCCTCCCACTGCCCTTTGTGGTGTATTTCAGCTAATATCATCCCCCTAGCATCCTAGGAGGTTCTTCCTTTCCTGGCACCTGGGACTTTCTGGTTGCTACCCCCAGTTCCCCATTCCCCATTGCTACGCACCTCTTTTTAATTTTCTGACCCTCTGTTCACCTCCTCCATCCCCTCCCATACCTGATTCTGCCCTTCTTTTCCCCCCCTCTCCCTTCTCTTTTTTTTCCAAGTCCCTCCTACCCTCTACTTCCCTTGATTATATTGTTCCCCCCACTAAGCAGGACTGAAGCATCCACTCTTTGGTCTTCCTTCCTCTTGAGCTTCATGTGTCCGTGAGTTGTATCGTGGGTATTCCATGCTCTTTACCTACTATCCACTTATCCATGACTACATACCATGTGTGTTCTTTTGTGACTTGAGTTACCTCACTCAGGATGATATTTTCTAGATCCATCCATTTGTCTGTGAATTTCATGAAGTCATTGTTTTTAATAGCTGAGTATTGCTCCATTGTATAATAAATTACCACATTTTCTGTATCCATTCCTCTGTTGAGGGACATCTGGGTTCTTTCCAGCTTCTGGCTATTATAAATATGGTTGCTATGAACATAGTGGAGCATGTGTCCTTTTGAAATGCTAAATGAACCACACAGTTTAACAGTCCGGGTCTGTTATGTGTTATATTTTAGCAGAGATTGAATAAAGCAGGTTTCTGGTCCCTTAATCAATCTATCAGTGGAAACATTTTGCCACATATTAAGTTTTACTATGATAATTTAGATTTACAAGTAAGTTGGCAGTAGAATAAAATGTCTGAGGCATTTGAAATTTTAAAGTTCAAATGTGCAGTATGAATTTTCAGAGTAGTATTTTGGGTTTTTTAATATAAACCAATTTTGATATAGTAGCTAATTTTTTATATAAATTCATAGTTTGTAACTTAAAAGACAGAATGTGAATATTAACCAGCTACAAAATTACAGTTCCTTTACTGTGGAGTAATTTACACTCTGCTACGCATGGGGAAAAATTACAACTTTTATTTAGATATTATATAATATAATTACTGATCCAACAGCAATCAATCTGTTATAGAGGCATACTTCAATTTTGTTTCACAAATGGATCTTTCAACAAGGTAGATATGTTCATTATCTTGTTACTGGATTTATTGTAATCCAAATAGAATATTACTTACTGCCTTAATTTCTCCACTCTAATAAAAATTGATATTCTTCTATAAAATTTTACATATACTGTAAAAAATAGAATAGAAACGTGTTTTTGTTATATACTTTAGCTTAAGGCATGGAAGAGGAAAAGTGGAAGGAGGGGTTTGAGCAAAGAAAGCAACAAGGACTAGCCATTTGATCTCACATACGCAGGCACACTTTTGTTGTCTTACTGCTCTAGCTAGATCTTGGAGTACTGTATTGAATAGATATGGAGAGAGTGGGCATGCTTATCCCTGGTTTTAGGGGGATTTCTTCAAGTATCTTTCCATTTAATTTGATATTGGCTGTTGGTTTGCTGTATATTGCTTTTATTATGATTAGGGCCTTGAATTCTGGATCTCTGCAATACTTTTAAAATGAAGTTGTATTAGCTGGGTGTGGTGGCGCACGCCTTTAATCCCAGCACTTGGGAGGCAGAGGCAGGCGGATTTCTCAGTTTGAGGCCAGCCTGGTCTACAAAGTGAGTTCCAGGACAGCCAGGGCTATACAGAGAAACCCTGTCTCGAAAAACAAAAACAAAACAAAACAAAAATGAAGTTGTACTGTATTTTGTCAAATGCTTTTTCAGCATCTAGTGAGATGATCATGTGATAGATTTTTTTCAAATTTGCAGCTGCAGACAATGCTGAGTTATGCCCTTCTTCCCTGTGTCCTTCCAGAATAGATCCCACAGCTCCATGGGATTGTTGAAGAGAAAAAGACCACCAGAGCCCATCCACAGTAACAGTAAAGATCAGAGAGAACTTACTGTGTTGTTAGGATTTGGCTTTCCTCAGTGCAGTTTATTGCAGTTGTTAGAAGAAACCTTAGTGAAGTTTCTGTGTTCTTAATTTTAGCTCAGAATTTATACAGAATATTCTGTGTATATATTTTCTGTAGTTTACTACTAATGACCAGACAAAATTGGTTCTTCTAGTACATACTGTTTTGAATACAACATTTTTTGAAAAACTAACAAGTAGTGTACTTGCCAAGAGCTATCTATAACAAATGATAAAAAGCTTACCATATGAGAAGGTAAATTAGAATTAAACAACATTCTGATGTGTTTTCTTAGATGCTGTGGGGAGAAAATTAGTTTTGTATGTTTCTGGAATTTTTAATAATTGTACCTTATGTTTTAAATTGAAATACTGAGTTTGATAGTATAATCATTTGATAAGTATTACTGTGGCAATTTATTTTAGAATAAATAGGCAGTGGGTGGGCTTTTGAAGTTTTGGTGCTCATTCTTAGACAAATATAAATACATTAATGCTAGAATACTTCCATAAATACTAGAAAATATGTATGCTTTTCTTGATGGGGTCATAGGAAGATGAATACCTTTATGTGACAGTAAATTACTGATGGGTCATACAGCCTTGTGCCAGAGGTGAACTAGGTAGAAGCTGTCAGTGCTGCTCCTTAGTTGGTAGGAAGGAGCCTTCATTACGTAACAAGAGCTTACTGCCTCCAACATTTATTAGGCAGCTTCCTCACCAATTGTGTCTCAGACTGAGACACACCCTAAAGAAACTCAGAATGATAATTGTTTTTGTATCAAATGTGGATTGAGTCAGTTGTAGCCTTATTAGGAAGTGCCAGTTTGTGTGAGAACTAGACATGAAATAGTTAACTATTACATGTAAATTAGATTATGTTATCAGAAAATCCAAGCTGTAGGTTAAAATGAATTGCAGAAGGGAGAGATATTTTGTTACTTCTCTGATACAGGGTTAGGAATTATCAGGTGCTAAATTACTTAGAAAAAGTTAAGTTGGTTCTGTCAGTACACTGGATATCCTACTGAAGGAAGACTTTTAGAGGAATGTTTCATAAGACTTTTTAATATCAATAATCATCAACGATTACTCTTACAGTAAATTATGATCTTACAGAGCACACAGAGTTATCTGTTTAACTCTGATTCTAGTTTGAGAATGCAACCAATATAAATATATCACTTTTGTTTATTAAGATATAATGTTATATAAATTGTTAGGGAAAAATTGGTGAAATTGTTTGAATAAAAGCTTAGAGATTTACAAATATAAGTGATTAACTTTCTTCAGATTATGGTCTGTTTGGAAGGTTTTTATGTTATAAGCTTGCGTATGATTGTATATATTTGAAATCATTGTAGGTTCTTTTAGAGCAGTTATATATAATTTTGATTACAAATGAATTTATATCAGCCTGTTTTTAAAGGCTTGAACTGAGTGCAACCCTTAGTCCTAAATATGATTTTTTAAATGATAGTTTTGCTGTTGAGATATAACTATATTTACATCTCTTTAAGTACAGTGAACTCTTTCTAGGTTTTGAAAGTATTGGCTTATTAATAAAAAGCAAAGTATTATCAGAGTGACTAGTGATCAGTTATTCATAGTAAAATCATATAACTATAGTAAAAGGTGTATGTTATTTATATATAACATGGAACATTGGGATATATTGTCCTTAACAAGTGTAGGCTCAAGGAAGGCCCATTTTTTTAAGCATCTGTACTTAACTTCTGTCCAATTATAATTGAAATATTTTCTCCTTTGAAATATTTTTTCCTTGAAAAATCTGACCACTTTTCTCCAAATATTATCAGATTACAAGTGAACACATGATAAGTGGTAATTATTGATAGGAAATGGGTTAGTACTTTGAACTCTAAGATTTAATTCTCTCAAAAATGGAAATTCAAAATCTATTCAGCACTTCCTGACCAGCTTTAAATTTTTATCAATTATCCTATCATTTCTTCTTGGTAGATGGCCTGAAGTGGCCAGTGTTTCTCCATCCTTTTGTTCCTAACCATTTTGAGGGGGGGGGGGGGGGGCATCATCCATCGTAAAGTGGTGAAAGAACTTAGTTTGCTCTCAGTTAACTTCACAACATCAACATCAGCTCAGGGGTGCTTTATGTCTGGATGCATGGTGAATTTAGTTTTCTTGGGGGATATATCTAGGTTGGGTATCTAGCTTTCCCTTAAAAATGAACTTTTCTGGTTTGCATTGTTTATCTTTTATGGCAGTCATGAAACTACTGGTAATAGAATTTGGTAAAATTCAGATGTAAACTTCATTTAAAAAAATTGGAAAATTTAAAACTAAGGAAGGAGACACTGGAAATAATTGAGGAATATCCTGGCTAAAGGGATAAAGAAAGGAAAACTTTCTAAATGTTGTTGACTATAGTGATTGAAGTCACTCAAATAAAACAGAAGGTGTGTAGACAGGTCTTTTATCATGGAGAAGCTATGTCCTTGGCATTTTTTGAGCAATTTTAATAAGCTAAATTAAGGGAGGGTGTAAAAGTAACTTCTGTTTACCAGTTGTAATTGTCATCCAGGAGGCTTAATGCTAAATAAATAAGCTCACCCTTTTGTAGTGTTTTCTGAACTCTGGCTGGCTAGTTCAACTCAGCTATTCTGGCTCAAACTCTTCTCCATGCTAACTGATTCAGTGTAGTCTACCATGGAACAATAGTCTCAACCTCTAAACAGCACCTCCCCCCCCCTTTTATTTGCACATAAAATTTTAACTATCAAGGAACATCAAACAAAATGACATGTAAACTGTTCTTTGGGCATGTAAACTGCTTCTTTAAATGGGTGAAGGCATTTGACCTTCCCAGTAGATTCTGTGTGCTTCAGAATTCTACAAATATAAGAGGCAAAGCAGACCATTCTGTAAATTTGATTAGACATTGAGATTAGATACTTCTATTATGCAAGAGTAATGACAAAAAATCACAAACATTCCCTTGCATAACAGGAAATAGGAAGTTGTAGTTTGCAAAATTTATCTAGAACAGGCCACACGTATTTTTGATTTATAATTGTTGGAATCGCTACTGTGTAAGGCAGAGTGGAATTTAATTATATGTGGCAATTTAGTTGCATGGATTCCATTTCTCTAGTCACTGTAAAAAAGATCTACTTGGGAAAAATATTGGCATTTCCTTCCCCTTGGCTTTTTGTGGTTCAACTGTCTCTGAAAACTAACAGTTGACTGTCTCAGGTGCTTCCTATAATGCAAAACACAATCAAAATTGTTGAAATTATGGATGCTTTTTCAAATTTAGCATTTCTTCCAAATATGTCAGCACTTGAACTCAGACAAACTAAAACCCCTTAACTTGATTGAAGCTGGTTTGAAGCTAGCCTTTAACCACAAGACTGAGCCTGTTTTATCCTCCCTACAAGTCTACCATGGAGCAATAGTCTCAACCTCCCTTCAGCCAATGCTCAAGATTTCCTCCAATAAGACCAAGAAAGGCACTGAGGATTCTTTGGCATAGCTCTTCAACTGAAGCCCTCTACCCAAACAGTAACCCTATGACGAAAGCCAAGCAAGCCCTACTGGCTTGTTGCTTCTAAATATGGTTTTCAACGTAGGCTGTGAAAATGAAGAAGTTGAAATTCATTTGATACCAATTATATTATATTATATCTCAGAAAAACCAAGGCATACACTAAAAATGCTTCTATACAAGAAAGTTAAAATCCTACTTGACATTGTCTTTTTGGGCCTACAAATACATTGATTTCTGAAAGCAATAAAGACTTAAGGTAACTTTCATGACTCCAGCTATATTTCTCTGCTTCATTTGATGCTCACCATGGTCCTGAGTTTATACCATAGTTAGGGGTTCATGAATAGCCCTGTTTATACACACACACACATACACTCCCCAACGGAAGTGTCATTAATGAGTATATGCACCCAGGACCCCACCATGCACCTCTTAACTCAGAACAAAAGATTATACATAAAAAGATTATTTCCTTGTGTATTTAATGCAGTGAATATGTAGTCAGCATTACTATTGAATTAAACATCTGAAATCTTACACAATGAAATAAAATCAGTCATTGTTAATGGTTGTATCCACTAGGTATATCTGAGGTTATAGATTGTCAGGCTTATAGACATTTGAATAGACATTGTCTGCACAGAACATAATAAATCTCACAGGTATAATCAGAATTTATACCAAACTAATGATCTCATCAATAAAGTATGTATTACGTCAGCTTCATAAAGTATGTTTTTGCAACAAACAGTAATGGAATGCAGATGTACACATATCATTTTTAACATGATACACTAGAGCATATTGACGTCAAAGTCTTTCTGTAGAAAGGGAATTTAGTTGACATTCTTTCAAGCATAGTGTATAAACATCAAAATAGTTTTATTGTAAGAAATAGTATTTAACAACATATTTCTAAAATAAAAATACTTTAAAAATCAGCTCTGATGAGATTTAAAGAATCTTTAAAGTGAAATATATATTTCTGCTTTTCTACGTTTTCCAGCACAATCCCCACCTTCACCTCACCCCAGTTGTTTATTAATAGCAATTAATAAAATAGTGCAAAACATTGTCTGCAGCAATTATCATTGAGTCTGATTCCACTAAGAAGTCAGTGAAGACAAATGCCAACCAAATGATCTCTGCAGAGGTATATTCCCTTGATAGACCCTGGAATTAGTTTTAGGAATGCAATTTGAAGTATAGAGTGTGGTTAGTGAAACCTTTTTAATGGAAACTGCCTTACAAGCAGTTTATTTTACAAAACAGGTTTTCATGCGTTATCAATGATCTTCCTTCATAAGTGGTGTAATGAAAACACTGGCCTTTCACTTAGCCAACTGCACTCTCCTCTCCATTAAAACTCACTAATGAAAAAACTCATATTATGCATTGAAGTATATCAGTAGAGGACACTTAAATAATACATGTTTTTTTTTAAATGCACAAGAGCATAATTTGACACCAAATGCGGTAGGGATTTCGTTTGCTAGTATTTTTTTTTCTTGATAATTGGCTTGATAATTTGCTAAACACAGCAGTATATATAAAAATCCTGATAATCATTTATAAACCTGGCAGTATTTATTTAATATAGTACTGAAGAGATTTTAAGGTTTTAGATGGAATGATAGAAGGCTTAAAAGTCTTATTCATAGACTCTCAGATTCTCTTAAGGGATTATGTGTGTATGCAGACAGGAAAAGATAGGAATGTACCTGTAGCTTAAAATCAGCCTTAGCCATACATAATTTATTTACACAGGAGTGGAAGTCGTGATGTATGTTAAGTTGAAGTGCAACATTTCTATTATTCAAGCTTTGGGGTTTCCCCCGTTTGAATGTATAAACAGGAAAAAAAGCGCTAATGAATTACTTTTCAGATAAGAAATACATTACAAAAAAAACCTAAAGATCAATCGCCATTTATGTTTTATGGAAAGTTAACCAGAGCATAATTGAGCATTTTATCTGATATTCTGGTACTTTCCCTGGTGATTGGAAAAATGTATATCTTCCAGTTTTATAACCATTATTTTATTTCACTTTGTTATATTATCTATAGCTAACAAGGCTTTCACACTCTATAGCTAAAATCCCTTATCAAGTTGAGTCTGTATACAGTAGAGTATATTTTCAAAGACGTATGCCTTTTGTACACTATTTACAAATGTTCTCAACCATGATTTAAAAAAGGGGGGGTGGGAATAAATAAAAAGCAGAAAGAGAGGAAGTGCTGCGGAGGCTGAGTTTTTCTTTTATCTTCCCAAACATGCTGCTTTCCTCGGAGCTGGCTAGCCAAGGTTGTTTTTCTTCCTTTTATATGGGCTATGAGAATGATCTGGTTTCAGTTCTTGGTATTGCACCTGTTTAAACAGTTCAGAAAAAGACTGGTAAGTCAGGTGACCACTTACTGGCAAAAGAAGGAAAAGCTAAGGAATGAGAGATGGCTTCGGGGCTGGGGAAAGGGCTGCTCTAGACGCCAAGTGGGAGTTCCAGGTGATGCTGATAACAACAAGGGGCTAGAGCTAGAGTCAAAAGGGAAATGCTGCCAGAAATGGCTGGAAGCCCAGTGCGAACTTTGCTAACGAACTATGACTATTACTGACATAACACAATACAATGAAAGAAAATCTGTATTTTTGAAGAGCTGAATAATGGTTCTTTACAGGCATTTTTGTTGTTGTTTGTTTTTTAAATAGTCTTAATTCTCAGCTAACCCAGAGATTTGAAACCTGTGGGTCATGACCATTTGGGGGGATCTAATAGCCCTTTCACACACATGTCAGATATCCTGCATATCAGACATTTATCTTACAATTCATCACAGTAGTAAAATTACAGTTACAAGGTAGCAACAAGATAACTTTTATGGTTGGGGTCAGCACAACATGAGGAGCTGTATTAAAGGTTGAAGTGTGAGGAAGGTTGATAACCACTGACCTAGCCCATTTTTGTGTATGAAATGAAAACTCAACTGAAACTAATGTAAATTGCTATCACTAAAACCTGTCCTCAAGACTGTGATTAAAACGTTTCTTATTTCATTTTGAAACAATTCATTTAGTACATATTAACCCCAAAGCATTTCAAACAATTTGTGAAATATAATATTTCAAATGTAGATGTTTCTCCCTCATCTAAAATATACATTAACATTCATCTTTAAAATTAATTGAATGCATGCAATATACACAAATAATTTAACCACCCATTTTGCTTCCATCATCTACATCTAAAATTCCTATTTCTTCTGCTTACATCTTGATGATGTCACTTCACAAACTCAGCTGGGCTTGAGTTGAGGTTCTCATTGAAAGCCACAGGGGTTCCTTATGCAATGACTTTCAATCTCCTGTTTTCCATTGTTTATAGATTTTTCTGACTAATGCCAAGTTGGTTAAAGTCTTGCCAAAATCTGCAGTGGGTTTTATTAACTTTACCTGACTCTTCTATAACCTTTGACATTCAAAAAATTTAAAAAGTAAAACCCAGAGCCATACTGCACTCAAGAAATAACAATAGTGAACCATACATACCACTTGTACATCTGAAGGAACTCTGGAAAGGAAGTCAAGTAGTTCATTGTTATCAATTGCATATGGACTCCGAAGCTTTTTTGTAAATTTATTAATTCCTAAAAAAGTGACATTTCAAACATTGTTGAGTTTATTATTGAGTGTGGAGTTAGGTAAAGCACATTTCTGGAGAAAGTATTACAATGATTTGAGCATTAACCACATGCTAAGCCTTACCCTTGACAGGATAGCCTCGTACACCACCTCCCTTCAACTTTCCCAACTGAATGGCTGCTTGCTTTTTGTCTTTACACTATATTGGCTCCTTCCCAGTAGGTGAGATTTGGGGAAAACAAATCGGGGTACCTAGATGGAAATAAGAGTGTCTTGCCTTGTCAGGCACTGGCAGAGCCTCTCAGAAGACAGCTATATCAGGCTTCTGTCAGCAAGCACTTGTTGGCATCCACAATAGTGTCTGGGTTTGGTAACTGTATAATGGGATGGATCCCCAGGTGGGACAGTCACTGAATGGTCTTCCCTTCAGTCTCTGCTCCAAACATTGTCTCTGTATCTCCTCCCCTGGGTTTTTGATCCCCCTTCTAAGAAGGACTGAAGTATCCACACTGTGGTCTTCCTTCTTGAAGTGAATGCACACAGTCATCCACTGGACTGAGCACAGCGTCTCCAATGGAGGAGCTAGAGAAAGTACCCATGGAGGTGAAGGGGTTTGTGCTCCATAAGAAAAACAACAATATGAACCAACCAGTATGCTGAGAGTTCCCAGGGTCTAAACCATCGACCAAAGAGTACACATGGAGGGACCCATGGCTCCAGCTGCATATGTAGCAGAGGATGGCCTTGTGGGACATCAATGAGATGAGAGGTCCTTAGTCTTGCAATGGGCCCCAGTGTAGGGGAATGCCAGGACAGGGAAGCAGGGATGAGTGGGTTAGTGAGCAGGGGGAGGGGATATGGGATAGAGGGGTTTTTGGAGGGTAAATGAGGAAAGAGGATAAAATTTCAAATGTAAATAAAGAAGTAGAACTTAGGAGAGCTAAACAACTTCATTATTATTCCATTTTCAATGCCTAATTAAATCAGGAGAGAGAGAGAAGGAAAAAAAAACAGGGCAAGTTACAAAGGCTTACAATGTTATTGATATACCTAGCTTTGCCAAAGGACTCTATAACAGGTATTTCTTTCAAGACTTTAAGAACATTTATAAAAGTTGACATATACTGGCCAAAACTGCAAGTCTCAACTATTGTTAAAAGGTGAATGTAGTTATTCAGTGTGCTTTCTGAACACAGTTTTCAAGAAAACAGTAGCAAAATACTTAAAGGGGAAGTGTTAAGCATCTGACTGTGTATTGGAATAAAAACTGGGCATCACGTTCTTACTGCCAAAGCTTGGAGGCTGTCCTAGTTAGCCTTAACGGTCAAGTTAATGGAGCCTAAAGCCATCTGAGAATGAAAGCCCCAGCTGATGGACTGGGGATGTCTGTGAAGAATTGTCTTTATTGTTAGTTGACTAGGAGAGCTACCATTCTGTAGGCAGGTGGTCCTAGGCTACCTGAGAAAGGTAACTAAACAAGAGCTTTAGAGTGAGCTAGCAAGTAGTATGGTTTCTGCTTCACTTTCGTGTACCTGCCTTGAGTTCCCTCAGTGATGAACTGTCACTTATAGTGTAAGCCAAATAAATAATTTTGTCCCCTAATAAAAAAAAAAAAAATCGTGTCTTGCCTTAGCAGCTTCTCAGTGTTACAGCCCCTAGATTGGCTTTCATGCTCTAGCCAGGATAAGGCTTGTCTGCTTACATTTTGGGTTGAGATTGTTAGGTAATTTATTGATTTCCTCTTTTCCAAAGGTATGTATTTTAAGGGAAGAAGGTGCTGCTGTTATAACACAATCTAAATGTTTACAAGTCACATGACTATGATGTGCTTGGTTATCGTTTAAGTTGAAATGAAAAATATTGCCATAGATTTTGGGGGGAAGTTTTCAGGTTTCCATGAATCAACACCAGTGGAAGCAGGAAGAAACTGGGACATCTTAGCTCTCAATGTGTTTCTACAGAATGAAGTTCTGTCATTTTGGCAGTCTCTTTCCAGTCATGTGAGACTTGTGGCCTGGGTTTCTCGTTAACATTTCAACAATTACCTAACACTAAAGAAATAGTTCTTGTATGTTTTCGTTTGATGAAACAAGGCCCAAGCACATTCTGTAATGTTATCTTTAAGACAGCTAGCCTTGTAGACAGAGGCTATACAGGTTACACAGCAAGATCTCTGCCTTCAGACAGCTAGCCTTGTAGACAGAGGCTATACAGGTTACATAGCAAGATCTCTGCCTTCAGTTTCAGAGAAGCTAAGGAAGGTCAGTTGGGGGAAGCCATCTTCACCACATGGCAATATAGTTCTGCAACTATAATTGAATTTCTGTAAATGGTAGAAATTAGGAGAGAAAAATATAATCACTACTTCCTCTGCCCTGGAGCCTGGAGGTGATGCCAGTGATTATAAAGACTAACAGGCTGTACCCAAGAGGAACGTGTAATGTACACCGAGAGGAGAGAGAGATCAGGAATTCATCATTATTATTATTATTATTATTATTATTATTAATTTTATTTAAGAATGTGTGTGAGGGAGTGTATGTGTGTGAAACATGGGCCTTTAGAGGTTAGACTAGAGCCTTGGGTCCTTTGGGACTGGAGTCATAGGCAACTGTGATCCACTGTGTGGGTGCTGGGAACCAAAACTGTGTCTTCTGCAAAATCAGTAAGTGCTCTTAACTGCCAAGCCATCTCTCCAGCCCCTAAACCAGAAATCTTAAAACTAGATGGAGACGATTGGTCTCAATTCACTTTCTTCTAATTTATCCCTTTAAACAATTGTGGGGCAAAAAAAGAAAAAGAAAAAGTCTTCACACTGTCCTGTTAGTTACAATACAAGCATGTTTTTAATGTCAAGGCCCGTGTTTCATCTTTGTAATTTTTTTTAAGTTTAGCAGTCTTTGATTCATATGTATATTGATGGGGAGCAAATAGAAATTATTCCTATATGGTGGTGAATCATAAGGACTGAAGAGTAGGTTTTCTAAACCAAAAACTTCACCAAGAAAGAAAAAAGAAAAGGAAAATTCCGTTTCAGTTTTACAGAATGGTGACACTGAGCACCTCCTGAGTGGGTTCTAGGGTCAAAGGGACTGTTGGAAGCACGTGGCAAAGTTATGTAACCATTAGGAGGAAACCCATTTAAAGCAGGCTTTTCTGAAAGCTTTCTTACTCAGCAGGCTTTTGTTGTTGTTCCTAAGGAGCCTATAATGCAAGTAAGTCTTTTCCTGAGTTCAAAAAGTGGCATTTTAAACAGGCAGCTAGTACCTTGTTTACAGGTACTTCCACAAGATAAATACCACAGCAAAAAGTACATTGTCCTAAACGTACCACTCGGTTTAAAGTGCCTCTGTTGGCGTTTAAGTGGTGAAAATAAATCAGACAAATCTAGATATCTCAACAAAGTTACACTTTGATATATGAAGAATCTTTACCAGTACATGTTTATAGCATGATGGCAGCTGTGGTGACAGAGAAGAAAAATGCATTTTCCAGGTGGACCTAAATCTTTATGCTGCTGCGATTTTTAACTGACTGTCTCTTTTCATCATGGAGTACCTACATGACCATAAATATAGCGAACTACTGATGATATAATTCACCTCGTACAAACAGGTTGTTCTTAGCTGCTAAACAGATGTTTGTGGTGGTTGTTTAAAAGCTTTACTTACCCCAAACAAGAACAATGTATCTCAGTGGGATGAAGTACAGAATGGCCGTGAACACGCAGAGGGCTACAATGGCCAGCCAGCTTAAGAAGGGGACAGTCCAGTTGAAAGTACTGAAGGGAAAAGTAAGAAATTGGTAATATAAACACTTCACACTTCTAGACAATGGTGAAAAGAAATGTGGTCTGGACTAACAGTCAGGGGACATAGGGTAGTCATACATAGCCTATCCAAGAAAACGGTCTTGCCAGCAGCTTCACCAGGTTGTCCCAGGGATTTCACAATCTAAAGCAATTACACAGCTTGGGTACCTTCCTATATAGTAAAAAATATTTTTTCTCTTACTAAAACTAGTATTTGTGTCTTGTTAATAATGATTATATGATAGGATGTTTCAGGGCCCACCATTCATCCTCTTAAAAGTCCATATTCCCATGTGAGAGTAATATGCTTACAGCAATTGTCTGTAGGTACAACTCTTTGTTTTTTATTGGATATTTCCTTTATTTACATTTCAAATGTTATCCCCTTTTCTAGTTTCCCCTCCGAAAATCCCCTATGCCCCCCCCA